>NC_089502.1:10019469-10358270 GCF_036850765.1 Saccopteryx bilineata | reverse complement strand
TAGTAGGTCTGGGGTGAAGCTCAGAAATCTACATTTTAACTAGATCTGCCCCTCTAACTTATCATGAGCAAATCACAGTCCCCTGCAGTGTTACAGCACTTCCCAGAGACCACCTGAATCCATGTCTGGACAAGATTTGCCCTAGGCCCATGGTCTTAAAACATGCTCTTCAAACCACTTTTTTTTTTAAAGCATGTGTGTGTTTGTGTGTGTGTGTGTGTGTGTGAGAGAGAGAGAGAGAGAGAGAGAGAGAGAGAAGGAGACAGGGACAGACAGGAAGGGAGAGAGACGAGAAGAATCAACCCACAGCTGCAGCACCTCAGTTGTTCAATGACTTCTCTCCCACGTGTGCCCTTGCCAGAAGCTCCAGCTGAGTCAGTGAACCCCTGCTCAAGCCAGTGACCCTTGGGCTCAAGCAAGCGACTTTGGGTTTCAAGCCAGTGACTCTTGGGCTCAAGCTAGTGACCACTGGGTCATGCCCACAATCCCATGCTCAAACTGGCAACCCCACACTCAAGCTGGTGAGCATGCGCCCAAGTTGGCTACCTTGGGATTTTTAACCTGAATCCTCAGCATGCCAGGCCAATGCTGTATTTACTGAGCTACTGCCTGGTCAAGCGTTTTTTTTTAAAGTAAATGCAACCTGATGATTTCCTTCCCACTTAGATATGGACATCATGACCTTTTTTTAAATTAAAAAAATTTTTTTTTGTATATTTCTGAAGTGAGAAACAAGCAAGCAGAGAGACAAACTCCCACATGTGCCCGACTGGGATCCACCCAGCATGCCCACCTGGGGGTGATACTCTGCTCATCAGGGGCATTGCTCCATGGCAACAGAGCCATTCTAGCACCTGAGGCAGAGGCCATGGAGCCACCCTCAGTGCCCGGACCAACTTTGCTCCAGTGGAGCCTTGGCTGTGGGAGGGAAACAGAGAGATAGAGAGAAAAGAGAGGGGGCCTGACCTATGCTGGTGCAGTGGATAGAGTGTCGACCTGGAATGCAGTGGTTGTTGGTTTGAAGCCCTGGGCTTGCTCAGTCAAGGTGCATATGAGAAGCAACCAGGAGTTGATGCTTCCTTTTCCTTCCTCACCTTCTCTTTCTCTATCCTCTTTCTAAAATCAATAATAAAATTTAAAAAATTTTAAAAAAAAGAGAGGGGGAAGGGTGCAGAAGCAGATGGGCGCTTCTCCTGCGTGCCCTGGCTGGGAATTGAACCTGGGACTTCCACACGCCGGGCTGACACTCTACCGCTGAGCAAATTTTAAATTTTATTTAGAAAATTAACTTTAACAGGGTGATATTGATCAATATTTATCTTTAGAGTTAATGACAATACCCATGTGTAAAGGTAGATAGCTTTGTTTTATTAAAAAGGAAAATGTTTGAAGTTAATTCTAAAACAGGTACTCAGGGTTGTATAGTAAAATGAAACAACAAAAAAAGTCTGGAATAAATACTTAAGAAAATTAGAACCACAGTGGAGGAAAAACTGCTTTCTAAAATTTAGTAATTCCATGTTCTTAAAACCATAGTAACCAAGATAATAAGAGCTCTGCATCATAGGACAATGTAATTTGGCCAAAGCTCTCTTTGTGCTTGGTTGACAGGAGAACAGAGATCAAAAGATATACTGGTTATTCTTAGGATGATCAAATATGCTGCAAATTAGACCAGCGAGAGCAGCAACTCTTGATCTGTCTATATGGTATAAATAATGTGCCTCTTGGAATTATCTTGATTGCAAAGTTAAGAACTTTAGCCATACATTGTGTTAGAGCTTAACAGTGTTCTCTCCCATAATCCTTGAATCCTCCCCACCAATTTGTGTAACAGGGAAGACTGCGACCCCCATTTCTCACATCAAGGGAGGCTACTGAGGCTCAGAGAGGGGACATTACCTGATCAACTCACTAAGTAAGTGATAGAGAGCTCATTAAAAATAAAGTCTTCTCCTCCCAAGTCCAGAGCTTTTCAAGAAAAGCATGCTATGTTAGATAAAGATATCAATCAATGGGGCCTTTATTTTATATTTTTGCCAACTTGAGTACCTTTATCTGAGATAATTTTCAGTTCAATGTCAATTTTTCAGATGTTAGCCATGAACTATAGCTTGATGTGAAGGCCTTTGCTATGTACTGGGTTGGAGAGCTGGGTGGGGAGATGATGACATTAGACACCTCCTGCTTACTTTCCCCAGCCTTGCCATCTTAAATAATCAACCTATCTCATCACAAATGGGCTTGTCCTGAAAAGCTTCAGGTAACAGAATAGAATGAAAAATTTATTTCCTGCTGCTACATGGCTAAGAGTACTATTTTTTACTTTATTAAAGTACTTAATACTTTAGTATTAAAAAAGAAAGAATTAAGTAACAAAATAGATACTGAAAACATGGGGCTTGGTATGTATTTTGAGGAGTTAGCTGGTTTTGTCATTCTTTGCTACTCACATATCTCTTTCTAGGCATTTTTAAAATATCTGGAATCCAAATTACGTTTTACAGCTATTAAGCTGGGCTTACAAAACTGATTTTGAACTATCTGGATGCTCAGCTTTATACAACCTACAAGGAATGCTTTGGGGGCCTGGCTTTCCATGTCCACAGCAATGTAAACACATGCTTTACTGTCTGTATTTGAGCAGCATAAGCTAATTGATAGCTCCAATGAATCTCTGCTTTTTTTGGAATGCCATTATTATTTATATTCTGTGCACATCCACAAGGCCTAGGGCATGTGACCTCTGCTTTGCTCGCACACTTTCTTTGAACGAATGCACAAACCATTGCCAAAACAATTGGAAACAATGGTAATTCCCCACATTTCAGATGAAGCCAGAACCCTAATGAAGAGGGCTAGAATTAATAGCTACATATTCAGTTTACACACTGGAGAGGCAATAAAATATAGCAGTTAAGAGTGTGAGCTTTGGAATATAACCAATATGGATTTGAATCTCTATTCAGCTTATGTACTAGCTGTGTTACTTTGGGCAAGTCACTTGACCTTTCTGGGCTTCAGTTTCCTTAACTGTAAAATGGAGATAATGCTATTCATTAACTTCATAGGGTTCTTGAAGAATTAAATAGCACTATTCACATTCCATATGTATCCTTCTTTCATAGAACTTTCCACCATTTGTAATTATATATTCCCTGTTGCCACCCCATCAGACTAACATAAGAAATAGTCTGTTTTTGATTATCAGTGAACAGCACAGTGTTCAGTACAAAATAAATGGACAATAATAATCATTAAATGAATGAATGAACAAATAGAATAATGCATGCAAACTGTTGAGCACATTGCTTGGCAAGATAATAAGTTCTTGAACATGTTAACTCTGCTGATGTGGAGGATGATCTCAAAGAGTAAGAAAGAGGAAAGAAGGAAAAAGAGGAGAAGGAGGCAAAGAAGGAGAAGGAAGGAGAACAGTAGCAGCCACAGTAGCAGATATGAAGAGCTTACTGCAAATGCCTTGTTGGGCAAAACAAGTCACGCCCCGTGGCCAAACACTGAGGCACCAGAAAGAGGAGTCTGAGAAACCCTTCTGGATGCCCCAGGTAAGGTAAGGTCTGTGCATTAAGCATACACACAGAAATGTTTAAAAAAGAGCAAAAGGACTGGCAACAGCCTGTGCATCCATGTGGCATCAGTAAGAAGGCCGCCCATACTCAGACATGCTTTTGTCTGGGTGTTGCTTCCATGTTCACTTTTTATCCACAGCACACACTTTCTCTACCACTTCCAGCTTCCCAAAGTTTACTCTCGTTGTTAATATATCACTGAAACTTATGAAAATAAGTCCTCACAATTAAATAAATGTCGGGATAGTAAAACAAACCAGGATGTGAAAGAAGCAAACTTGGGATAGAATTGAAACGATTTTGGTGGGGCTCCTTCCCAGTGGCAGAAATGGTCTTTGCAGTTTTAGGAAGCTAACCACTGCCTTAAAGTAAGCGGTTTATAATAATATTACCAATAGTTTACAACTATATAGAGTTTTATTCTTTTCCAAGAGGAAGCATACCATGTTGGTTAAAAGCTTATACTCTGGGGAGAGAAAAGTTCTGTTTAAATCTAGACTTTATCGCTTACTAGCCCTACTACTATAAATAAGTTATCCTTTAACTTTTCTGAGCTTTATGTTTCTTATATATTAAAATGGGTATAATAATACATGTACCTATCTCCCACATTGCATGACTGTGTGGATTGAATTAGATAATCAAGTTGAAAACATTGAACTTAGTATCTAGCAGTTAGTGTTCACACAATGACATGTTAATATTATATTATAAAAAGGTTATATTTGTAAAATCTGAATGTCTAGAGGAGACAAATTCTAAATTTTTGGCATCACTTATTTGGTTCTGGCCTGGTTAGGGCTCATTCTGTGGAATCCTATAGATCTTCAATAAATCTTTGTTATTCTGTTATTTCTATCAACATTTCATTATTTGTATAATTAAAAGTACTTCATATTTCTTTTCTCATTGATGCACCCAGGACTCCTGTGAGGCAGTGGGGCAAGTATTATTAGCGTCATTTATTTTATACACACATACACACATTTAATTTATTGATTTGAGAGAGAGAAGAAGGGGCAGACAAACAGACAGAAATGTCAATCTGTTCCTGTATTTGCCTTGACCAGGGATTGAACCTACAACCTTTATGTATTAGAAGAACACTCTAACCAACTGAGTCATCTTGCCATGACGATCAGCCTCATTTTATAAATAAGAAAATTGGAGTTGAAAGAGAAGTGAGGTAACATGCCCATTTTTAGCCTGAAAACTGTTTAACAACCATTTGGAATGGGACTGGGGAAGAGGGTTTATGTACTCTAGCATTAGTTTGGAAAAGACATGGACCTGGGATAAGCACAGTGTCTGACACATAATAGGTGCTCAGGGAATGCCTGGTAACTGAAAGAATGAAGCAATGGGTTAACAAAATAACATTTTTTTCACTGACTTTAAATTCTCCCAATCTCTATCTCTTCAACCCTGGTTCTGATGTGTCATTGCTATTGCTCTGGTAATAGCTGATTCCTGCCTAGGAGCCCTGGATACACTGAGCTAGTCAGCTAGACAGATGCTCAAATAGACTGTGTGACTGTCTGCTGGCATTCACTTTATTAAGGCTACCCTGAGAAGCAGGCCCCATAATCTTGTCCATTTGAGGGAGACTCCTCTGCTCCCCTGATAAAGTGAGGTCAAGGCAAAGAAGAAGAAAGAAAAATGATCTTTTAAAGAAAATGAACCAACCAATACAAAGGGATGTGGCTAACCCATGCCCTCAGTGGCTGAATATGTTTCCCAAGGGCCCCTAATGATCCTCTTCCAATCCCGGATGAGTACTCTGTTAAATTAACTGGCCTGTGTGTTCATTCTTGGCTTGGTGATGCCCTATTTTAGGATTTCTAGCCTTACTGAACTGAATCTCAGGTTAAGGGGCCAAAAACCCCCAAAAGCACACTTCTAGTTATCAGGCTAGAGTCAATGCTGGCCTATCCTCAAGAAGCTGTCAAGTCCTTCTACTTTGCCAGGTGTGGCAGCAAAATGCAAACACAGCAAGGTACACTTGGAGGACACTAAGTTCAATTTCTCTCTGAAGGCATCTGACCCTGGCTACTGCCACTGCTGAAGATTAGTGAGTTTTGTCCTTGTGTCAGTTTTAAATTGTTGTGAAAAGCCACAAGGACAAAATATAACATTTTCTGGAAGAAAAACTTACTTTGAAGACATCTGTGAAACACACAGCACTGCTCAGTTTCCAAAACAATTGCCTTAGTTTGATGAGGGCCATAGATGAAGGGCAATGGTTCCAGGGTAAAAGTATATCAAGATATTACATAATTCCTCACGGAACTGAGGTTACACAGACATGATCTGAACATTTACTATTGTCCTAGTGTATAAATCTGAATCATTCCAAACAGACATTTTGTGGTTATACTTTTGGGAAATGAGAATTCTTGTTTCTAAAAATAAACTCTGTGTATGAACCACAGCAGCCATGTCATCAAGCATAGGGCTTGAAGAGTCAACCTCAATGACTATAGGACGAAAGCACACTATTCCTTTGTAAGTCTTCTGGCCCACTAAGGATTAATGAGATACCTCTAGTTTCCCTGTGAAAGCTTACTTCCTTTGAAGCCTATGTATAAATCAGGATTTATAAATAGGTTTTCATTGAAAACAGTTTTCCTTCTATGGTATACTGGTATACTATCTAAAAAATATGAATTTTTCAATCTGTTATAGAAAATTAAGGCTACACTGTATTATTCTTTGAGAGAGAGAGAGAGAGAGAGAGAGAGAGAGTGTTAGGGGAAGGGAGAGACATGAGAAGCATCAACTCATAGTTGGGGCACCTTAGTTGTTCACTGATTACTTTCTCATATGTGCCTTGACCAAGGGGCTCCAGCTAAGCCATCACCTCTCGCTCAAGCCAGTGACCTTAGACCTAAGCCAGCAACCCCCCCACTCAAGTTGATGAGCCTGTGCTCAAGCCAGCAACTTCGGGGTTTCGAACCTGCGTCTCCAGCTGCCCAGGCCAATGCTCTATCCACTGTGCCACCACCTGGTCAGGCTACACTGTAATATTTTGAAGTAAAATAAATGATTTGGTGCATCTGGTACAAATAAAATAGCTGAGACGATGAAAAACTAGATTCTGAGTTTTAAGTTGTTATTTTTTAGAGGTAAGAGAACTTCAAACCTTTCCAATTCCAAGTTTTAAGCTATGGAATCCTAAGGGGGCAATGGGCTGTTACAGGAAGCAGGGAATATGAGTCAAATTATTATAATATTCATGACTAATCACATACTTTAAAAGGCTGAAGTACAAGAAGCAAAAAACTGGTGCTCTTGTATACATTTTAGCCTCACTCCTTGAGTGATGATTAGCTTAAGAAATTCTCAGGTAACTCTTTTAAATATAAAAAATTGGGATGTGTCCTAACAACAGTGCTTTGTTTGGTAAATACAGCATTAGAGATACTAGAACAATTAGCTCTTTCTGAGTCCACCACTTACAGGTTTTGTAACATTTTGGTCACAGAGGACAACCAGAGCATTGGAGATTTATGAGGGGCATTGACCACCCTGATTACTTGCTGTAGCTACCAAATGCTTAAGTACTTCCTTATTGTGGTATAGTTTTCATTCCTGTACCGAGAGTGGTTTCAATGGAGTAGTCCAACAGTGGGTGAAGGAATGTGAAATAGAAATACTGGTATTCTCTAATAGTAAAGGAATTCAAGTGTCCCCTCTTCGTAACCATTTAGGACACTGAAAGAAAAGCACTGAACACTAGTTCAATTCAAGCTTAGCAATTACACTTTGAATATATTCACTACCTTGTTGGAATTTCATATTTAGTCAAATGATCTTTTAATAAAATTCACAGTCATTTTACATCTAGTTCTTTTTTAATTTATTTATTGTTTTGAGAGAGAGAGAGAGAGAGAGAGAGAGAGAGAGAGAGAGAGATTTGTTTCTGTATGTGCCCTGATCGGGGATCGAACTGGCAACCTCTGTACATCAGGATGATGCTCTAACCAGCTGAGCTATTCAGCCAAGACTACATTTAGTTATTGATATTGGTAATCATCTTTCCAATTTTAGCTTAGTCAACTCTAGTTTCAAAAATTCTAGTCGAAGAGTTGTCTGCTGGGTTGATTGTATAGCTTACAAAATAATTTCTGCTTTGCATTTGGCTACACAATCCTTCACATTCACCTTTCATCCTCTAATTATAATACTCACTAATTTAGTATATCTATATACTTGCCATTTGGTAGCATATTTTAGATTAATTCTACTTCTCTAAAATAAGCAAAAATTTGGAGTGTAGTACAGGTACAATCATTTCCATTCCCATGTTGGTCTCTCTAATAATTGCTCTTTATTCTTAAATTCCAAACTTCATCATTTCTCCTATTGGCTCTGTTTAGGAATCCATTCTTCAGATAGGCCCCTTGTTATTCCTGAGAAGCTTATTAGAATTTAACCACAAGGTCCGGGAAGAGCATCATGTAACCAACTCCAGCTAATTTGTATTCAGTGTTGGGCAGAGCTTGATCCTGTGCTATTCTGGTGAGGTATATGTCAGTACAGATTATGGTAAATTATTTCCTCTGTTGGCTCTCTTTGGTGGATGGGGTGTGCCAATTTTGTTTGCTCATGGGATAAAAGTGCTTGGCTGGCTCTCTTATCTGGACTCCTTCCCTATCTCACAAAACTATTTGGTGATGATGGTAGTGATAGAGTGGAAGGAGTAGGAGAATATATGTGTGGCAGGGGGAAAAGGATAGCTTATTTAAAAGCTGCAGCCAACACACACTTATAAGGTTTTTTTTTTTCATTGAGTGCAGTAGATAAGTTTGTTTTTTTTTTATAATTTTATTTTTTAATGGGGTGACATCAATAAATCAGGATACATATATTCAAAGATAACAAGTCCAGGTTATCTTGTCGTTCAATTATATTGCATACCCACCACCCAAAGTCAGATTGTCCTCTGTCACCTTCTATCTTATTTTCTTTGTGTCCCTCCCCACCCCCTATCCCTCTCCCATTCCCCCTTCCCCCCCGTAACCACCACACTCTTATCAATGTCTCTTAGTTTCACTATTATGTCCCACCTACGTATGGAATAATACAGTTCCTGGTTTTTTCTGATTTACTTATTTCACTTCGTATCATGTTATCAAGATCCCACCATTTTGCTGTAAATGTTCCAATGTCATCATTTCTTATGGCTGAGTAGTATTCCATAGTGTATATGTGCCACATCTTCTTTATCCAGTCATCTACTGACGGGCTTTTTGGTTGTTTCCCTATCCTGGCCACTGTGAACAATGCTGCAATAAACATGGGGCTGCATATGTCTTTACGTATCAATGTTTCTGAGTTTTGGGGGAATATACCCAGTAAAGGGATTGCTGGGTCATAAGGTAGTTCTATTTTCAGTTTTTTGAGGAACCACCATACTTGCTTCCATAATGGTTGTACTACTTTACATTCCCACCAACAGTGTATGAGGGTTCCTTTTTCTCCACAGCCTCTCCAACATTTGCTATTACCTGACTTGCTAATAACAGCTAATCAAACAGGTGTGAGGTGGTATCTCATTGCCGTTTTGATTTGCATTTCTCTAATAGCTAAAGAAGATGAGCATCTTTTCATATATCTGTTGGCCATTTGTATTTCTTCCTGGGAGAAGTGTCTATTCATATCCTCTTCCCATTATTTTATTGGATTGTTTGTTTGTTTGTTGTTGAGTTTTATGAGTTCTTTGTATATTTTGGATATTAGGCCCTTATCTGAGCTGTTGTTTGAAAATATCATTTCCCATTTGGTTGGCTTTCTGTTTATTTTGTTATCAGTTTCTCTTGCTGAGCAAAAACTTCTTAGTCTGATGTAGTCCCATTCATTAATTTTTGCCTTCACTTCTCTTGCCATTGGAGTCAAATTCATAAAATGCTCTTTAAAACCCAGGTCCATGAGTTGAGTACCTATGTCTTCTTCTATGTACTTTATTGTTTCAGGTCTTATGTTTAGATCTTTGATCCATTTTGATTTAATTTTAGTACAGGGGGGACAAACTGTAGTCCAGATTCATTCTTTTGCATGTGGCTTTCCAGTTTTCCCAGCACCATTTATTGAAGAGGCTTTCTTTTCTCCATTGTGTGTTGTTGGCCCCTTTATCAAAAATTATTTGACTATATATATGTGGTTTTATTTCTGGAGTTTCTATTCTGTTCCATTGGTCTGAGTGTCTATTTTTCTGCCAATACCATGCTGTTTTGATTGTCATGGCCCTATAATAGAGTTTGAAGTCAGGTATTGTTATGCCCCCAGCTTCATTCTTTTTCTTTAGGATTGCTTTGGCTATTTGGGGTTTTTTATAGTTCCATATAAATCTGAAGATTTTTTGCTCTATTTCTTTAAAAAATGTCATTGGAAGTTTGATGGGAATTGCATTAAATTTGTATATTGCTTTGGGTAATATAGCCATCTTGATTATATTTATTCTTCCTAGCCAAGAACAAGGTATATTCTTCCATCTCATTATATCTTTTTTGATTTCCCTTAACAATGGTTTATAGTTTTCATTATATAAGTCCTTTACATTCTTTGTTATGTTTATTCCTAAGTATTTTATTTTTTTTGTTGCAATCGTGAAGGGGATTATTCTTTTGAGTTCGTTCTCAATTGTTTCATTGTTGGCATATAGAAAGGCTATTAACTTAAGTATGTTAATTTTGTATCCTGCAACCTTACTGTATTGGCTTATTGTTTCTAGTAGTCTTTTTGTGGATTCTTTGGGGTTTTCGATGTATAGGATCATATCATCTGCAAAAAGTGATACCTTTACTTCTTCTCTTCCGATATGGATGCCTTTTATTTCTTTGTCTTGTCTGATTGCTCTGGCTAGAACCTCTAGTACCACATTAAATAACAGTGGAGAGAGTGGACAACCCTGTCTTGTTCCTGATTTAAGGGGGAATGCCTTCAGTTTAGTGCCATTTAATATGATGTTAGCTGGTTTATCATATATGGCCTTTATCATGTTGAGATATTTTCCTTCTATACCCATTTTGTTGAGAGTCTTAAACATAAAATTGTGTTGTATTTTATCGAAAGCCTTTTCTGCGTCTATTGATAAGATCATGTGGTTTTTGTTCTTTGTTTTGTTGATATGGTGTATTACGTTAACCGTTTTACGTATGTTGAACCATCCTTGAGATTCTGGGATGAATCCCACTTGATCATGATGTATTATTTTTTTAATATGTTGTTGTATTTGATTTGCTAGTATTTTGTTTAGTATTTTAGCATCTGTATTCATTAGAGATATTGGTCTGTAGTTTTCTTTTTTTGTGCCATCCTTGCCTGGTTTTGGTATGAGGGTTATGTTGGCCTCATAAAATGTGTTTGGAAGTATTGCTTCTTCTTCAATTTTTTGGAAGACTTTGAGTAGAATAGGAACCAGGTCTTCTTTGAATGTTTGATAAAATTTGCTGGTATAGCCGTCAGGGCCTGGAATTTTATTTTTGGGGAGGTTTTTAATGTTTTTTTTTTATTTCTTCTCTACTGATAGGTCTGTTTAGGCTTTCTTCTTCTTCTTGACTCAGTCTAGGAAGGTTGTATTGTTCTAGGAATTTATCCATTTCTTCTAGGTTGTTGAATTTAGTGGCATAAAGTTTTTCATAGTATTCTACAATAATTCTTTGTATATCTACAGTGTCCGTGGTGATTTCTCCTGTTTCATTTTGGATTTTGTTTATATGAGTTCTTTCTCTTTTTTCCTTGGTAAGTCTTGCCAAGGGTTTGTCAATTTTGTTGATCTTTTCAAAGAACCAGCTCCTTGTTCTATTAATTTTTTCTATAGTTTTTCTATTCTCTAATTCATTTATTTCTGCTCTGATTTTTATTATCTCCTTTCTTCGGCTGGTTTTGGGTTGTCTTTGTTCTTCTTTTTCTAGTTACTTAAGGTGGGAAGTTAAGTGGTTCACTTGGGCTCTCTCTTGTTTGTTCATATATGCCTGAAGCTATATGAACTTCCCTCTTATCACTGCTTTTGCTGCATCCCATAGATTCTGATATGTCCTATTGTCATTTTCATTAGTCTGTATATATCTTTTGATCTCTGCACTTATTTCTTCTTTGACCCATTCATTTTTTAAAAGTATGTTGTTTAGTTTCCACATTTTTGTGGGATTTTTTCCTCTTTTTTGCAGTTGAATTCTAGTTTCAAGGCTTTATGATCAGAAAATATGCTTGGTACAACTTCAATTTTTCTGAATTTGCTGATGTTGTTTTTGTGGCCCAACATATGGTCAATTCTTGAGAATGATCCATGTACATTGGAGAAAAATGTATACTCAGTCACTTTGGGATGAAATGTCCTGTAGATGTATATCATATCCAGGTGCTCTAGTGTTTTGTTTAAGGCCACTATGTCTTTGTTGATTCTCTGTTTGGATGACCGATCTAGAGCCATCTGCGGTATATTGAGGTCTCCAAGTATGATTGTATTTTTGTCAGTTTTTGTTTTAAGATCAATAAGTAGCTGTCTTATATATTTTGGTGCTCCTTGGTTTGGTGCTTATATATTAAGAATTGTTATGTCTTCTTGATTCAGTGTCCCCTTAGCCATTATGAAATGGCCATTTTTGTCTCTGAGTACTTTTCCTGTCTTGTAGTCAGCATTATCCGATATGAGTATTGCTACACCTGCTTTTTTTTGGATGTTATTTGCTTGGAGTATTGTTTTCCAGCTTTCACTTTGAATTTGTTTTTATCCTTGTTACTTAGATGAGTTTCCCGTAGGCAGCATACACTTGGATTTTTTTTTTTAATCCATTCTGCTACTCTGTGCCTTTTTATTGGTGAGTTTAATCTGTTTACAGTTAGTGTAATTATTGATACTTGTGAGTTCCCTATTGCCATTTTATATCTTGCTTTCTGTTAGTTTTGTGTCTTGTTTGATCCTTCTCTTTCGTTTTTCTATCTTTTATTTTTATTTGGCTGTATTCCATACATCTTTCCTCTGTTGCTATCTTTTTTATCTCATGTGCTTCTGTGGTGGTTTTTTCAATGGTGGTTACCTTTGAGTAATGAAAAGGGTCCCTACCCTGTTCATTGTAGCGAACTATTTTGTGAGTACTTTTGCACTGCATCGTCCTTTGCTACTGTTAATCTTCATCTTCTCCCCCTCTTTCTTTTTGTTGTTGTCACAGTTTAAATTTGGTTTTATTGTGTTCTTCTTGGAGCTTTTACTTGTGGCTGGAAGCTCCAAGTATAGGTTTTTCTGTTTCTGGTTGAAGATCTTGTTGAGTTTTGGGGGAGATTTATTGGTATCGCTTCCTACCCCGCCATTACTCTGACGTCATCTCCGATAAGTTTCTTCTTTAAGAAAACGTATATGTTCTAACTAAATGTATCAGGGAAGGAGATAATTGGGAAGCAGAGAACTTACTTCCAGAGGATGGTGTCCAATATGAGAAATGGAGATACTAAATGTATTGAGCATCCAGAAGTGCTCAGCATCATATTCAACATACTACTAAAGGAATTAATTTGCAGACTTGGAATGGTGAGTTAGAAAGGACCTGAGGATCATGTAATTCAATCCATTCATTTTATCAATGAGCAGAGCAAGCCCACAGAGACAATAGTTAGTAGAGTTTTTAAACTACCTAATCAGGAGTGGATGATGAGCTAATTTTCTCTCCAATCCTTGGGGATATCACAAGGAACCAGTTGAGAATAATTAAGGTAAGAGAATGGCAAGGAGATTTAAGAGTTGCAAAATGCCTTTGGGTCTAGGAGGAGGGCAATAAGGTTCTTCTTCCTCGATCCTTAATTAAACCTGATAAAATCACAGGTTCGAAAGATGGCAACTTGGCCTCTGGGAGCATGTGGCAGCCAACTTCCAGGTTGGCATGGGTAATCAGTAGCAATAGAACATGGAGCCTGCCCTCAAGAAATATATAGTTTACAAGGAGATCCTTTATAGATGGTGTGGGAAATTAATGGAATAAAACCTTCCAGAGTCCTTATCTTATTCACTTCTGATTAAGTGGATAAATCAGCCTGCCAAATACAGGTACTTCCGTATTTTCTCTAGGTCATCTCCTCCTGTCTATTTCCAAGCAATTCTAGTTGAAAACATCTTAGAGGGGCTTCATCATGCTGCAATCCTTGCACTGGCATTCAATAAGACATAATTCCTTTTTGTTTCTTACTCCTTTTACTTATAAACATTTAAGAATTGATCAGTTTTGTTAAAACAAATGGTGAATTACTAAGTTATGGTGTCTTTCAATTAAATCAACATTTCAAATATGTTGCTCTCTCAAAGATTAAATTTGATGAACTGGTTATAATTTATACATCTTCAAATAGCAACTATATTTAAGTACTACCCTGACATTTCAGATGGTTGACATCTTGTGTTTTCATGCTTCCAGAAGGAATCAGGAGCATATATAGTGTAATCATTGGTGAAGTTGTATGCAGTGATTCTACAAGTTTGAACTAAATTTCAGCATCACCATCTGTGAGTTGATAGTACAGAGACCTTCTACTATAAATGTATTACCCACAACATCAGGGCAAGAGTGTCCCACAAATTCACACTTAGGTGCTCACACTTATACATATGACTTAATTAATGGAAAGCAAATATGTAATTGCCTTAATAAGTAACATAAAACCCAGAAGGCCACAGGTGTTTACAGGAAGCTGCTGATACTGTAACCAAGCCTCTTTTTCCAAATCATGCCCCTGCTCCTCCCCATCCTAGCTCATCTTCTAGTTCTTATTATATGAATTTCAGCCAGAAATAAGATTTTTTCCCAACAACCCAACTAAGAAAATAGTTCTTGCAGTTTTATCATTAAGACAGTACCATCTTGCCCTGGTTGGATACCTCAATTGGTTAGAGTATTGTCCCAATATAAGAGGGTTGCAGGTTTGATCCCCCGTCAGGGTACATGCAGGAATCAACCAATGAATGCATAAATAGGTGGAGCAACAAATCAATGTTTCTCTCTCTCTCCTCCTCCTCCTTCTTCTTTTTCTTTAAAATATCAATAAATAAAAAAGTTTTTTTAAGACAATATTGGCCTGATCAGGCAGTGGTACAGTGGATAGAGTGTCACACTGAAATGAGGAGGAATCAGGTTTGAAATCCTGAGGTCTCTGGCTTGAGCGTGGGCTCATCTGGCTTGAGTACGGGTTCATCAGTTTGAGCGCAGGATTGCTAGCTTGAGTGTGGGATTATACACATGATTCTATAGTTGCTAGCTTGTCCCCAAAGGTCGCTGGCTTGAAGCCCAAGGTCGTTGGCTTGAGCAAGGGGTCACTTGCTCTGCTGTAGCCCTGGACAAGGCACATGAGCTGGAACGAAGAATTGATGCTTCTCATTTCTCTCCCTTCCTATCTGTCCATTCCTACCTGTCCCTCTCTCTGACTCTCTCTGTCTCTGTCAAAAAATTTAAAAAAATAAAGAGAATACTTCCCATTTTTATAAAGGCCAAACCTGTATACTTAGAAATATTTCTTGCTTTTAAAGAAGCATACCCATTCACTGCATTGCTTTCTGAAATTTCATTTTCTACCTTTACATTAAATAATTATCCAAGCCTATTATTTCTAACAGCTTTGTGTTGAAAGTCAAAGACAATTAGAGAATTACTGAAGCAGTGAGAGAAGCAACGCATCATATATAAATAATAAGATTAACAGCTGAATTGTCATCAGAAAGCAAGAAGCCCAGAAGGCAGTAGAATAACATTCAAAACACTGAAAGAAAAAGTGTCATCCATGAATTGTATATTTGGAAAATCTGTCCTTCAAAAATGGAAGTGAAATTAAGATATTCCCAGATAAAAAAAAAGCTGAGGAAGTTTGTCATTATCTGAAATGCCCTAGAAAAAATGGTGAAGGGAGTCCTTTATGTGGAAATGCAAGGACATTAGACAGTAACCCACAGCCATAAGAAGAAATGAGATGCACAGGTAACCATAACTACAGTCATCTCTCCCTATATTATAGTTCACTTTTTGAAGTTTCACTGTATAGCGGATTTTTAAATTGTATATATCTAATTTTTTTCTTTTTTGTGGCAGACACAGAGAGAGTCAGAGAGAGGGGCAGATAGGGAAGACAGACAGGAAGGGAGAGAGATGAGAAACATCAATTCTTCATTGCGGTTCCTTAGTTGTTCATTGATTGATTTCTCATATGTGCCCTGACGGGGGTGGGTGGCTACAGCCGACCAAGTGACCCCTAGCTTGAGCCAGCGACCTTGGGTCCAAGCTGGTGAGCTTTTGCTCAAACCCAATGAGCCTACACTCAAGCTGGCGACCTTGAGGTCTCAAACCCGGGTCCTCCGTGTCCCAGTCCAATGCTGTCTCCACTGCACCACCGTCTGGTCAGGTGTATATATCTAATTTTGTATTATGAATTTTTCACTGTATCATGGGATTTTTCAGTATATAGGTAGTTTTTATATATATAATTTTAACCCTTTGAGTAGTATGTACATTCATGTACATCCTAGTGCCTCCTGACCAACCAGAGTATGATCATACAAAAATTTTTATTTTAAAATTGTGCAAGGCAACTATTTTAAAAAAAAGCAACTAGATGTTCTTCTTGTGTACATAAGTTGACTATCAAACATGATTTTAAGTTAATAAAACTGTAACGAACTAATTTCATTTTCTGAAAGAAAAAAACAACAAAACCCAAAAAACTCAGTCCTTGGGTCAGTGAGCATGAAAAAAACTCACTACTCAAGGGTTAATTATTTTTGCAGTAAAATAAGCAAAATAAGTATGGGAAAGGTTAATAACAGTGAGGGAAAGGTTTATAAGAGTGGGGGAAGGGTTTATAAAGCCTCAAAATATATTAAAAAATAAAATAAATATAAGGTTGCTACTTCGTGGATTTTCATCTATTGCAGAGGGTTCTAGAACCTAACCCCCATGATAGACGAGGGGCTACTGTATATAAGTAATTATTGTTATTGCATTTTTGTTCAGTAAATATTTTACTGGAATGGCTTTAAAGGACACTTGCAAAATGCAATAATTAGAAATATGTGTGGATGAGCTTATAATGTATAAAAATGTAAATTGTATGACAATTACAGAACAAAAGTGGGGAGAGGGAACAAAATTATATAATAGAAATGTTTTCTATATTACTAAAAACAAGTTGGTATTGATCCAAACTAGATTGTTATAAATTAAGATATCAATTGTAATCCCCAGGGCCAACACTAAGAAAATAACTTTAAAAACAATAAAATAAATGACCAGGAAATTAAAAATAAATTAGAAAATAGCTAATGTAAAAAGGGCAGTGATGAAGAGACAGGAAAAAAAGACATGATATATAGAAAATAAATAACAAAATAACAGATGTAAATCCTATCATATCAGTAATGACATTAAGTATAAATTGAGTAAACTCAAATCTAAAAGTAGATATTTAATTATATGCTTACTATAAGAGATACATTTCAAATTAAAAGACAAACTACTTGAAAGTAAAAAGATGAGAAAAATAAATCATGCAAACAATAACTAAAAAAGAGCTAAAATGGCTATACTAATATCAGACAAAATATACTTTAAGACAAAAATTGGTACTATAGAAGGTCATTATTATTTTATTTACTTTTTCTTTCTATTGGATTTATGGGGGTGATTTTGGTTAATCAAGTTATACAGGTTTTAGGTGCACAATTCCACAACACATCTGTACACTGTATTGTGTGTTCACCCCTCAAGTCAAATCTCCTTTCATCACCATTTATCCCCCCATACCTTCCTCTACCTCACTCCTTATCCACTTTCTATTTCTATGGATTTGCATATTCTGAATATTTTATATAAATGGCGTCATAAAATATGTGGTACTTTGTGACTGGTTTCTTTCACTTAACATTACGTTCCCAAATTTCACTCGTGTTGTAGCATACATCAGTACTTCATTCTTTTTATGGATGAATAATACTCCATTTGTGTATATACTACATTTTGTTTATTCTTTCTTCCAGTGAGGGTCATTTGGGTTGTTTCTACCTTTTGGCTATTGTGGATAATGCTGCAATAAACATGGGTGAGAAAGTATTTGTTTGAGTCCTTGATTTCAATTCTTTTGGCTATAAAATTAGGAGTGAAATTGCTGGATCATATTTTAATTGTATGTATATAATGTCTATAGTTTGATATGTATATTAAGTACATAATATATGACTGCTAATGGGTAAGGGTTTTCTTTTGGGGGTGATGAAAATGTTCTGAAATTAGTGATGATGGTTGCACAACTTGATCAATGTACTAATAACCACTAAATTATACATTTTCATAAGGTGAATTCTATGGTATAAAAATTTTATCTCAATAAAAAGAGAAAAAAGGGAACAAACCAATTAGAAAGAATTTCCAGCCCCAAATTTAGAACTAAACTTCTTGTTGCTTGGTATTAAAGAAGTCATTGAAAAATTCTTTTTCAAGATATGATGTGGTATTCCCTCCTGTGAAGAGATACTTTCTTGGAATTATTTTTATATTTATTTATTTGTTTATTTATTTATTTATTTTGTGACACAGAGAGAGAGACAGAGAGACAGAGAGAGGGAAAGACAGGGGCGGACAGACAGGAAGGGAGAGAGATGAGAAGCATCAATTCTTTGTTGTGGCTCCTTAGTTGTTCATTGATTGCTTTCTCATAAGTACCTTAACCAGGGAGCTACAGTAAAGTGAGTGACCCCTTGCTCAAGCCAGAGATCCTGAGCTCAAGCCAGTGACCTTGGGTTCAAGCTGGTGAGCTATGCTCAAACCAGATGAGCCTGCGCTCAAGCCTGTGGCCTCGAGGTTTGTTTTTCTTTCTTTTTTTTTCTGAAGCTGGAAATGGGGAGGCAGTCAGACAGACTCCCACATGTGCTCAACCGGGATCCACCCAGCATGCCCACCAGGGGGTGATGCTCCGCCCATATGGGGCATTGCTCCGTTGCAACCAGAGCCATTCTAGTGCCTGAGGCAGAGGCCATAGAGCCATCCTCAGCGCCAGGGCCAACTTTGCTCTAATGGAGCCTTGGCTGCGGGAGGGAAAGAGAGAGACAGAGAGGAAGGAGAGGGGGAGGGATGGAGAAGCAAATGGGCGCTTCTCCTGTGTGCCCTGGCCAGGAATCGAACCTGGGACTCCTGCATGCCAGGCCGATGCTCTACCACTGAGCCAACCATCCAGGGCCAGCCTCGAGGTTTTGAACCTGGGTCCTCTGCATCCCAGTTTGACACTATCCACTGTGCACTGCCTAGTCAGTCTGGAAAATATATATATATATATATATATATATATATATATATATATATATATATATATATATTTTTTTTTTTTTTTCTGAAGTTAGAAATGGGGAGGCAGTCAGACAGACTCCCACATGCCCCCGACCGGGATCCACCCGATATGCCCAACAGGGGGCGATGCTCTGCCCATCTGGGGCATTGCTCTGTTGCATCCAGAGCCATTCTAGCGCCTGAGGCAGAGGCCATGGAGCCATCCTCAGTGCCCGGGCCAACTGTGCTCCAATGGAGCCTTGGCTGCGGGAGGAGAAGAGAAAGAGACAGAGAGGAAGGAGAGAGGGAGGAATGGAGAAGCAGATGGGTGCTTCTCCTGTGTGCCCTGGCCAGGAATTGAACCCGGGACTCCTGCATGCCAGGCCGATGCTCTACCACTGAGCCAACCAGCCAAGGCCTGGAATAATTTACTTTTAATTTTTATTTTATTAGTGAGAGCAGGAGAGGCAGAGACAAACTCTTGCATGCACCCTGACCAGTATCCACCTGGCAAGGTCACTAGGGGGTGATGCTCTGCCCATCTGGGATATTGTTCTGTTGCAACCACAGCCATTTTAGCACCTTAGGCAGAGGCCTTGGAGCCATCCTCAATGCTTGGGGCCAACTCACTGTAATGGAGCCTTAACTGCGGGAGGGAAGAGAAGAGAGAGAGAGAGAGAGCAGAAGGGAGAGGGGGTGGGGTGAAGAAGCAGATGGGCACTTCTCCTATGTGCCCTGACTGGAAATTGAACCCTCCAGTGTGAGGATATCCTCACACCAGGCCAATGCTCTACCACAGCACCAACGGCCCAGGGTCTGAAATAATTTTAAAGAATATTTATTTTATTTTTCTATCTAAACTTGCCCCCAAACTATTATGCCAGCACATCAATTACCTTATTATACTGTCTCAGTGGTCTTAATCTTCCACAAGGATCTTTCACAGATTTACTTTCAGCACTCATTCAGACTTTGGAAAGTGAGTCATGCAAAGAGAAGGGTCATCATGGAGAAGCAATGTAGCTAGTTCTGATGTGACAAGGACCTATAGAGTTTTAGCACGTAAAGAGAAGCACTGGGAAAAATATTTCAGTTAATAGTTCTCATTTGGCTAAATTCTTGAGAAAGAAAATCAAAATTACTCCTAAACAATGAAAAGTATATTGGAAGACTATGGTTTCTTGGGAGAATTAAATTCACTCTTACTTTTAATAGTAATAGGGGCTGTGTAAAAGACCCTCTGGATACCAAGTGAGAAACTTGGCATTTGAAGTTGTTATATTTCTAAAATTTCTATCATATTTCCAGCTTTATCTTAGAAAAGTAATATTACCATCTAATGCTTTTGTAACATAGCTATACTCTTTCCTTTAAACTAATGGTGCTGGCTTGTGTGTGGTAAGTAAAAATTCAACACAAGCCTAGTTCTAAACCTGGTTAGGTGATTCAAAGGTTTATTTGTTCTAATTCCCAAATATCTTAGGACAACATATTTATTATTTTGGAGCTTATTTTTACAAAAACAGAAAAATATATGTCAAACATATTTCAAATATGTAAAGAAAACAAATGATTTTGTGTGTAATATCTCCATGGCAAAATGGAGACTGCCTCCCTGGGCTGTGAATAAATAGAGTGTGCTGTGGGCAATGGGTATAGAAGTAAAATATTTACTGCTAGTATTGCATTTCCCAAGTTTTTTGTTTGTTTGTTTGTTTGTTTTGGTGAGAAAAACAGAGAGACAGAGAGAGTGACAGGGAGAGTGACAGAGAGACAGAAAGACAGGAAGTGAGAGAGATGAGAAGCATCAATTTTTCGTTGCAGCACCTTAGTTGTTCATTGATTGCTTTCTCATATGTGCCTTGACCGGGGGGCTACAACAGACTGAGTGACCCCTTGCTCAAGCCAGTAACTTTGGGCTCAAACCAGTGACCATGGAGTCATGTCTATGATCCCATGCTCAAGCCAGTGATCCCACAGTTAAGCTGGTGAGCCCTCTCTCAATCTCACAACCTTGGGGTTTTGAACCTGGGTCCTCTGTGTCCCAGTCTGAATGCTCTATCCACTACACCACCACCTGGTCAGGTGCATTTCCTAAGCTTTTAAATCTCTTTATGAAACACGTGCCTATTAGGCTTTCTGTTTGCAACACTGAACCTTTTTTTTTTTTGACATCAGTAGACACACCAGGAGCCTAGAATCCAAGAAAGAGGGAAATATAGCTTAAACTGTTTAATTTTTAGTGTTGCTGGTTTATGCATTTTAAAAATCCTTAAATTCATCTATATTTTTGTTGTCCTTATTGTTGTTTATAACCTTTCCATTTGAGTTATATAAAGTATAACTATCCTAAAATTATTAGACTATATCTATCTCAATATTTGCATTCATAAACTAATGGGCTTTTTATTTTGATTTATGACTTCTTCCAAACAGCTATCAAAAACAGCATATCCCAGTTCTTTCTTTTTTTTTAATTTTTTAATTTATTTATTCATTTTTAGAGATGAGATAGAGAGGGAGAGAAAGAGACAGAGAGAGAGAGAAGAGAGAGAGAGAGAGAAGGAGGGAGGAGCTGGAAGCATCAACTTCCATATGTGCCTTAACCAGGCAAGCCCAGGGTTTTGAACCGGCGACCTCAGCATTTCCATGTCGACGCTTTATCCACTGTGCCACCACAGGTCAGGCCCAGTTCTTTCTTTTGAAACTTAAAAAAATTATTTAGAAAATTAACTTTAACAAGGTGACATTGATAAATAAGAGTACACAGGTTTCAGGTTAACATTTCTATAGCATTTCAACTGTTGATTATGTTGTTCTAAGTATTCTAATGCACTAAGAGTACTTGAAGAAAAGCAGGGAAATAACCAATTGGTTGAATTCAGAACTGTCATCCTAATTGGCTGATTGTTGATGGCTTTTAAAATGGTTAATGGCATATGGCTTTAAATACACACACACACACACACACACACACACACACACACACACACCAATATTTTAATTGGCAAGTGAATATGAACATTACCAAAAGTCTTTTTTATTCATTTTCAAAAAGATTTTATTTATTCATTTTAGATAGGAAAGAGAGAGAGAAAGAGAGAGAGAGAAGGTGGGGAGGAGCAGGAATCATTAACACTCATATGTGCCTTGACCAGGCAAGCCCAGGGTTTCTAACCAGCGACCTCAGTATTCTGAGTTGACACTTTCTCCACTATGCCACCATAGGTCTGTCAGGTCTTTTTTAAAAAGCAACATACATTAATCTATGTTATATTCTAGCCAATATTTCCTATCAAATCAACTATTTCCTGGTTTTAGTTTACCTACATAGTTGTGTATCACTTACAAATTGGGTATATCATACAGAGCTCCTATAAAGCCAGATAATTCACAATAGCAGTTCCCTTCAGAATCTGAATAAATATCCTATAGGCATCCACACAAATCAAGCCAGCAAGTAATTCCAACAGACATATATTGACCTAACTGCTGTATGTTTACACCTAAACAAAATGTCACTTTATAGTTCACATGCTGTGAACATTGATTTATTTCAGGTTTTAAGTTTAATGCTCAGCCTACAAATTGAATCACCTAAGAGAAATTGCATTCTGGCAATTCCAATAAACCCCTGTTATTTGCATGTCTAATAAATTATAAAAAATTTTGACCTGAAGCCATAACTGTATTGGGCCCCCACATATCATCTTCTGATGGGGCAGCACAGTGTGTGTTGGAAGAGCACTAGAGAAGCAGTCAGGTATTTTCGGCTCTGACACTTTTCCGGATTTGGGGGGAAATCTCTTACCCGCTCTGGGCCTTAGTTTCCCAATATATACAAAGAGAGAGTTGGGCTGCATGAGCTCTAACTCATTTCCAGTTCTGAAAGTCTATGAATTCTTGAGATTGGTAAGGAGAGGAAAAGGGAAGATTATTTTGGAATGGTTCTTTTTGAAAGAGAGTTAAATTATTTGAGGTTTGGGGCTTTTGTTTGCGCGTGTGTGGCAATGTAAGGAAACCTGATCCTAATTTCAGCTTCAGCACAGTAAGAAATAATTGCTAGTCAAATGTTAATAAAATGCTTACAGGCTTTAGGTCTGGAAAAGTAATTTTAAACACTTAGAAAAACAATGGGGAATGACAGCTCTTTTTTCACCTGCTCCTAGAGGAAATTTTTGGCTTTAAACCATGACATCCTTCTTTAACTCAAGTACAGTACATTTAAACCTACTATAGCAACCCCTCATTTTGAGTTACACATGAAGATACTCAACCTAGAGAATTATCTTTTCTTTGACCTGAATTCTGTCCATCCATAGTCTCCAGTACCACAATAAAGCTCCTGCTTGGAAATACCTGCTATCTGTCCTAGAATGAAATCCTGAAACTTCATAATCAGATACTACAGATTGACCCTCCAAGAATAGTTTCTAAATTGCATGGCCTCCTCTCTCAATTACTAAACTGCAGGCTGACCTTCCAAACAGGCAGAATAGTTGCCTGTCAACAAGCAGAGATCTGAGACATGCTTGGTGGCTCTGAGCCCCCAAGTCTTTTTCTTCTTAGCTGACTTGCAGGGCTTGACAGTCTATCTCTAGAGACATATTTCTTTGGGATAAACACTGATCGCCCAGGTGTCTTCTGGAAATAAAATATCTGTCTGTTGGAGAGGTAATATGTTAACTCACAAACATTTTACAGTAATATATATTTCCTAATGTGTATTCTTTAATAAACTTCCTTAGTTCCATAAGACATTGGAAAAAGAGACCCATGCTTAGATAATCTGGGAAGATATATTATACACTGTATCTCTTCCTGGGAGAGCCAAAATGCTCAGTAGCATATTGAAAATTCTGACCAGTGCTGCTGTAAACAAACTAAATTAATTTTGTTTAATCCACTGCTTCTTTATTTGAGAATATGGGACACTTTTAAAAAAAAGTTAAAATTGTGGTAAAATACACATAGCCTAAAATTTATTATCTTAATCATTTAAATGGATAGTCCATTTAAATGGATAATATGTTTACATTGTTGTGCTACTATTTTCATTTTGCAGTATTGAAACTGTACCATTAAACAACAAATTCCCATTCCTCACTCCCCTACAGCATCTGGAAACCACTATTTTACTTTCTGTCCCTATCACTGCTCTAGGTACCTCATGTAAGTGAAATCATATAGCAGTTATCCTTTTGTGACTGGCTTATTTTATTTAACGTAGTATCTTCAAGGTTCATCCATATTGTAGCAAGTGACAAGGTTTCCTTCTAAGCTGAATAAATTTCCACTACATGTATATACCATATTTTATTTATCCATTCATCTATTGATAGATAATTGTGTTGCTTCCATCTTTTGTCTATTGTGAATAATTCTGCTATGAACATGGTATGTATATACCTCTTTGAGATCCTGTTTCCAATTCTTTTGTGTATACACCAAGAAATGAAATTGCTGTAACATATGGTAGTTCTATTTTTAATTTTTTGAGGACCCACCATACTGTTTTCCATAGTGGTTACACCATATTACATCCCTACCAACAGTGTATGAAGTTTCCAATTATTACACATTCTTGCCAACACTTATTTTCTGGTTTGTTTTATAGTAGCCATCCAAATAGGTGTGAGGTGGTATAACACTGTGGTCTTCATTTGCATTTTTCTAATTTTTAATGATGGTGAGCATATTTTTATATGATTGTTGGAAAAACCTTTAAAAAACACACCAATGAAAGTATTGTGGAACGTATTTTGGAATACAATGGTAGGGAGAATGAGTGATAATGATTACTTTTTAGGATAGAAGAGTTTCCGTTGGTTTAAGAACAATTAACATTTACTATCTTAAAAGCAACACAATATATAGGAAGTACATACCAAAACTGGTTATCTCTGAGTAGTAGGATTAAAAGTAGATTAATTTATTTCTGCTTATCTGTAATTTCTAAACTTCTACAATAAACCTAAATTATGCAATTTTAAAAGTTTAGTATAAATGAGGATGACAGATAGACAGATAGTGTGTCCAGTACTGTGCTAGTTGTTTTGGCCTACAGTGCTCAGCTAACAGTGATCTTTTCCTTCCCACAACTCTTATTGTTCTTGTGCTCAATTTAGTAATCCTATGTCTTATATTATTTTATAATTGTTCTCTATGTTTTAATATTGAGTATCCCATAACTATAAACTCTTGAGAAGGCACTGTTTTATAGTTGTATATGCCCCAATAATAATTACGATATTTTCCAACCCCAATCAGAGCATATGACCTAACAAAGAATGTGTTCATTAATGTTCATGTTGCATCTGAGTATGTGAGGCAGTATGGGAATCTTCACACTGATATTAAAATACTAAAAATTGTGGTATATCTTCAGTGATTTATGAGTCTAAACAGACAAAATGTTTAAAAATGTGCATTTGAATGACAGAACTGTTACCACCCTTACAACAAAACTTTCTTAAAACCTTAGGGGTGACTGAATATAATAAATTTATTACAATATAATGAATTTATTACAATATCATTGACTACATTCCATATACTGTACTTTACATTTTCATGGTTATTCTCTTTTTTTATTTTTTTTTGACAGAGAGAGAGTCACAGAGAGGGACAGATAGGGGCAGACAGGAAGGGAGAGAGATGAGAAGCATCAATTCTTCATTGCAGTTCCTTAACTGCTCAGTGATTGCTTTCTCATATGTGCTTTGACCAGGAGGCTACTGCAGAGCAAGTGACCCCTTGCTTGAGCCAGCGACCTTGGGCTCAAGCCAGTAACCTTGGAGTCATGTCTGTGATGCCATGCTCAAGCCAGCAACCCTGTGCTCAAGCTGGTGAGCCATTGCTCAAGCCGGATGAGCCCACGCTCAAGCCAGCAACCTCAGTGTTTCGAATTTGGGTCCTCCGTGTCTCAGTCTGATACTCTATCCACTGTGCCACTGCCTGGTCAGGCCCCATGACTATTCTTTAATTACTAATTTATACTTCTTAATTCCTTCACCATTTTTACCTAGCTCCGCAATCCCCCTTCTCTCTGGCAAACATCAGTCTGTTCTCTGTATATATAAATCTATTTCTGATTTGTTTGTTTTGAATATAATACATTTAAAAATGTCTCTAGTCATAAATACATTAGTATTCACATTTTTCCATTTAATATACTTTTGACAATATTTTGACCCTTCAACTTAACATCTTGTTAATTAAATATTGTTTGGTTGGTTTAATGGAAACTGATTTGTTCCTAAAATAACCTCTAATCAGAATATACCATCTCATCTATTAGATTTCCTTCTTTCAACAGATGTTCTGAGTCCTCATTGTTTCCAGATTACAATCATGTTGTCCATAATACAGAAACCCAGACATCTGTTCCAAGGGAAAATGGGCAAAGCCATTCAATCAGGTTATGGAGGAAACACTTCCTGAAAGTTTGTCCTGCAGTCATTCCCACATGTGATATCCTGAAGGCTCTGGTCTGGGCTTTGCTGGAGTTCCAATACATGAAACCAAAGTAGACCTTAAATGTGACTACCTGCTACAGTGCAAAGAGGACTGGGAGCCAGACATGGTATCAAAACCCTGTCCTAACAATTTACCGACTGATTATACTTGCACAAGTCACTTCTCTAATCGAAGTTTTACCTATAAAAAAACAGATAAGAAAAGTAGTACAGTACCTCATAGAACAACTGTGAAAAACGAATGAAATAATACATGTGAAAGCACTCTGTAACATGTCATTCAAAGTGTTTAAGGTAATAGGTAACTAACTCTGCTCTGGAGCAGACAAACTCTTGTTTACTACACTTGGAAGACTATCAGTGTCCTCAGAAATTCTACTTAGCCCAGTGAATTACTATAGACCATTTCAGTCCTTACTTATTTAAAACACACACACACACAAAACCAAATAAATAAAACCCCCAAAACAACTACAAAAGGAAACAAAGGCTAGTTAATATGTAGAAGGGGGGAGTGCAAAAATATCCAAGCACAGTCACTTTCTTCCACTTTTCCACCTTATTTAAGATCAGACAAAATGATTTGAGTAGATACTTCTTCAAAGAAATTTTGCAAGCGGACAATAAACACATAAATAGATGCTTAACATTATGACTTGCTAGGGAAATGCTAATTAAAAACACAATGAGATACTACTACTACATATCCACTAGAAAATATATACTCAAGGAATGACAATACCAAGTGTTAAATAGGATGTGAATGAATTAGAACACACATCCACTGCTGGTGGGAATATAAAATTGTACAATCACTTTGGAATCACTTTGAAACGTAGTTTAGCAGTTTCTCAAAATGCTAAATGTAGATTTATCATGCGATCCAGCTATAACACTCCTAGATGATTACCAAAAACAGTTAAAATATATATTCACATAATGTTCATAGTGGCATTATTCATAGTAGTCAAAATCTGGAAACAATGCAAATGTCCATCAACTGGTAAATGGATAAACAAAATGTATAGCAAGAGAGAGAAATACTACTTGGCAATAAAAAGGAACAAAGTATTGATACATGCTACAACATATGAACCTCAGTAACATTATGCTAAGTGAAAGAAGGCAGATACAAAAGACCCTATATTGTGCCTGAGCTGTGGTGGCACAGTGGATAAAGCGTCTGCCTGGAATGCTGAGGTCACTGGTTTGAAGCCCTGGACTTGCCTGGTCAAGGCACATATGGGAGTTGATGCTTCCTGCTCCTCCCCCGTTCTCTTTCTCTCTCTCTCTTCCCCCTCTCTAAAATGAATAACTAAAATCTTCAAAATACCATATATTGTAAAATTCCATTTATTTGCAATATTTATAAAAGTAGTATTGATAGGGAGAGAAAGCAGTTTAGTGTTTACCTGGAGCTGGGGATGACACTGAGAAGCGGCTACAAACAGGCATGGGAGAATTTGTTAGGGTTATGGAAATGCTCCAAACTGGATTGGACTGATGGGTGGATGACTGTATCAATTTACTAAAACCTTTGAACTGTGTGTACATTTATAATGGTATATATGCTTCTGAAGAGAGCACTGTACATTTATAATAGGTGAAATTGCCTGACCTGTGGTGGCGCAGTGGGTAAAGCGTCGACCTGGAAATGCTGAGGTTGCTGATTGAAAACCCTGGGCTTGCCTGGTCAAAGTATATATGGGAGTTGATGCTTCCTGCTCCTCCCCCTTCTCTCTCTGTCTCTCTCCTCTCTCTCTCTCTCTCTCTCTCTCTCTCTCTCCCCTTTCTAAAAATGAATAAATAAATAAATAAAAAATTAAAAAAGGTACCATATTATTTTTAAAAAAGTATAATGGGTGAATTTTTTTTAATTTATTAATTTTAGAGAGGAGAGAGAGAGAAGGTGGGGAGAGGCAGAAAGTATCAACTCCCATATGTGCCTTGACCAGGCAAGCCCAGGGCTCTGAACCAGCAACCTCAGTGCTCCAGGCCAACATCCCATCCACTGCACCACCACAGGCCAGGATATAATGGGTGAAATTTATAAAATGTAAATTATATCTTAATAAAGTGTTTAACCATATATTTTCAAAAAGGGAGAAAATATGGCCCTGGCCAGTTATCTCAGTGGTATACCATCAGCACAGTGTATGGAAGTCCAAGGTTTGACTCCGGGTCAGGGCACAAAGGAGAAGTGACCATCTGCGTCTCCAACCAACCCCCCCTCCTCTTTTTCTCTCTCTGCCATCCTGCAGCCATGGCTCAATCAGCAAACTTGGCCCTGGGCACTGAGGATGGCACCATGGCCTCATTTCAGGCACTAAAATAGCTTGGTTGCCAACCAATGAAGCAACGGCCCCAGATGAGCAGTGCATTGCCCCCTAGTGGCCTTGCTGGGTGGATCCCGGTTGTGGTGCATGTGGGAGTCTGTCTCTCTGCCTCCCTGCCTCTCACTTGATAATAAATAAATAAATAAATAAATAAATAAATAAATAATAAATAATAAAAAGTGAGAAATTATGTTAGCCAATGTGACAAGGAAAGAACTCAAGGGAGGATGAAAATGCCTGCCTTGGAGTCAAAACCCAATAGAAATCTAACTATCTTTAAGCCAGTAATATTTTAGCTCAGTGGTCCCCAACCCCCAGGCTGTGGACCCATACCAGTCCATGGGCCATTTGGTACTGGTCCACAGAGAAAGAATAAATAACTTACATTATTTCCGTTTTATTTATATTTAAGTCTGAGCGATGTTTTATTTTTAAAAAATGACCAGATTCCCTCTGTTACTTCCGTCTAAGACTCACTCTTGACGCTTGTCTCAGTCACAGGATACATTTATCCATCCCACCCTAAAGGCCGGTCCGTGAAAATATTTTCTGACATTAAACCGGTCCGTGGCCCAAAAAAGGTTGGGGACCACTGTTTTAGCTGACTCCTTCCTTATCTTAGCTTTTGGCTACCAAAATCATGCCATCAGCCAGGAGACACATTAACTATGTGAAGTTCAAGTTGACACTTGTAAAATCTCAACTGCTACTCTTCTGAAATCTCTTTCCCATCCTTATGTGTCTCACTTTTCTCAATATTTGTTTTATTTTGCCTTGTGCCCCAGGAAATGTGTTTTTGCTCAGGTTATAATTCTTTCTTCCACCATATGCATGAACTATTTTCTCTACTTCTCACCTAATTCTATACTCACAGCTCCCACAACTAATATTTAATAGCAATGAATTTATGTTAGAACAGACAGATCTCATCAGATGAGTAAATTACTTACTTTGTAGATCTAGTCTATTCATTTCCAATGTATAACAACTTTTTCCTAAATACACAATATCATTATTTATTCAACAACACAGGAGTGACAGAAAGTGAAAATGGATCAGCTATACAGTACTTATCTGAGTTATCCTGTGAGCCCTGGAGGCCTCTGGGACAGAGCCAAAAAGTCTTTGACACTAAAGTGTCAATTAAAGCATCTCCATGTGCTGTACAATGCAATCATATGATAAAGTAATAAAGTTGACTTTAGAAAGGTTTCTATTTTGTTAAAATAGTTATTATTTTGAAATTTGGGTCCTAACTAACCTTCAGGTGTCAAAAATATCTGGGCTTTATTATCTTTTTTGTATTAAGTGAGAGTTAGGGAGGCAGAGACAAAGTCTTGCATGCACCCCAACCGGAATCCACCCAGCAAGCCCCCTACCAGGCAATGCTCTGCCCATCTGGGGCTGCTGCTCCATTGCTTGGCAACCAAGCTATTTTAGCACCTGAGGCAAGGCTATGGAGCCATACTCAGCATCTGGGGCCAACTTGCTTGAACCATTAGAGACATGGCTGTAGGAGGTTAAGGGGTGGTGGTGGAGAAGCAAATGTTTGCTTCTCCTGTGTGCCCTGACTAGGAGTCGAACTTCCACACGCTGGGCTGATGTTCTACCACTGAGCCAATCAGCCAGGGCCCTTGAGATTTCTAGAATCCCCCCAAATTCTAGTAACTCAATGTTTAAAAAATGTACTTAAGAAGGTATGCCAGACACATGCTTATTCATCAAAACATAACCAACACATTCATCAAGCTAACTGTGCTGCAGAGTAAAGAATTTGTAATCAGAAGACCTGTATACTCTTATCTCCTTTGTTTCCTCCACTTGCTGGATGTGAGACCTTAGGCAGTTCCCTGAATCTCACTAATCCTTGGTTTCTTATGCTGTGAAATGAAAATAACAGTCATACCTATCTCACAGGGTTATGGGGAATTAAATGTATTTGTGTATATAAAAAGCACTTTGTGAACTGTAGAGATCCATACAAATAGAAGCTATTCGCTTTCCAGAAAACTCCAAAATTCCATATATGTTAATCTGAATTTACAAGGCACCCTCAAAAATTACCTTTAAAAAAGAATCTGCTTTCACCTCCTTATTTCTAAGAGGTCTTCTCGACCTTTGGTATTCTGGCCTTCCATATAGTCATTGCTTACTCTGCAGTACATACACTTTAACAGTGCTTGGATCTGTCTCTAACACTTCCTGACTCACACACACAAAAAATAATAAAATAAAAAGTGCTTTCGATCCAGCATTTCCATAGCACCACTTGTCCTAAAGGGTTTCCACTTGCATTGTCCACTGGATGAAATACAATTGCTTTTTAATAGCACATAGCAACACTATACAACAGTCTAAGACAGGATATGAGAGAATCAATATTATATGCAGTTGAAAGGGCAAGGGAAACCAATGTCAACTGATCCAATTACCAGAACTTTGGACAAGGAGGTGAGGGCAAGCATTCTTTTAAGAAGTGCCATAAAGTCTTCAATTCCAGAAAGTCAGTGCAACCTTGGCATCACATCCTATTCAAAATGTACTCTTCTGAAGGCATGACCCATTGCTATTGCATCAATTCAGTTTTGGGACAGGAGTGACTTGCATGGTCTCAGTAGTGATCTCCCTTCACTATATCGAAAGTAGACTATCTGAAAAAGTCACTTTTAAATAAGAGATTGGCATTATTTGGGATGATTTAAAAGGATGATAGCTGGAATGGATCTAGACACAAGTCACAATTTAACACTCCTTCCTCATGTCGCTGCCTTTTTTCCTCCCTTAACACAGTGGAAAGAGCAATTGTACTCCAGTCCCATAGAAACTTGGAATGAGTCAACTGTCCTTATTTTGTTCTCACTTTGACACTTATTTCCTTTCCAATACAAGACAGGTGCACTAGTCTTTGTAGTGCTGGGTGATGGAAATTAACTGGGAAGAATGACACTTTAAAAGGCAGCAGATGCCTTCGCCAACCAGATGCAAAAGGAAAGCAAGGAAGTTCACTCTTAGTAAACTATGCTCTCCCCAGGGCTTCTTCTCTAAGGCCATCCACAGGGACTTACAGGATAGTGTCCAGAAAAGAACTCTATTGGGAGCAACATTAATTTACCCAAGGATTATTTTTCAAGTCTATAAAATTCTTAGAGGCAAAATAATGAGGATATGTAAGCACCTGGCACTCAAAATGAGTTATTATTAAATATTTTAATTAAATTTATTTTCAATGAAGCGGGAAGTCAAAATACTTGTGTTCATACATGATGACAAGAGTTTTTGTCCCTTAGGGAGTCTACATGTAGGTCAGACAAATTTCTTGTTCTTATACTTCTAATAAAAACAAAGAAGGAATTTGGCCTGCCTGTTTATTCCATTCTGTACTATGAGGTGTTACTTTCAAAACATGAACAGATCCTTTATTCATGATAAAACAGGAGAAAAACCAATCACCTGGAATTTACGATCAGTTAATTTTCTCATTCTCCAACCTAAAAATGAATTGCTTGTTCCTTCTCCTGCCAACTTTTTCTCCTCTTTACCTTTCTTTCCCAAACATTAGTGCTGTGAAAGAAGTCTGTTTGTGGTCTGTGGCAATGTTTGTCTAGAATGAGTGTGACATCTAAATGGGAGGTGGACAGACGAAGGCTCCAAGTTGGCTTCAAAAATGATAAATCACTAATAAATCTTATGCTTTCCAAATGCACTCCTCAGCTGGTGCACATGAACATTGTATCACATAATAGGAAGTCATTCTGCTTTCAGTGTAGATATATATACATGCCTTGCCTCTTGAATAATTTACCCTTAAAGAGCAGAGGCTGTGTTCTAATATTGTCCAGAAAGGACCTGGCTCCAAGGAAATAATACTATATATATATATATATATATATATATATATATAGAGAGAGAGAGAGAGAGAGAGAGAGAGTCAGGCTTCTAACTCAAATGTATATTTTAAAAGTTTTATTTTTATTAGAGAGAGAGAGAGAAAAAGAGATCAGACAGCAGACAGGAATGGAGAGAGATGAGAAGCATCCACTCATTGTGGTGCTTTTTAGTTGTTTGTTGATGATTCTCATATGGGCAAGTATGAGAAATCATCTGTTGATCAAGCCAGTGACCTTAGGCTCAAGCCAGTGACCTTCAGCTCAAGCTAGCAACAATGGGATCATGTCAATGATTCCACGCTCAAGCTGGTGACCTCTCACTCAAGCTGGTGAGCCTGCGTTCAAGCCGATGACCTTAGGGTTTTGCAGCTGGGACCTCAGAATCGCAGGTCGACATTGTCCACTGCACCACTGCCAGTCAAGCCTAACTCAAATTTATAACTGCCTAAGGTAGACTTCCAATTGGCTACCCCAACTGTCACAATTTTCTCTATATACCTTTACTAATCACCATTCTCTAAATACACCAAACAGTTTGATGCCATCATGCTTTGCCCATGCTGTTCTTTTTGCCTGGAGTGATCTCTGTTGAAGTTCAATTTATCCTCCAGGGATCATCCCATATGTTGTATCCTCCACAGTAATTTTCCCCCTGGTTCCTGCAGCTGAATCAAAGTGTTTCATCTGTGTTTCCATAACATTTTGTTTGGACCTGTCTTAAAATCCCAATCACATTCTGCTTTGTATTGTAATTATTTGTGTCTATGTTTGTCTTCTCTATGAGTACGAAGGCTTTCTGAGGGTGGAACTGTGTCTGATTCACCGTTGTGGCTCTCCAGATTCCCAGGGCCTAACCGAGTACCTGGCACTCAGTGGCTGAATAAACAATAAACATTTAGAATAAGAGTTCAAGTACTATGTATTGATTTACTGTATTATCTGTATGTCTTCTAGCTGTTAATCAAAGAGCCCGACATAGACCATAAACTCAATTCAGAACATCTGTATGAAAATAACTCCATAAAATTTTAAATGTCAAAATTTTGGAAATCTGTTTAACTTTTTCTGCTTGCACACAACCTTTGTAAGCTTAACAGCTAATAGAAAAAAAATTACTGACTTACTTCCAAGAGTTTTAGCCACAGAACATTTTGCAGATCATTAAGAATGAGGGCTTCTGTTTAGGCAGTACTGGTTAATTTTTAACATAGAAAGTTATTCCTGATATTAGAGTGATGTCACGGAAATGGCACCGTGAGAAGCGCGTCCGACAGCTCTCCCCTAAATCACAACAAATTTATCAACTAGAAACAGAAAAATTTATCCTCGGAGCATTCCGGAGTTCCACACAAACTGAAAGCAAAAGGACTGTTATCACTTGAATCTGAGAGACGAGGGTGTGGAGGAAGCTACCGCAGCGACGCTCATTCAAGCCGCGAGGGAGTGCGCCTGCGTGCTATCAATAAGACCACCCTCAGATGCTGATAAGAAAGAGGAAATCGAATATTATGGATACAAAAGAAAGAGAGGTAACACAAATAGATGTGGAAAAATCTATGGAGAAAAGACTTAACATATTGAAAGCCTTGGAGCTAAATGACAGAGAATTTAAAATAGAAATCTTAAAAATACTCAGAGATATACAAGAAAACACAGAAAGGCAATATAGGGAGATCAGAAAACAACTCAATGAACACAAAGAATATATTACCAAGGAAATTGAAACTATAAAAACAAATCAAACAGAAATGAAAAACTCAATTCACGAGCTGAAAAACGAGGTAACAAGCTTAGCTAACAGAACAGCCCAGATTGAAGATAGGATTAGTGAAATAGAAGACAAACAACTTGAGGCACAACAGAGAGAAGAAGAAAGAGACTCAAAAATAATAAAAAATGAGAAAGCCCTACAGGAATTGTCTGACTCCATCAGAATAACATAAGAATAATAGGTATATCAGAGGGAGAAGAGAAAGAAAATGGAATGGAGAATATACTCAAACAAATAATAGACGAGAACTTCCCAAGCCTGTGGAAAGTACTAAAGCCTCAAATTCAAGAAGCAAACAGAACACCGAGTTTTCTTAACCCCAACAAACCCACTCCAAGGCACATCATAATAAAGATGACACAAACCAATGACAAAGAAAAAATTCTCAAGGCAGCCAGGGAAAAGAAGAGTACAACATATAAAGGAAGGCCTATTAGATTATCATCAGATTTCTCAGCAGAAACTCTACAAGCTAGAAGAGAGTGGACCCCAATATTTAAAGCCCTGAAAGAGAGGAACTTTCAGCCAAGGATACTATACCCATCAAAGCTATCCTTCAAGTATGAAGGAGATATAAAAACATTCACAAATACAGAAAAGATGAGAGAATTTATCAACAGAAAGCCCCCACTCCAGGAAAGACTAAGGGGGGTTTTCCAACCAGATTCAAAGAACAAAAGAAAACAACACCACAAGTAACAGCTCCACCAAGAACACAATAAAACCAAACTTAAACTGTGACAACAAAGGAAAAAAAGGGGGGAGAGGATGGAGATTAACAGTAGCAAAGGATGATGAAGTGCAGAAATACTTATAAGATAGGGTACTACAATGAATATGGTAGGTACCCTTTTCATTACTTAATGGTAACCACCCTTAAAAAAACCACCACAAAAACACTTGACTTAAAAAAGGTAGCAACAGAGGAAAGAAGTATGGAACACAAACAAACAAAAACAAATGATAGAAAAACAAAAGAGAAGAATCAAACTAGATACAAAACTAACAGAAAGCAATTTATAAAATGGCAGTAGGGAACCCACAAGTGTCAATAATTACACTAAATGTAAATGGATTAAACTTACCAATAAAAAGACACAGAGTAGCAGAATGGATTAAAAAAGAAAATCCAACTATATGCTGCCTACAAGAAACACATCTAAGCAACAAGGATAAAAACAAATTCAAAGTGAAAGGCTGGAAAACAATACTCCAAGCAAACAACACCCAAAAAAAAGCAGGCGTAGCAATACTCATATCTAATAATGCTGACTACAAGACAGAAAAAGTACTCAGAGACAAAAATGGTCATTTCATAATGATTAAGGGGACACTGAATCAAGAAGACATAACAATCCTTAATATATATGCACCAAACCAAGGAGCACCAAAATATATAAGACAGCTACTTATTGACCTTAAAACAAAAACTAACAAAAATACAATCATACTTGGAGACCTCAATACACCGCTGACGGCTCTAGATCGGTCATCCAAACAGAGAATCAATAAAGATATAGTGGCCTTAAACGAAATACTAGAACACCTGGATATGATAGACATCTACAGGACACTTCATCCCAAAGCAACAGAGTATACATTTTTCTCTAGTGTACATGGAACATTCTCAAGAATTGACCATATGTTGGGCCACAAAGACAATATCAGCAAATTTAGAAAAATTGAAATTGTACCAAGCATATTTTCTGATCATAAAGCCTTGAAACTAGAATTCAACTGCAAAAAAGAGGGGGAAAAACCCACAAAAATGTGGAAACTAAACAACATACTTCTAAAAAATGAATGGGTCAAAGAGGAAATAAGCGCAGAAATCAAAAGATATATACAGACAAATGAAAATGAAAATACGACATATCAGAATCTCTGGGATGCAGCAAAAGCAGTAATAAGAGGAAAGTTCATATCACTTCAGGCCTATATGAACAAACAAGAGAGAGCCGAAGTAAACCACTTAACTTCACACCTTAAGGAACTAGAAAAAGAAGAACAAACACAACCCAAAACCAGCCGAAGAAAGGAGATAATAAAAATCAGAGCAGAAATAAATGAAATAGAGAACAGAAAAACTATAGAAAAAATCAATAAAACAAGGAGCTGGTTCTTTGAAAAGATCAACAAAATTGACAAACCCTTGGCAAGATTCACCAAGGAAAAAAGACACAGGACTCAAATAAATAAAATCCAAAATGAAAGAGGAGAGATCACCACAGACATCATAGAAATACAAAGAATTATTGTAGAATACTATGAGAAATTATAGGCCACCAAATACAACAATCTAGAAGAAATGGATAAATTCCTAGAACAATACAACCTTCCTAGACTGAGTCATGAAGAAGCAGAAAGCCTAAACAGACCAATCAGCAGGGAGGAAATAGAAAAAACTATTAAAAACCTCCCCAAAAATAAAAGTCCAGGCCCAGACGGTTATACTAGTGAATTCTATCAAACATTCAAAGAAGACTTGGTTCCTATTCTACTCAAAGTCTTCCAAAAAATTGAAGAAGAAGCAATACTTCCAAACATATTTTATGAGGCCAACATAACCCTCATACCAAAACCTGGCAAGGATGGCACAAAGAAAGAAAACTACAGACCAATATCTCTAATGAATACAGATGCTAAAATACTAAACAAAATACTGGCAAACTGAATACAACAACATATTAAACAAGTAATACATCATAATCAAGTGGGATTCATCCCAGAATCTCAAGGATGGTTCAACATACGCAAAACGGTTAACGTAATACACCATATCAACAAAACAAAGAACAAAAACCACATGATCTTATCAATAGATGCAGAAAAGGCTTTTGATAAAATACAACACAATTTTATGTTTAAGACTCTCAACAAAATGGGTATAGAAGGAAAATATCTCAACATGATAAAGGCCATATATGATAAACCATCAGCCAACATCCTATTAAACGGCATAAAACTGAGGACTTTCTACCTTAAATCAGGAACAAGACAGGGTTGTCCACTCTCTCCACTCTTATTTAACGTGGTGCTAGAAGTTCTGGCCAGAGCAATCAGACAAGACAAAGAAATAAAAGGCATCCATATCGGAAAAGAAGAAGTAAAGCTATCACTTTTTGCTGATGATATGATCCTATACATCGAAAACCCGAAGGACTCCACAAAAAGATTATTAGAAACAATAAACCAATACAGTAAGGTCGCAGGATACAAAATTAACATACAAAAGTCCATAGCCTTTCTATATGCCAACAATGAAATATTAGAAAACGAACTCAAAAAAATAATCCCCTTCACGATTGCAAAAAAAAAAATAAAATACCTAGGAATAAACATAACAAAGAACGTAAAGGACCTATATAATGAAAATTACAAAGCATTGTTAAGGGAAATCGAAAAAGATACAATGAGATGGAAAAATATTCCTTGTTCTTGGATAGGAAGAATAAATATAATCAAAATGGCCATATTATCCAAAGCAATATACGAATTTAATGCAATTCCCATCAAAATCCCTATGAGACTTTTTAAAGAAATGGAACAAAAAATCATCAGATTTATATGGAACTATAAAAAACCCCGAATAGCCAAAACAATCCTAAGGAAAAAGAATGAAGCTGGGGGCATTACAATACCTGACTTTAAACTATATTATAGGGCCACGATAATCAAAACAGCATGGTATTGGCAAAAAAATAGACACTCAGACCAATGGAACAGAATAGAAAGCCCAGAAATAAAACCACATATATATGGTCAAATAATCTTTGATAAAGGGGCCAACAACACACAATGGAGAAAAGAAAGCCTCTTCAACAAATGGTGTTGGGAAAACTGGAAAGCCACATGCAAAAGAATGAAACTCGACTACAGCCTGTCCCCGTGTACTAAAATTAATTCAAAATGGATCAAAGACCTAAATATAAGACCTGAAACAATAAAGTACATAGAAGAAGACATAGGTACTAAAATCATGGACCTGGGTTTTAAAGAACATTTTATGAACTTGACTCCAATGGCAAGAGAAGTGAAGGCAAAGATAAATGAATGGGACTACATCAGAATTAAAAGTTTTTGCTCATGGCCTGACCTGTGGTGGCGCAGTGGGATAAAGCGTCGACCTGGAACACTGAGGTCGCCGGTTCGAAACCTTGGGCTTGCCTGGTCAAGGCACATATGGGAGTTGATGCTTCCTGCTCCTCCCCCTTCTCTCTCTCTCTCTGTCTCTCTCTCTCACTCCTCTCTCTCTAAAAAAAATCAATCAATAAAAAAAAAAAAAAAAAAAAAGTTTTTGCTCAGCAAGAGAAACTGATATCAAAATAAACAGACAGCCAACTATATGGGAACTGATATTTTCAAACGACAGCTCAGATAAGGGCCTAATATCCAAAATTTACAAAGAACTCATAAAATTCAACAACAAACAAACAAACAATCCAATAAAAAAATGGGAAGAGGACATGAACAGACACTTCTCCCAGGAAGAGATACAAATGGCCAACAGATATATGAAAAGATGCTCAGCTTCATTAGTTATTAGAGAAATGCAAATCAAAACTACAATGAGATACCACCTCACTCCTGTTAGATTAGCTATTATCAACAAGACGGGTAATAGCAAATGTTGGAGAGGCTGTGGAGAAAAAGGAACCCTCATTCACTGTTGGTGGGACTGTAAAGTAGTACAACCATTATGGAGGAAAGTATGGTGGTTCCTCAAAAAACTGCAAATAGAACTACCTTATGACCCAGCAATCCCTCTACTGGGTATATACCCCAAAACCTCAGAAACATTGATACGTGAAGACACATGTAGCCCCATGTTCATTGCAGCACTGTTCACAGTGGCCAAGACATGGAAACAACCAAAAAGCCCTTCAATAGAAGACTGGATAAAGAAGATGTGGCACATATACACTATGGAATACTACTCAGCCATAAGAAATGATGACATCAGATCATTTACAGCAAAATGGTGGGATCTTGTGAACATTATAAGGAGTGAAATAAGTAAATCAGAAAAAAACAAGAACTACATGATTCCATACATTGGTGGAACATAAAAATGAGACTAAGAGACATGGACAAGAGTGTGGTGGTTACCAAGGGTGGGGGGGGAGGGAGGACATGGGAGGGAGGGAGGGAGAGAGTTAGGGGGAGGGGGAGGGGCACAGAGAGCTGGATGGAGGGTGACGGAGGACAGTCTGACTTTGGGCGAGGGGTTTGCAACATAATTTGATGACAAAATAACCTAGACATGTTTTCTTTGAATATATGTACCCTGATTTATTAATGTCATCCCATTACCATTAATAAAAATTTATTAAAAAAAAAAGAAAGTTATTCCTGGTTAGAGTGTCAGTGAATATATTCTGTTTTCCTTTTCTCAACACTGTCATGCTCTGAACAAACACTCCTTTTCAGAGAGTCTGCATTACTGAGTGGCCCAGTAATAAGAACTACTGTAGTGTAACCTGATGATGTCCCCTCCCACATCCCATCAGAATGTGGCTTTGGAGTCTCTCTGCAGGATGTTCTTGCCTTGGCTACTTGAGTTTCCAAATAAATGACCCAAAACCCTCTATAGAAAATATTGGGGAAAGTGCCTTGGAACATGCTCCATTTACACTAACTAAACATGTTAGCTAATGTTTCCAGTGTCAGGTCCAATAAGTCAATGAGATGCAAGGTGTTGATTTGTATTTTCTTTTCCTTCCTCAGTTTTAGACTTCTTGAAATCTATGCCATTGATATTCCAACATGCAAGTTATTATCGTGACTAACACAGATGGAATACCTGCTGCTACATTCCAGATATATTTATGTATTACCCTGTCTGACTTGTTTCCTTCCTCTGTCTCAGTGGTGGGGAGGGTTGGGGGAAACAGGGATTTACCCTCTCCCCTGAATTTTCTCTAACAACTATGATGTCAAATGCAATTATTTCTGGAGGAATCTGCTGTATGCATGGATGAAAGGGACACAGGCAAATCCTCAACAAGAAAGGGAAATGCCAACTAGGGAAATAGGTCCCCAAAGCATGCCAACTCTGGTCAACTCCGTCCAAGGCCCCCTGTGTAGAGATTAACAAGCTGAAAGCAATATGACTTTAGGAATGCAAAGAAAAAACTGTTGAACAGTTAAAAATCTCCTCCTCAATCTGAGGTCAACCCAGCTAATAAAAAAGCTTCAAATACTTCTAAAAACCCTTGAATAAGCCCCAGATGTTCCTTTCCTCAGCTGAATTTTCTACCAAGTTATTTCATACCCTCTATTTTTCACAAGTAAAAGTATTACAATGTCTAGTGTTTTCCTGTTTCCAAAGAAAGTTGCTACCAGTAAAATTCCTTCTCCCATCCACAGTAACTAATTGTTCATCCTATTATTCATCTCCTTTTCTAAGAAAAGTATTAATTGGCAATAGCGCGGGGTCATTGTTCTGTCAAGGGCCACTGGTCTAGAGCAGACAAAAATCAACTGCTGTCACACACAAGTAAGAAGCCACCTGATTTAGTTTTCTTTTGTTGTTCTTGATATTGTGGAAGTAATATAAACTATTCACCCACCATTTAAAAAATAAGAATAGGTAAAGAAAAACTCTATTCAATCTATATAATAAACAGTTAAAATAATCCAACTCTATGCTATAGCAAGTTCGGGGAATGAGGTGGTTAAAAAAAATGATGTGGAGGAAGAGAAAAGAGAAAGATTGAGGAAGGACAAAAATAAGGTAAGAAATAGAAAGAAAGAGGGCAGGGGATGGTCAAAGAATGGCAGGAGAAGAGAAACAGACACCAAAAGAAAGGTAAAGAGATGAAAACACAGAATAGGGCTGGACAAGCTCCCTAGTTAAAGGGTTAATTGCAGTAAACAGCTTGTCCCATCTCTGGTGCTCCCTGTACCTTGGGCATTACAGTAAGTTATCATTGCCTTTTGGAATCCTTATTAGCTTTCTAGCAGCTTAGGGAAAGTCTTTTTTTGTGCTGAGAAACAGCTGGTCTGCTTTGATTTTCAAACCTCAAAGCTATTTTTTTTTTAAATAAAGGCTATTTTCTCAAGAAAGTCAGAGGGTTTTACATGTGTGTAAAGTAATGACTGAATGTTTCTGACGTTCCTAAACTGTCAGATGTCTTTATCTGTGGTCTTTGAGAGGTTAGGTCTGTGTTATTTCATAAAATCTGAAGGTTATACTTAGAAACAGCTTTTATTTCATTGATTTGAGGGTTCTTTTCCCCCCAAATCAAATTTACTTTGGGGTTTAGTTGTATCCTGGTGTAGTAGATAATATAAAGTGGAGACCACATACATCTCTTAAGACAAAACAGATCAGCATTAACAGCTCTTTAATTACTACTCTTCTCCCATTGAAAGCCAAACCTCTGAATTTCTAGAGCTAGCAGCTTAACAGAAGTTGAGTTTAAGCTTCAGTACCGATTTTAGAGCTACTGTGACTACATTCTGGTGATGGTGTACTAAGGAAGACAAAATGGAACAGGAAAATGTCCAGAAAAGGAGAAATAAAATAATAAAGGGTGGAGAAAAAGGCAAAGCCATATAACAATAGACTAAAATTACTGGCCCCTTGAGTCTGAAAATGTAAAGGCTTATGGAGAAAATAGAAGTTCGTACAGTTGTGATGGGTACGGTAAGCACAAACTTATATCCTAGAATTCTGAAATTAGGAGTTACTCCCTTAAACTTGAAAGAGATGATTTTAGGTTAAATGAGGCCCTACCTCAAATATCAACTATTAAACTTAAGTAATTCATTTTCCTATGGTGTTGGGAAGGCAAACAAACAAGCAACCAAATAAACAAACAAACAAAAAATCAATAGATTCTAAAATGTTTAGGCCAATTTGTGAATGACAAACTAATACTGGGTTATTCTGGGAAGCTCAGAAGCTTCAGGACCACCTCTAACCATGCACACCTTTCTTAGGGATCCTGTAAAGCAAGGAGTCCTGGGTGACTTGGGTCCCGAGGCTGCCTCTGAGACCATTTCTATAAAGGTCTTTGGTGTTGCCTTCAAAATTAAGGTGGTAACTGCAGTGCTATCAGGCTGAAACACTGGGTCAGGAGGCTATGGGTCCAGATGATCCTATTGCTGCCTGCCTCCTCTCAGGGCCTAGGTGACTTCTGAGACAGCCAATAGAGATGGAGTTGGCTCAGATGGGGGAGGATAGGGAGAGGTGGGAGAACTTTGACTTGATCCAGGGTGGTTTCAATTTACATCTGTCCTCACCTATTTCAAAGTTTCTGTTTGTTTGAAGATGAAAATAGATGTATTACTTTTCTGATGTAAAAAAGAATTGCAAGAAGTACTGGGGCCAAGTACAGAGATGTAAAAAAAAAGAGAGATATAAAAGAGTGCTCTTGTCTTAATATACATTCTTAGACTTCCGCCCATTCATACATATGTACATGTGTTAATTTTCATAAAAATTGAATTGTACTTTAATATTGTCTCATAAACTTCTTTTTGGTTTAACAATATATCATGAATATTTTTATTGCACAACAGTGTTTTAAAAATATATTGCCAATTTTTTAATTAAAAAAAATTTTTAGTGAGAGAGAGAGACAGAAGGGAGAGAGGTGAAAAGCATCAATTCTTCCTTGTGGCACCTTAGTTGTTCATTGACTACTTTCTCATATGTGCCTTGACTGGGGGGCTCCAGCAGACCGAGTGACACCTTGCTCAAGCCAGCGACCTTGGGCTCAAGCCAGCAACCCTGGGGTATTGAACCTGGGACCTCAATGATCCAGGTTGACACTCTATCCACTCTGCCACCACCAGTCAGGTTAAATTATTTTTATTTTTAATTTCAGTTTGTAAAATGAAGATATCTATTAAATCCAGTTGATTTAGGGTGTCCTTTAAGTCTGCTGTTTCTTTGTTAATTTTCTTTCTTGAGGGTCTATCTAATGATGTTAGTGGGGTATTGAAATCCATTTAAATATTTTGAAGTGAATATAGTGAATAAAACTATTTTTAAAGGCTGTAGAGTATTCCATTGTTTGGAAATGGCATAGTTTACATAATAAATCTCTTAATAGACATTTGGATTACTTTTGTGACAATGACACTGAAATATCCTTATACACACAACTTTGTGGACTGCCATAGTCTTTCTTTGAGAGAAACTGCTAGTTGTAGAGCTGTTGGTTCCAGGCTACTTCAAGTGACTTCCTAGGTAATTAGACTGTCTTAATGCTTCTTCATCCCTCAAAAGAGTAGAAGAGCCCTGGCCGGTTGGGTCAGCGGTAGAGCGTCGGCCTAGCATGCAGAGGACCCAGGTTCGATTCCAGGCCAGGGCACACAGGAGAAGCACCCATTTGCTTCTCCACCCCTCCGCCGCACTTTCCTCTCTGTCTCTCTCTTCCCCTCCCAAAGCCAAGGCTCCATTGGAGCAAAGATGGCCCGGGCGCTGGGGATGGCTCTGTGGCCTCTGCCTCAGGCGCTAGAGTGGCTCTGGTCACAACATGGCGACGCCCAGGATGGGCAGAGCATCGCCCCCTGGTGGGCAGAGCGTTGCCCCTGGTGGGCGTGCCGGGTGGATCCCGGTCGGGCGCATGCGGGAGTCTGTCTGACTGTCTCTCCCTGTTTCCAGCTTTAGAAAAAAAAAAAAGGAAAAAAAAAAGAGTAGAAGAAATATCATAGAAGTTAGAGCAAGTTCAACCTTTCAGTCACTTACAATCTGAATGTCAGTTTCATCATCTATAAAAGAGAATATTAATCACAAGTTGTACACAGGACAGTAGTGAAAATAAGTGTGATAATGTAAATAAAAGTTCCTCATAAACTTTATAACACATAAATGAAGAGATTCTTCTTTTCTTTTAAATTTTGTTATGTTAAGAATCCAGAGGCAGTTTTAGTGGGTCAATTCTGCCATGTTCCACACACTGAGAGGACCCCACCAAATCTCTGAGGATTTGCCACCATCTACAAAAACACTTCTGAGACCCCAGACCTGAATCAGTTGCCTAAATAGTGAGGGGCCCTTTAACCGACCAGGTGTGTAGGTGCTACGTAGCTAGATTGCATTTGGCTCCCCAAGTTTCATGCTATATGGCATTCACCAGGTGATTGTTTGCCATTGTACCAGAGAAGAAAGTTTATAATGTTCTCTTCCTCCTTCAACCCTCTATAAATACACCGAGTTTGCATGGGCCTGAACTGAACACTCTGGCAAAAACCAACATTTTCAGGAAGAAAGAGATCAGTTGCATTACAACACAACTTGAAAATTCCTTTCCAAATGTCTGGTGCCTTTGCTAAAAAAAAAAAAAATGCTGCTGTTCATTATCACTAGCCAAAAACATTTATAGATTATGTTTTTTTTCAATCTAGAAGGGAACACAGAGCAAGAATGGTGCTCTTTATTAGGTATTTTAAAACACCCAGTATAATACCAGCACCCAAGTGCTCCGTATGTATTACTTGGTTTTCATCTCTGTTTTACTCCAGCTCAAATTTAATTTTTAAATTAAATTTATTGGGGTGACACTGGTTCATAAAACCATACAAGTTTCAAGTGTACAACTCAAATTTTCACACTGTATTGTGTACCCTCTGCTCCAAGCAAAGTCTCTTTTTGTCTCCATCTTCTCCCCCATTGCCCACCTCCAACTCCCCCATCTCCCTTTCTCTGTGGCTATCGCCACACTGTTGTCCATGTCTATGTGTTATGTATATATGTTTTTTTTTGCTTAATCCCTTCACCCTATTTTATCCAGCTCTCAACCCCCACCCCTCTGACAGCTGTCAGTCTGTTTCATGTACCCATGCCTCAGTTTCTATTTTGTTCATCAGTTTGTTTTGTTCATTAGATTTTACATATAAGCGAGACCATATAATATTTGTTTTTCTTACTACTTTCCATTAAAGACAGAATCACTAAAGGCATAGAGAAAAAAAATCAACCTATGAGAGGAATTCTTAAATTATGTGGAAGATGAGAGTGGATGAAAAGGAAGAAAATGAGTGAGGAATTGTGGGGAAAGAAGTATCTCTACACCCAGAAGGTGACATGGCATTGGTGGGAGTCAAGGACATATGGGACCTATAAAAGGAAGACTACAAGTATTTTTGTGGCACAGACAAAAGTTACACACATGGTTCAACAACAACAACAAAAAAACATAAATATAAGTCATGTTGGAAACTATAGTGCTAGAAAAAAACAAAAACTTAAAACAAAAGATTGTGGGTCCCTATAAGCCAAGGGCACTGAATGTCTCATTGATTTTTCTAATCCCTGTACTCAAGATCAGATTGATGGTGAAGCAAGGCAGGCCTAAACTAAGGTGATAGCATAAAGATGGAAAGGATCTCAGACAAAGAATGCTACAATCAATGACCTAAAGGCATTGGATAATTGGTGACAGGAATGAGAGCTCAGGACTAGCAATACCAGTGGAACGGTGATAACAAAAGTGAGTAGCACACAGTAGGCCCAAAGAATATGCTGAAATTAGACAAGATCACAGACTCATCTGTCCTTCCTCACAGAAGCAATTTCCTGGGGGAAAGCATGAGAAATCTGTGTAAATATGGTAGTTGTACTCAAGATTTTGATTTCTCTTTCTTTAATTAATTTATTGTGTTAACATGGATTCTAGTGTACCCCTGAATATATCCTCCCCTCAGCCATGTTCCCCAGTACATCCCCTTTGTCCCCTTCCTCATAATGACCTCCCCTCTTCCTTCCAGGATTTACTTTTCTGCTCTCATCCCATTCTATCATCCTATCATCCCCTCTTCCCTCTGTCTACTTTCCCTCTGGATCCTTTGATACCACCTCTGTCTCAATTCTGTTCCTCAGTTCACATTGTTCCTTGGATTCCTCAAATGAGTGAGGTCATATGATACTTTTTGTTCTCTGCCTGGCTTTTTTCACTTAACATAATAGTTTCCAGGTCCATCCATGTTGTCGCAAAAAGTAAGATTTCCTTCTTTTTCATGGCCCCATAGTATTCCATTGTGTATTTGTACCACTGCTTTTTAATCCATTCATCCACTGTTGGACACTTGGGCTGTTTCCAGATCTTGGCTATTGTAAACAATGCTGCCATAAACATGGGGGTGCATTTCTCCTTTTGGAACAGTGCTATGGTGTTCTTGAGATATATTCCTAACAGTGGGATAGCTGGGTCAAAAGGCAGTTTGATTTTTAATTTTTTGAGGAATCTCCATACTGTTTTCCACAGTGGCTACACCAGTCTGCATTCCCACCAGCAGTGCAGGAGGGTTCCCTTTTCTCCACATCCTCGCCAGCACTTATTGTGTTGTTTTGTTGATGAGCGCCATTCTGACTGGTGTGAGGTAATATCTCATTGTGCTTTTAATTTGCATTTCTCTAATGATTAGTGATGTTGAGCATTTTTTCATATGCCTATTGGCCATCCGTATGTCTTCTTTGGAGAAGTATCTATTCATTGCTTTTGCCCATTTTTTGATTGGATTGTTTATCTTCCTGGTGTTGAGTTTTACAAGTTCTTTATAAATTTTGGTTATTAACCCCTTATCAGATGTATTATTGAATATGTTCTGCCATTGTGTAGTTTGCCAATTTATTTTATTCATATTGTCTTTAGCTGTGCAAAAGCTTTTTAGTTTGATATAGTCCCATTTGTTTATCCTGTCTTTTATTTCCCTTGCAAACTGAATCCAGCAATACATAAAAAAATTATACATCATGATTAGGGGGGTTTATTCTGGGGAGGCAAGGCTGGTACCATATTCACAAATCAATCAATGTAATTCATCACATAAACAAAAGGAAGGAGAAAAACCACATGATAATTTCAATAAATGCAGAAAAAGCATTCAATAAAATCCAGCACCCATTTGTTCAAATCTCTCAGCAAAGTGGGAATACAGAGAACACACCTCAACATAATAAAGGCCATCTATGACAGGCCCACAGCCAACATCATACTCAATGGGCAAAAGTTAAAAGCAATCCCCTTAAGATCAAGAACAAGATGGGGGTGCCTCCTTTCACCACTCTTATTCAACAGAGTTCTGGAAGTGCTAGCCATAGCAATCAGACAAGAAGAAGAAATAAAAGGCATCCAAATTGGAAAAGAAGTAAAACTATCATTATTTGCAGATGATATGATACTGTACATAGAAAACCCTAAAGTCTCAGTCAAAACACTACTGGATCTGATAAATGAATTCAGCAAAGTATCAGGATATAAAATTAATACTCAGAAATCAGAGGCATTTTTATATACCAACAATGATCTGTCTGAAAAAGAAATTAAGAAAACAATCCCCTTCACTATTGCAACACCAACAAAAAAATAAAATACTTAGGAGTAAATTTAACCAAGGAGGTTAAAGACTTGTACTTTGAAAATTATAAAACATTGATAAGAGAAATCAAAGAAGATACAAAGAAGTGGAAGCATATACCATATTCTTGGATAGGAAGAATAAATAACATTAAAATGTCCATATTACCCAAAGCAATTTATAAATTCAATGCAATCCCCATTAAAATACCAATGACATACTTCAAATATATGGAACACATATTCCAAAAATTCATATGGAAACAGAAAAGAACACGAATAGCCTCAGCAATCTTGAAAAGGAAGAATAAAGTGGGAGGTATCACACTTCCTGATATCAAGTTATACTACAAGGCCATCGTACTCAAAACAGCTTGGTACTGGCATAAGAACGGGCATACAGATCAATGGAACAGAACAGAGAACCCAGAAATAAACCCACACCTTTATGGTCAATTGATATTTGACAAAGGAGGTAAGACCATACAGTGGAGTAAAGACAGTCTCTTTAGTAAATGGTGTTGAGAAAATTGGACAAGTACATGCAAAAAAATGAAACTAGACCACCAACTTATACCATTCACAAAAATAAACTCAAAATGAATAAAATACTTAAATGTAAGGCGTGAAACCATAAGCATCTTAGAAGAAAACATAGACAGTAAGCTCACCAACATCACTCACAGCAATATTTTTGCTGATTTATCTCCACGTGCAAGATTTTGATTTCTTTATTCACACTCATAACCCTCAAATAATAAAGTGTCCCAATATCTAGCTACCTGAGGCATGAGTCACCACAGGACTTTAGGATCCAGAAAAACTGGAGTCTAGAAATAAAATAGGTACATGAATTAATTTTTTTTCATCTCTGCTCTTCAAGCCTCAACAAGCTAAGCTCTGAATGGAAAGGAGACAGCCAAAAAAGTGAAAGATCTATTACTCAGGCTTTGACAGATAAAGTAAGTTTTCCAACTCTGTTCAATACTGTATTTTACAGTGATACAATAGGCATAGTAGGAAGGAGTAGGTCATTACCTGGGGTCTCTCTCAAAAATAGTTCCACTGGAGGAGAGCCATTACATAGTTGCCAAGTAAAGGTTAGAAAAATGAGACAGAACAAGAGGAGAGTCCATGGGTTTTCCAGGTGTTATCAAATGAATGGAATGAGGACTCACAGGGAAGACAGGGTTCTATTCCACCATGTTTCTCAAGACAGTAAAGAAAGAGAGTAGATCTTAAATGTCCTCACCACAAAAAAAGAAATGGTAATTATGTGACATTATCAAGTGTTATGATATGCTGGTAATAATTTCATAATATATAAGTGGATCAAATTAACATGTTATACACATTAAACTTTCACAATTGTTATTTATCAATTATATCTCAATGAAGCTAGAAAAATAAATAAAATAGAATAAATATTTTAAAAAATAAAGGGAGGACTATTCTTGACGACTTTTGGCAGACTTAAATCATTCTGTACATACTTAAAAGGCAAAACTCCAGTGCACATTTTATAATTTTTTTTTGTGTGTATTTTTTCTGAAATGAGAAGCAGGAAGGCAGAGAGACAGACTCCCGCATGTACCCGACCAGGATCCACCCGGCAAGCCTACTAGGGGGCGATCTCTGACCATCTGGGGCCTTGTTCTGTTGCAATCAGAGCCATTCTAGCACCCGAGGCAAGGCCATGGAGCTGTCCTCAGCATGGGGGCCAACTTTGCTCCAATGGAGCCTTGTCTGTGGGAGGGGAAGAGCAAGATAGACAGAAAAGAGATGGGGAGAGGTGGAGAAGCAGATGGGCACTTCTCCTGTGTGCCTTGACTGGGAATTGAACCTAGGACTTCCAAACGCTGGGCCGATGCTCTACTACTGAGCCAACCAGCCAGGCAGGGTTCATATTTTATAATTTGTATATATATAAATTATAAAAAAGTATATATATATATATATATATATATATATACTTTTTTTTTTTTGTATTTTTCTGAAGCTGGAAATGGGAAGAGACAGTCAGACAGACTCCCGCATGCGCCCGACCGGGATCCACCCGGCACACCCACCAGGGGCGACGTTCTGCCCACCAGGAGGCGATGCTCTGCCCCTCCAGGGCATCGCTCTGCAGCGACCAGAGCCACTCTAGCGTCTGGGGCAGAAGCCAAGGAGCCATCCCCAGCGCCCGGGCCATCTTTGCTCCAATGGAGCCTTGGCTGCGGGAGGGGAAGAGAGAGACAGAGAGGAAGGAGGGGGGGTGGAGAAGCAAATGGGCGCTTCTCCTATGTGTCCTGGCCGGTAATCGAACCCGGGTCCCCCACATGCCAGGCCGATGCTCTACTGCTGAGCCAACCAGCCAGGGCCATATTTTATAATTTTTATGGTGAAAAGAACCCCCCTGCTTTCTTGCTTTCTCTCTACTCATATACATACATTTCCTTCTCAGATTCACATCTGCCCCATGTGCAAAATACATTTACCCTATCCCAACATCCCTAAAATGTCTCAATGAGTTAAAAAATCAACTCTCAGTCCCAAATTTCAACTAATTGTCACTAGCTCAAAAGTCCTGAAAATTATCAAATAAATCAATTACTGGTGAGATACTACTGATTATGGTCCATTCTATGTCAAAATTCCCCTCCATCTTAGTACCTGTGAAACTAAAAAACAAGTTATCTGCCTCCAAAATGTAATGGTGGGACTGGCATAAGGTAACAGTTACAAATATTCTTCCTAAACTGAAGGAAAACAGCTAAGTAAAATTTTGGAACAGAATCCTTCACTTGTTCATGCAACAGTTATTGGTCTGCTACTATGCACCAGGCACTGTTATAGAAGCAAAATATACAGTGGTGGGTGGGAATGGACAAGATACTACTCTTGTAAAAGTGTTGTAAACAAGATTCTGTGTTGCCTAAAGAACACACCTTATTGCCTTCTTAAAATGTGTTCTGACAAGCAAGAGCACAGGAGTGCTAAGGTAAAGAGAAAAAGCATTGCTTGTATGCCAGTCACCTAGTCTTAGTGAAAGGCCAAGTCAGCTCATTGTCAGCACATGTTTGAGTAAAATTAACAAGCAGGGTCTTATATATAAAGTTCTTGGAGATCATTCTAGGGAAACAGAACTATAAGTAGCTGCTATAATTAGAAAAGCACAGGAGTTGATAACAAATGGGAAAAAATTTTAAAAGGTTGAAGAAGGCATTGTTTTAAAAAGGCTGAAGACGGTGCAACCACTGTTTTCTTCAGGTTCTTCCACTCCTCTTTGTGAGGCTGTCACAAAACACAGTAGTCTCTCCAACACATCTAAGCACCCACAGTGGAAGCTGAAGAAAAACTATAATTTTCTCAATCTTTCTCACAGTTTTGGTAGTATTTGAGACTTTACTGAACTGATGGCATTCAACATCCAACCACCAGGGAGCCATTTTTAATTGGAACCCAGACTATAAAAAGTGTGTAACAAATTGATTAAAAAGAAATTGTTAACACATTACACCAGAGAATCTAAATATTTCATTGTGAGAACTTCCACTTCATGTTCAATAAGGGTCAATCTCTGGAGGTACTAGAATTTTCTTTTAGTTTCTACTATGAGACTTCAATAAAATACTGGTGTGCCATGGGAAGGTCACTCTATACCTCCTCTCCTGAGACCCAAACTACTGCATGCTACCCGCTTGCTGAGTCTTAGCTAATAACCAAAGATGATTAGGCTGACTTTAGGACAGAACAGTTTTTATGCCTTAGGCTTAAACAGTGTCATTAGGAAGTAGAAAGGAAGGTTAATGGATTTTAATAGTAAGCTTCACCTCTTTGCTTCGTAAACTCTGTCAAGTTTAACTGTACTCTTCGAGTTCAATTTCAGGTCTCCACCCTTCATGCTCCTGGCAGAGTTATCATCATAAAACACTGATCTTACTTTATCACTCTTTTGCTGCAATTTCTTCTCCAGCTCTCCACTACTAACAGGGTTAAATTCAAATTATTTATTATACTATTCATTGCCCTCCCACATTTTATACTACCGTTTTTCACTCTCGTCTTTCATTGCCCATGTCTTCTTCCACTCTGCCATGTACCCTCAGCTCTCCAGCCACATAAGGCTATTGATGAACTTTTATGTCTTTGTGTCACTGTCCATTCCAAATTCCTTTGCCAAGAAGATCCTTCTTTCCAACCTCTGTCTAAATTCTCATCTTTCAAAGTATGGCTTAAAGGCTACCTATTTTTGAAGTATTTTCTAATTCCCTTGGTAGGAATTAATCCCTCCCTTCTCTGGGCTAACATAGTTCTTGGTTAATATTTCTATTATGCCACTTAAACTATGCCTTGGGTTATAGTTATGTAGATGTGTTTTCACTACTCCTTGAAAACAAAGATTGTGCTGAAGTTATCTCTGCATCCTTGTCTGTAGCTCCTACTCCTATGTTAGTCACACAAAGCTGCTCAATATTGAACAAATGAATTCAAATGGTAAATGGTCTCTGTTATGTGATAACTATGCATAGGTGGTTTTTCCATGTCTTTATCAAGAATCCACTAAATTCAGCACTACCCATCCCATGGGCATTCAATAAATAACTTCTAAATAAATAGTGAGGATATATACATATATTTTTAAATTTTACGTTATTTATTTATTTATTTGCCTGATGGGTTTCATTTTGAAACAGTCATACAAGTAGTCAGGATTTAAGTGACTTCTAAGAACAACAGACAAGAACAAAAGCAATTCAACCACATAGATGCTCAGTGTTGGGCTTCATCTCAGCATCTGATGATAGAACCTGTAGCTTTAACAATAATTTTACAGATTGAAATTATTGATCAATTAATGTATGATACAATAGCTCAGGGAATGACATTTCTGAAAAAGAAAATTGTTCCCCACAGGGACACCCTTATCCTATATTTGGGTCTGGTGAACAAAGGCAACAGTCCCTGGTGTTCCAGTCTGGGGATCTTTCCGGCTCTTGAACGCCTTCAAAAATCCATATGCAGCTATAATAAAATACCTTTAGCTTGGCTTATTCTTTTGTATCATCTCATTAAGGAGCCTGGATTACTTCCCCATTTTTCATGGTATATTAAGAAGGAACAAAGTCTCAGGCAGTAGGAGAAAATTTTCTTTTTCTTTATTTTCTGGACAAGTAGCCACTGGTATCACACTTTGGCTAACAATTTCCATACTTATTTGATGCTAGAGCCCAGGCAATGGGTCTCCTGTGCCTTACGCTCTGCAATACAAAATAGAACTTTGGGGATTTGGGCCTAGGCAGTGCTCCTGGCATGCCAATAGCTGAGAGTAATAAAGTCTCAAGAAAGTCCATAGTTCCAAGCCCTGTGAATTCTTTCTGCTCTGTTGGCATGTGAAATACACACACACTCATGAACATATTATACACCACTCAGAATCATTGTAAATACCTTCTGTGAGACATCTGCCAATAAGGATATCATGTCAGCTGGGTTTTAAATATAGGAAACTCTCACCATCTTCAACCAAAGAACAAAATGCAAAAGGAATGCAGATTAACTTGTCATGAACTTTATAGCTCTGAAGTCTCTTCACTTGATACCATCCTTCCATGAAAGATCCTGGTGGGGCTGAAGATTAAAATGGGCCTCTGAATCAGGTGGTAAGGTCTCTAAGTTGTACTCTAAAGGCAACCTGCCTATTTATAGATCCTCCACTTTAGGGCAGAGTTCAAACTTAGGAAAAATCTGAAGAACTTCATTTAAACCCATACTTCTTCATATATATATATATATATATATATATATATATATATATACATACACACACACACACACACACACACACACATACACATATGTTATGTAAAATTTATCATTTTTATTTTCCATTCAGTTACTTTGAGCCAAACTAAACTTTAAATTGTTCAAAACTCTGTTGAAGCTTGGCTGGATATATTTTTTCCAGAAATCTTTAGTATTTAGAGTATTATATTTAGAATTTGAAATCACTTAAACAACAACCCAAACTAGAAAAGTTATAGTCTCTCCATTCCAGAAATTGATAAACTGAGTCACAGGGCATCAAGCTACTTAAAAGGCTGCTCATAACTTTCCCTTACACTATTTTTTCCTATTATCATAATATGAAGAAAAACAGAAATTTGACTTGGGGTGGTGAACAAACAATGAAGTGTTTGGAATTAAGCACCTGAAACCTGTACAATTTTGCTACCTAGAGTTACCTCAATACATTCAACAGAAAAAAAAGAAATACAAATATATATATATATATTTGTGACAAATATATATATTTGTGACAGAGAGAGAAAGAATTAGAGAGAGAGAGGGATAGACAGACAAGAAGGGAGAGACATGGAAAGCATCAACTCATAGTTGCAGCATCTCAGTTACTCATTGATTGCTTTTTCATATGTGCCTTGACTGGGGGGGGGGAACCACAGCAGAGTGAGTGGTCCCTTGTTCAAGCCAGCAACCTTGGGCTCAAGCTGCCGACCTTGGGCTTCAAGCCAGCGACCTTTGGACTCATGCAGTGAGCATGAAGTCATATATATGACCCCACGTTCAAGCTAGCGACCCTGAGCTTTAAGCTGGTGACTCTGGGGCTTCAAACCTGGATCCTCTATGTTCCAGTCTGATGCTCTATCGACTGCGCCACTGCCTCGTCAGGCTAAAATTTTAATATATCCTTTAAATTTATTTTGTGTCTACTACATGCATTATCTCCAACACTTGTATTAATCCTTCAACACAGATTGTAGTATTCCCATTTCACAGATTAGGAAACTTGAATACAGGACAGTTAAATAATTTGTCTTGAAGCCAAGCAAGTACAAAGTGACATATCTGCGAGTTAAATCCAGATCTATATTTGGTTCTAGAGTCTTTGTACTTTCTCCCAAACTAGATTATAAAGTGCTGTGGCTCTCAATTTTTTTGCTATAACTCTAAATCACACATCAAAAATACTTTGCAACAAAAGCAGGTAATATTGGTATAACAAAGACTGCTGTGGAGCAGTGAACATTACAATCTCAAAATAGCTTTTTTGAACCTTTACCTAAGATGGATAATATGTCTCTAGCCATTCACTCTGATGGTCCTTCCTGGCCCATACCAACATACACATGCATATTTACCCACCTCTTCCCCTCAAATAACGGCCACATCAAAATGGCTACATTTGAGAGACAGTGTCTGGTGGCTCAGGGAGGGTTTCAATATTCCTCATTGTTGTTTCCATCATAAATAAAAACAAATGTGTATATTAAGTTGGGCTCCCCCACTGTGTTTTTATACAGTCATGTTTGTGAATCCACATATAATACTTTACATTTATCCTTATAGCATTTCACTTTGCTAGCTTTCTCTGCTATTCTGGTTTACCGAGATATTTTTAGATCCTGAGTGTGTTATTTATATAATAGCTTAACTTCACCTAGCTTTGTGCCAACATTAAATATTAGACTCACACTTTTTCCATCTTTGGTTAGATCACTGGTAAAACTTTAGGCAGTAAGGGTCAAGTACAAAGAGAACCAGCAAAGCCTCATTCCAGGCTGATTGATATGTTAAGAAAACAGTCTTCAAGCCCTGGCCGGTTGGCTGAGTGGTAGAGCATCGGCCTGGCGTGTAGAAGTCCCGGGTTCGATTCCCGGCCAGGGCACACAGGAGAAGCGCCCATTTGCTTCTCCACCCCTCCCCCTCTCCTTCCTCTCTGTCTCTCTCTTCCCTTCCCGCAGCCGAGGCTCCATTGGAGCAAAGATGGCCCGGGCGCTGGGGATGGCTTCTTGGCCTCTGCCCCAGGCGCTAGAGTGGCTCTGGTCGCAGCAGAGCGACGCCCCAGAGGGGCAGAGCATCGCCCCCTGGTGGGCAGAGCGTCACCCCCTGGTGGGTGTGCCGGGTGGATTCTGGTCGAGCGCATGCGGGAGTCTGTCTGACTGTCTCTCCCGGTTTCTAGCTTCAGAAAATTAAAATAAATAAATAAATAAAATAAAATAAAATAAAAAGAAAACAGTCTTCAGGTATGATGGTGAATTAGCTACCCTTTACCAAATCATATGATTAGACAATATTTCTTGCCACTTGTTAAAAAATGATCCTAGGAAATTCTGTCCAACGCTTTGCTGAAATCTAGACATACCATGTCTGTGCCTTTCATCTGATCTAGTAAGATCCAGACAAGTGTCAGTGTGTGTGAACACACACACACACACACACACACGATGAAGTGACCTGGTTCCTGATTTGTTCTGAGTGAGTTCACAGTGACTTCTAATAATCATCACAGTGATTATGAAAGCTTACACTAATAATCTAGTCTAGAATTTTGTTAAGATGTGACACCAAGATCCCAGACTTGTGGCTTCTACAATCCAATTTCCTCCCCTTATTAAAGGTGAGGGTAAAAGGTGCCTGTCTTCAGTCTTTTGGCTCTTTTTCAATTTGTTGTGATGACTCAAAATTTCTTAACAGTGATATATGACAATAACTGGAAGATTCTTCAGTGACCTGGAATATAACTGATCAAAACTTGGGCCTCCTTATTTATGACATCGTGTAATGGTAATTATCTTAGCTTCTTTGGTCTTGTTAAACTGCATGCCCATAATACAGAATAGCTATTACTATGAAAAGTGATAAACTAGCAAATTATGGGCTATGAAGAAAATAATATCTAAATCAATTAATTAAACAAATAAGATCATTCTTTAACCCTATTAAGAAATTATCCAATAAAATCCAATAATAATATAATTTTCACTTTGGATATTAATTAGAACTGTTAGAAACATTCTACTTAACAGTTGCTATACAAAATTACTGTGGTTGCTATCTAAGGAAACCATACAGCTTAGGATACAGAATCAATTCTATTATTCATATTTTAAAACCTTCACTAAGTACTAATACTGAGCCCACAGAAAAAATGGAAATATACCCGGTCATTTGTGAAATAAGTTTGCAGTTGAAGAGTAAGTCTCAAATAACTATGGGCATACAAGACAGAGGCCCAACGTTTAATTGAGCTAATTAACATGGAACTGCTATCCAAGGTAAAAAATATTCTGTATTAACAAGGTAGTTTAAGACAAATTGCTCAGTACTTATTCCCATTGGACTTTATCATAATCCTAATGACTTAGACAAGGAAAATTTAGGTGTATTGGTCTGTAACTTCAAATAAGGCACTTTTGGTTCACTAGTATAAGAATATAGTCCTTCCAAAATCTCTTTGGAACTTCATTTGCATTAGGAATAATATTTACATCAAGCCATTCACACTCTTCCATTTGGTCACCACTTTAACCAACAGTTCATTTTAGGAGGTGACTGATGGGAACTGGAGGACATTCTGTCACTGCTTTGTGTATTGTAGATATTTAGTATACTAGTTGAATGAATACTCAAATGAAAAAATGGTTCATATGAGATTAAACCTTTAATGTTAGCTTCAAGAGCACCCTGAAATTTTTCTTATTTTAGTAGTTGTAACCCTTTGTTTACTTGGAAGAGTGATATGCAAAGAAGATTTTAAAAATGTAGCTGCTCTGGTTAAAATAAGAATGAGGGACTCAGAACAACCCCACAGCATCTCTCCTATACCTCTACTCCCTGTTGAATACAATCTGAATACACTGTCTGAACTAACTGGTACAAGAGCCCACTGACTAATAAGATGTTAATTTTCCTATACTGAAAGGAGGGAGAAGACACTAAATAAATTATTATAGGTTGATGAGGAAGGTGGAAAAGTAGAGATTCAAAAGATGACAGTGAAAAGATGACTGTTCCTGAATGTGGATAGCAGCCCAAGTGAGACTATGAGTGGGTATAAATCCATAAGCAACTGACACTGCCTGCTATTGGTTCAGTGATCCCAGGAAAGAGCCCCTGGACATCTTTCTGACCCTTGTGCAATAACTGCTCAATGGGGTTAATGAGGCGGTAGGCACCGAGCTGTACTTGTTATGACCAAATACTAGTCAATATCCATAAAAGGGGATAAATAATTAACAAGATCATGATTCATGCTGTACTGTTTTTTTAACTTCATTTTATTTATTCATTTTAGAGAGGGAGAGAAAGAGAGAGAGAGAAAGAGAAAGAAGGAGAAGGGGGGAGGAGCAGGAAGCATCAACTCCCAAATGTGCCTTGACCAGGCAAACCTAGGGTTTTGAAATGGTGACCTCAGTGTTCCAGGTCGACGCTTTATAAACTGTGCCACCACAGGTCAGGCCTGCTTTTCTTTCTTAAGATGAATTGCTTAAAAATGGGCTTTTATGGACCTGAAGATGGCAGCAGAGTAGTCAGACGCACAGACTCCCAGCTCACACCACTGAACTAGATTATAAACTAATTTATGAACAATTAGCATGAAAAAAACAAATCTGGACTACAAGAACAGTTTTCAAAAACCAAGGAGCAAAGAAGAAGTCACAACAAACCTGGTAGAGAGCACCTGAATCTCCCCTGCTTACAGGAACAGGAGGGAGAGGGGAGGCTAGGCTCTCACTCCAAAGAAAAGAGCAGTAAATACTGCTCACAGCCACTTGCCTGGTGACCAGGGAACGAAGTGTGTTGAAAGGGCCCACTTGTCTTCCAAAAAGAAAGGAGAGAGAGAGAGAGAGAGAGAGAGAGAGAGATGGTGAGGGGGAGAGGAATAGAGGTGATGACATGAAAAGCTGACTCATTCAGTGCTGGAGGCAGCCATAGCTGGGGGAGGGGCTGATTCTTCCACAAAGAAAAATAAAAAAGTACTTCCAGGTCACAGAGATATAGACATCTCTCCAGCTCCAATCAGCGCAACAAGAAACAACTGAAAAGAAGTGGAGAGGAGGGGCAGTAACTCAGTTCTCCATGGAGATCTGAGATACACCTCCCCCTACTGAAGCTGAGAAAGCAACCCGCACCCAGAGAGATTAACTGGCAGAAGAGGAATTCAGAGCCTCAGGTCACATCTACCCCACTCCTGGATACAGTTTCAAATAAGCCCCCTGCTGAGATCAGCAAACAAGACAAACACCTGTTAAGAAAACAAAGAAATCAAGACTTCAAAGCAGCACAAATCTTAAAGTGGATTACAAATAATAGCCGATGCCAACCCAAGAAGACCTAGAAACAACACAAGTGAAAACTGGAGGCAGACAACACCAAGCCTAGACTCAACCAGCTCTACAAAGAAAACACCCAAACACCCAGACACAATAAGAAGACAAAGAAGTGCAATCCAAATGAAACCACAAGAGAAACCTTCAGGAGATGAACTGAGTGATATGGAAATAATCAAACTTCCAGATGCAGAGTTTAAAATAATGATTGTAAGGATGCTTAGGGATCTTAGCACAACAATGGATGGTCATTATGAACACCTAAATAAAAAAGTAGCAAGTATAAAAAAGGATATTGAAATATTAAAACAGAATCAGTCGAAGATGACAAATACAATATCAGAAATGAAGACCACAATGGAAGGAATTAAAAACAGGATGGATAGAGCTGAGGATCAAATAAGCGAGTTGGAGGACAACTGGAATGAAGGCATGAAAGCAGAGAAGAAAAAAGAAAAGAGACTCAAAAAGTCTGAGGAAACTCTTAGAGAGCTCTATGACAACATAAAGAGAAATAACATCCGTATCATAGGGGTTCCTGAAGAAGAAGAGAAAGAACAAGGGATAGAGGCTTTATTCAATCATATCATAGCTGAAAACTTCCTTAAATTAATGCAGGAGAAACTCTCACAAATTCAAGAAGCACAGAGAACTCCACTAAAGAGAAACCCACAGAAACCTACACCAAGACACATCATAATTAAAATAACAAATCTAAGCGATAAAGAGAAAATATTAAAAGCTGTGAGAGAAAAAAAGGCTATCACCTACAAAGGAGCCCCCATGAGGATTACATCAGACTTCTCAACAGAAACACTTGAAGCCAGAAGGGAATGGCAAGAAATATTCAAAGTAATGCAGAACAGGAACCTACAACCAAGACTACTTTATTCAGCAAGGCTATCATTTAAAATTGAAGGAGAAATACAAAGTTTCCCAGACCAAAAAACAAAACAAAACAAAACAAAAAAACCCTCAAGGAATTTATTACAACTAAAGCAATGCTGCAGGAAATGTTAAGGGGCATGGTGTAAACAGATCAAAGTGGGAAAGAATATACCAAAAAAGGAATACAACTTTAAAGAATAAAATGGCAATAAACAACTACATATTAATAATAACCTTAAATGTAAATTGATTAAATGATCCAATCAAAACACGTAGGGTAGCTGCATGGATAAGAAAACAGGACCCGTATGCTGTCTACAAGAGACACACCATAAAACAATAGATGCACATAGGTTGAAGGTAAAAGGATGGAAAAAACCATTTCATGCAAATGGAAATGAAAAAAAAGCTGGGGTACCAATACTTATATCAGACAAAATGGACTTTACAACAAAGAATATGTTAAGAGATAAAGAAGGACACTATATAGTGATAAAGGGAGCAATCCAACATGAAGATATAACTATTATAAATATCTATGCACCTAACATAGGAGCACCTAAATATATAAAGCAGACTTTGATGGATATAAAGAGCAAGATCAACAGTAATACTATAATAGTAGGGGATTTTAATACCCCACTAATATCACTAGATAGATACTCAAGAAAGAAAATTAACAAAGAAACAGCAGACTTAAAGGACACACTAGATCAACTCGATTTAGTAGATATCTACAAAACCTTTCACCCTAAAGCAGGAGAATATACATTTTTTCCAAGTGCTCATGGTACATTCTCTAGGATAGACCACATGTTAGGGCACAAAAGTGGTCTCAACAAATTTAAGAAGATTGAAATCATATCAAGCACTTTCTCTGATCACAATGGCATGAAACTAGAAATCAACCACAACAGAAAAGCTCAAAAATTCTCAAACACATGGAAACTAAATAGCAGGTTGTTAAATAATGAATGGCTTAAGAATGAGATCAAAGAAGAAATATAAAAATTCCTAGGAATGAATGATAATGAGCATACAATAACTCAAAAGTTATGAGACACAGCAAAAGCAGTACTGAGAGGGAAGTTCATAGCACTACAGGCACACTTTAAGAAGCTAGAAAAAGCTCAAATAAACAACTTAACCCTGCATCTAAAAGAACTAGAAAAAGAACAGCAAGTAAAGCCTAAATGTAGTAGAAGGAAGGAAATAATAAAGATCAGAGCAGAAATAAATGACATAGAGACTAAAGAAACAATACAGAGGATCAATGAAACTAGCAGCTGGTTTTTTGAAAAGGTAAACAAGATTGATGAAACTTTAACTAGACTCACCAAGAAAAAGAGATAGAAGACTCAAATAAATAAAATTAGAAATAAGACTGGAGAAATAACAACTGACAACAGAAATACAAAGGATTGTAAGAAAATACTATGGAGAACTGTACGTCAAAAAACTAGACAACCTAGATGAAATGGACAAATTCCTGGAAACATACAATCTTCCAAAAATCAATCTGGAAGAATCAGAAAACCTAAACAGACCAATTACACCAAATGAGATCAAAACAGTTATCAAAAAATTCCCAACAAAGAAAAGTCCTGGGCCAGATGGCTTCACAAGTGAATTCTACCAAATATTCAAAGAAGAACTAACTCCTATCCTTCTCAAGCTATTTCAAAAAATTCAAGAAGAAGGAAGACTTCCAAGCTCCTTTTATGAGACAAGCATAATTCTGATTCCAAAACCAGGCAAAGACAACACAAAGAAAGAAAATTATAGGCCAATATCCCTGATAAATATAGATGCTAAAATCCTCAAAAAAATATTAGCAAACCGGATCCAACAATATATGCAAAAAATCATACACCATAATCAAGTGGGATTTATTCTGGGGAGGCAAGGCTGATACAATATTCGCAAATCTATCAATGTTATTCATCACATAAACAAAAGGAAGGAGAAAAACCACATGATAATTTCAATAGATGCAGAAAAAGCATTTGATAAAATCCAGCACCCATTCATGATCAAAACTCTCAGCAAAGTGGGAATACAGAGAACATACCTCAACATGATAATAGCAATCTATGATAAACCCAAAGCCAACATCATACTCAATGAGCAAAAATTAAAAGCAATCCCCTTAAGATCAGGAAGAAGGCAGGGGTGTCCCCTTTCACCACTCTTATTCAACATAGTCCTGGAAGTCCTAGCCATAGCAATTAGACAAGAAGAAGAAATAAAAGGCATTCAAGTTGGAAAAGAAGAAGTAAAGCTATCATTATTTGCAGATGATATGATAGTGTATATAGAAAATCCTAAAGTCGCAGTAAAAAAAACTACTAGACCTGATAAATGAATTCAGCAAGGTGGCAGGATATAAAATTATTACTCAGAAATCAGAGGCATTTTTATACACCAACAATGAACAGTCGCAAGAGAAATTAAGGAAACAATCCCCTTCTTTATTACAACCAAAAAAATAAAGTACCTAGGAGTACATTTAAACAAGGAGACTAAAGACTTGTACTCAGAAAATTATAAAACATTGATAAAAGAAATCAAGGAAGATACAAACAAGTGGAAGCATATACCATGCTCATGGTTAGGAAGAATAAACATCATTAAAATGTCTACATTACCCAAGTAAGTTATAAATTCAATGCAATACCAATTAAAATACCAATGACATACTTTAAAGATATAGATCACATATTCCAAAAATTTATATGGAACCAAAAGAGAACACGAATAGCCTCAGCAATCTTAAAAAAGAAGAATAAAGTGGGAGGTATCACACTTCCTAATATCAAGCTATGCTACAAGGCTATTGTATTCAAAACAGCCTGGTACTGGCATAAGAACAGGCACATAGATCAATGGAACAGATCGGAGAACCCAGAAATAAACCCACAGCTCTATGGACAACTGATATTTGACAAAGGAGGTAAGGGCATACAATGGAGTAAAGACAGTCTCTTCAACAAATGGTGTTGGGAAAATTGGACAGCAACCTGCAAAAAAATGAAACTAGACTACCAACTTACACCATTCACAAAAATAATCTTAAAATGAATAAAAGACTTAAATGTAAGGCGTGAAACCATAAGCATCTTAGAAGAAAACATAGGCAGTATGCTCTCTGACATCTCTCGCAGCGATATATCTGCTGATTTATATCCACGGGCAAGTGAAATAAAAGACAGATAAACAAATGGGACTATATCAAGCTAAAAAGCTTTTGCACTGCCAAAGACAATAAGAACAGAATAAAAAGACAAACTACACAATGGGATAACATATTTGACAGTACATCTGATAAGGGGTTAATAATCAAAATTTATAAAGAACTTGTAAATCTCAACACCAGAAAGACAAACAATCCAATCAAAAAATAGGCAAAAGAAATGAATAGACACTTCTCCAAAGAGGATATACAGATGGCCAATAGGCATATGAAAAAATTCTCAACATCACTAATCATTAGAGAAATGCAAACTAAAACCACAATGAGATATCACCTCACACCAGTCAGAATGGCGCTCATCAACATAACAACAAAGAATAAGTGCTGGCGAGGATGTGGAGAAAAGGGAACCCTCCTACACTGCTGGTGGGAATGCAGACTGGTGCAGCCTCTGTGGAAAACAGTATGGAGATTCTTCAAAAAATTGAAAATCGAACTGCCTTTTGACCCAGCTATCCCACTTTTAGGAATATACCCCAAGGACACCATAGAACGGTTCCAGAAGGAGAAATGTACCCCCATGTTTATAGCAGCATTGTTCACAATAGCGAAGATCTGGATACAGCCCTATTGTCCGTCACTGGACGAGTGGATTAAAAAGCTTTGGTACATATATACTATGGAATACTACTCAGCCATAAGAAATGATGACATTGGATCATTTACAACAACATGGATGGACCTTGATAACATTATATGGAGTGTAATAAGTAAATCAGAAAAAACTAAGAACTATATGAACCCATGCATAGATGGGACATAAAAATGAAACTCAGAGACCTGGACAAGAATGTGATGGTAACAGGGAGTGGGGTGGAGGGGTGGGAAAGGGGCAAGGAAGTAGAGGGAGGGGTTGGGGGCAGGGGAGAGGCACAAAGGAAACCAGATAGAAGGTGACTGAGGACAATTTTACTTTGAGTGAGGGGTATGCAGCATAATCAAAGGTCAAAATAATCTGGAGATGTTTTTCTCAGAACATATGTACCCTGATTTATCAATGTCACTGCATTAAAATTAATAAAAATAAGATAATTTTTTTTTTAAAATGGGCTTTTATGATTGGGAGTACTGTATAGAATAAGAAAATGTGATTGCTCATTTTCAAGCATGTTTTGTATTATACCAGAACCTCTGGAAGCATAATATTGAAACTACAGGGTATTGATCTATTCATTTTCCAGTTCCAGCTTTGTCATTTACTGACAATATGACTTTGGACAGGTCATTTCTCTCTAATGGCTATTATTTCCTTATCCGTAAAACCATAGGGTTGGACCTTGTGACCTAAAGGAACCAGATAAATATAACTCTGTGTTTGTGTATCCCTGCTCTTTAGCACAGAAAGTGGTTAACAGTGAATGTGAAAACTGCCTTAAATTGAATTTAAATTCAGAAATATATCTGTTGGTCATTTGTATGCCTTCTTGGGAGAAGTGTCTGTTCAGGGCCTCTCCCCATTTTTCAATTGGATTATTTGCTTGTTTGTTGTTGAGCTCTGTGAGTTCTTTATATATTTTGGAAATTAACCTTTTATCTGAGGTAAACATTTTTTATAGAAATGTTTACCTGAAAGCTATGTACTTTTACTGATCAGTGTCACCCCATTAACTTTAATTTTCTAAATAAAAATTTTTAAAAATTCAGAAATAAATTGAGGGCAGAAAGGTTTAGTTCTTGGAATGAATTGATCTATCAAATATTGTATATATTGAGTACTTACTCTATATATGTTAGGTACTCTATGAAACAGAAAATTATATGCATGATCCCAGACTTAAGGAGCTGAAAGATATATATCCATACATATATCTAAGTGAAATGTTATTTTTGAATTTCACAAATAGTATTTAAAAATACATAAAAGTATACTGTTTATAGTAAAGGTATATAGGAGTAAACAGCAATCATTTATAACCATATATTTATTTTTAAATTGTTGTACATTTTACCAATAAATAAATATAAATAGAATATGATACCCTATGGATTTCATAGACATTTTGTAAGTATATTTCTAATTTTGTAAATCTGGTAGCCTGTACAGTTTAATAGAATTCTCTTTTCATATGTAGAACTTGTCTTTCCATAGTTAACACTTCTAATACTCCTAACTTAAAAAAAATATGAAGGAGATTACCACATGTTTGCTCACCACTCTGGCTCATTTTCCATTTTTGAGAAATTTATTCATATGCAAGTACTAAAATTCATGACCCAATTTAAGTATCTTTAATCCTGTATATTCTAAATATAGAAAACAGTTCAAGAAATTTAATATTAAATACTTGGGAATTCTTCTTGGTGCAATATTATTAAACTGTACATAGTAATTAAGATATTGAAAACACATGCTCCCCAAAGCCACTAGACATTGTAATTATTTTTCAGGCTATTAAGCAAAATAATAGAAGGTTTTTTTAATGATAAATGTGTTTTGGAATGCATCAGATATTTCCCTTTTATTTCATAAAATAAGTTTTAGTGCCACAGAATCTAAGTCTGCTATTTAAAGACCAACTGCATTGTCTTTTTGTAACTCAGAAGTCATTCATTGGTATGATTTTTGTTTCTTTTGTTTAGCTACAAAGACAAGGAGACAGAGAGAGGGACAGAGAGGGTCAGACAGATGGGAAGGGAGAGAGATGAGAAGCATCAATTCTTCATTGCGGCTCCTTGGTTGTTCATTGATTGCTTTCTCATATGTGCCTTGACCAGGGGGGTACAGCAGAGTGAGTGACTCCTTGCTCAAGTCAGAGACTTTGGGCTCAAGCCAGTGACCTTGGGTTTGAAGCTAGTGACCTTTGGGCTCAAGCTAGCAACCAGGGGGTCATGTCTATGATCCCACGCTGAAGCCAGCAACCCCACACTCAAACTGGTGAGCTTGTGCTCAAGCCTGATGAGCCTGCACTCAAGCTGGTGACCTCAGGATTTCAAACCTGGTTCCTGTGCATCCCACTTTGAAGCTTTATCCACTGCGCCACTGCCTGGTTAGGCTCATTGGCTCTTGTTTACATGCCATTGTAGACACTCTGTCTTTCATACACATACACACACATTCTGGCTCTATATGGAAATAGCAATTATTAGAGCTTTGCTATGTTATTCATATATGAAGAAATGTAACAGGCACTGAGACATAATTCCATTTGAAACAGTCTTTTATTTAAATTTGACTCTCAAAAAATTTATTTTTTTATTTAGAAATTTTACCTCATTAAGATTATGGCAATGTTTTAAGACTCTCACTGGCTTAATGTGAGAAGACTATGAAAAAATTATTCATACTGTTTTCTATCATGCCTGAGATTTGTTTAAAGATTTTCTTTTTAATCACACACTAAGGAATGTCTTGGGTCCTTCTCTGGCACTGGTAACAACTTTAATAATTAACTTATTTTAAAAAATTAACTTTGTATTTCAAAAGTTAGTATCTTTTCATGATAGCAAATTAGCCTGTCAGGAATCTCAAAAACACTTTTTAGGTGTTCATGAAGGGGGATGGACTGAAGACATTCTACAGTCTCCTCTACATTTAAGTTTTTTCTTTGACCATTTAACATCATTTTATGAATTAGAGATAGCTAATTGAAAGATTGTCTGCTATATATAACTTAAACCCATGACAAAGTGCCTCAGTTTCCACACCACAATGTGGTAGTTTTCTAATCTTCAATTGAGATTTTTATAAACAACATGCTGTTCTTTCTTTGTTGCTGATTTTTAGACATTTAGATCATAGAAATGACTATATTAGGGACTTGGAAATCATTAGACAAATTAAGCAGTTTCTGCTATTTGTATTTCTGCACATCTTTTACATGTGAATTTTGGTAATCATAACAAAGTATGCCATGTCTTTTTAGAAGCAGAAAGAAAGAGCACAGACATTGAAATCAGTAGCCCTGGAGCATAGGTCTAGTTCTACCACTTTCTATATTTAGGTCACTTAGACTTCTAGTGCCAATGGTTGCTTCAGAAAATTTACCCCCATAAATCTTCTCAGAGCCATTGCGAGGGTCAATTTTTCTAATAAACATGAAAGAACTTTACAAACTGAATTGTGCCATGCAAATGTATGGCAGAATTACTATTATTCATATGGAGTCACATGACTAATAGAAACTGGCCCTGGAGGAAGGGAACTTAGGGGTGATAAATGCAAAAGTGTTTTTTTATAGTTTAATGTTTTCACAGCCTAAGGAAAACAAGGCATAAGAACAGAAGAATTGCGTAGGGGGAAGGGCAAGTTTATGTTCCATCTGCCCAGGCTGGCAGTCTGGTGGGAAGGGAACAATCTTTGAAAAGATGAAAAGTTACAAAGTAGAAAGAAGTGACATAGAAACAGGGTGTTTTAAAAATAGTGGCAGAGGAAAGAATAAAGTCACAAGACTTATTCACAGAGAGCGCTGGGTTAAAGCCTTACCTTGAGCCACAAATCAAGGCATCACATGACTGGAAGGAATCTTAAGAGGCCATCTTGTCTATTCTCCCACCATTAAGCAGGACATTTCAACATCCTAAACAGATGAGACTTTATCCAAATTTGAATGAAAAACTCTGACACCAAATGGGCAGGTATTGACTGCTCTGGTTTCCTTTATAATGGGCAGTAAAACAATTTCTAGAATTTTAGTTGAACACATGAACTGAAACTGGAGAAAAACAATAAACAGCTAGATTTTCTTTGGAAACAATAACTTCTATGGTAGTTTCAGGGCTGTTAAATAAGCACTAAATTCATAGCTAACTCTCCAAGAGAGAGAAAATGTTACCAACATAATAAATAGGGTTTAGAGGACAAATGGCCCACAGTAACATAGGGGTAAGAATGTGTCATAAACACTCTTGGCCTTTGTGGGGTCTTCTTTCCATGCAAGAACTTTGGAGCAGAGCATTAACAACAACAACACAAAAATCCCTTTTTTAATTAAAAAAATGCAACATAATTGAACTTTAAGATAACCTGGACATATTACCTTTGAATTTATGTATCTTGATTTACTGATGTCACCCCATTAAAAATAAAAAAAAATAAAAAAATAAAAAGTAATATTGTCCTGTAAATTCTGGGACTGACATTGAGGACTTTAAAGAGTTCAGTTCCTTCTTCTAACACAATAAATTCTCACACAAATTAGAAACTGAAAAAAATAAATAAAAAGGCCCTCATTTTCAATTGTGGGAATGTTACACATGAACCCTAGCTTGGAAAGAGGAGGAGGGAACATTCTACACCTGCAGGCCTTCCCAGGAAAGGGGCCCTCGGCTTGACCCTGAACCTATGTGCTCAAGATTACACCATGGGATTGTCAATATGGAGATAATGCTACTTAATTCCCTTAGTGAGTATGTTATTTCCAGTGCTATCAACAGCAACTATAACCTGAAAGGAGGCAGCTGAGAATTTCCATGGAAGAAAATGAAGAGTTATTTTGGGATGTGCTCATAAATGGCTTAACTGCAATCCATCTGGATGGACAAACATGGGCATACACGCATCGATAGAGAACAATAGCTCTATGCTTATAAGTATGTATGTTGAAGAATTCTACTATAGTTTAATAGATACAGAACCAAGCAAGGGGCTTTAGAAAAATAACATTATATTCCTGGATTCACCACTCACTTACATGTGAACCTGGGCAAGTTAACTTGGTTCTACCTTCCTATTACTAAAATTTAGGGTCAATTTAGTCAGGCATTCAGTGAATCCAGATATTTGGCAGTGTATAGGAAACAACATCTGGATGACTGATCAAACTTTTCAACAGAACTCACTGGATATATTGGCAGTATGTCCACATAGCTCTTGATGGCTTTCTGCCTCAGTTTCTCTAGCTATAAAAAGGGACAAACATTATTTGTAACTTATATCCCAGAGGGCAATGAGGATGACATAATATCCAAGGGTAACAATGAGTTTTTGAAAAGAATGATTCTAGGAAAGTACTGTATCTTGCCTGACTAGGTGGTGGCGCAGTGGATAGAGGGTCGAACTGGGATGCGGAGGACCCAGGTTCAAGACTCCAAGGTCGCCAGCTTGAGCGCGGGCTTATCTGGCTTGAGGAAAGCTCACCAGCTTTGACCCAAGGTCCCTGGTTTCAGCAAGGAGTTACTCGGTCTGCTGTAGCCCCACGGTCAAGGCACATATGAGAAAGCAATCAATGAACAACAAAAAATTGATGATTCTCATTTCTCTCCTTTCTTTCCTGTCTGTCTGTCCCTATCTATCCCTCTCTCTGATTCTGTCTCTGTCAAAAAAAAAAAAAGAAAAGAAAGAAAGAAAGAAAAAGAAAGTACTGTATCTTATAAAATTCTAGGTTGGGTATTTTTCCCAAGATAAGCAGCTAGACTTTTAAAACATGAATTTCCTTTGAAACATGGTTAAATGGTACACAAATATAAACATATTATCATTATCATCACTATCATAACATTTTTCTTTATGACTAAAATAGAAATTTTATTGAAGATGAGAAAAAAATGTGTTTTGGTTATAGAAAGTGACACTGATGAGAAAAAAAAATCAATGTGGGTGTCTGGAGCCAACCAATTTTAACAGCTCAACTTAAAACAGGTAAAACTGGTCTATTATTGCAAAATAATTGGTTGCTTAATGGTATCCATAAGAGAATAAAAAATATTCACACACACATTCATGGACTGAGGTAAGAGGAAGGGATTGTAAACTGTGACCTTACTTACTATGACAATGTATACCTCCCTACCTATGAAACTGTAAAGCTTTTGTAGCAAGAAGTTAGAAGAAAGGGAAAGGAGGAAATAATATGAAAGAGAAAAAGAGATGCATCAAAAGGATTTGCAACCATATACATTTGGGGAGCAAATTTAAGCTGAAAAAAAGTACTGGAATATTGTTCCCTTTCAAACTCAGGTCCTGTCTATAAAGTCCTGAATATAATCATCTATAATCATCTTAACTGCCACTTTTTATCTGTCACACGCACGTGTATATGTGTTTGTGTATATATTTGTGTACATATGTAAAATATATAAAATATGTACTTAATTATATATAAATTTTATATAATTGGAATCTATATATATTTTCTAATCCTTATAATAACCTTGTTTTGACATCTCTAAATACTACAGATGAGAAAACTAAAGCTCAGAGAGGTTGGATGATTTGTGTACTTAGTAAGGTCTACAACTAAATTCAGGTTCATCAATCTACACATCATATTCTTTCCAGGATATCACATGGTCTCGCACAGAATTAGTATCAAACAACTTACTAAGTTTTTGCTAAAAGGACTTGCTGTAAATATTTATAGTCACCATTGGATCATATAGAAGCCTATGTCTGATGTAGCTTTCCCTTTTTCCAGGGTGGCAGCGTCTACCTACAGGTCTTTGTCTAGTGTTTTTTATGACGACTTCTACCCTAGTTGTCTTCATCTACTCATTGTTGATGGCAGATCTTACCACCTGCCTCTTTCTGGAGTCCTTCCTGCACTAACCTAGCCCACCTTAGCCTTAGGCAAACCCTCAAAGTTGATGAGCAGCATCACTGTTCTCTCTTCATCACCTTTATTTATTTATTTATTTATTTATTTATTTATTTATTTATTTAAAAAAGGTATTGATTGGTTTTAGCAAAAGAGGAAGAGAGAGAGAGAGAGAAAGAGAGAAGGAGAGACAGGAACATGTAGCTATTCCTTATGTGCCCTGACTGTAGATCGAACTGGCAATGTCTGCACTTCAGGACAACACTCTAACCAATCAAGCTATCCAGCCAGGGCCACCATCTTTATTTTTATGTAATGTATGTATGTATGTATGTATGTATGTATGTATGTATCTTTATTTAAGTACTTTCTATGCTTGTACCAACCCTCTGAGGAAGCTGTGAAAACAGAAGATCAGACTTTCTTTGAACCCTCAAACTCATTGGCACCAGGCTTAAAACCATACTGGATATTCCTTAAGGTTGTTCACCAAATACCTCGATTGACAGTACTCTTCACTTATGGTTATGGGCACAGTGATGGACAGTGACATTTTGGCCTCACCAATGCTGGCGTCTAAGCAATCAAGTGGAGCTACCCCCCAAAACTTGGTTTTAGGTAATCTAGAAATAATTTAAAAGACAAATACAACCGTTGTCCCAGATGAAACATACCATGCCCTCAGTTCAGCCATCAGTGGTTTACATTGTGCTCTGAACCTTTTAGAGATGCAATTTAAAATAACCGTACTATATTGCCTCAGCTCAGTAGCTTGGTTGGGTAGAGCATCATCCCAGTACATCAAGGTTGTGGGTTCCATCCCTGGTCAGGGCACACACAGGAGTCAACCAAGGCATGGGTGAGTGGGGTAACAACTTGATATTCTCTCCCTCTCTCCCTCTCTTCTCTCTCAAATCAATAAATAAAACTGTAAAAAAAATAAAACAATCATACTATATCTAACCAGACTTTATAGAACTTAGTGAGGTTGAGAGTTTACAGAAAAAAAAAATGGTTATGCAAATACTTCCCTTATCACATGCTCAGCAGCAGTAACAACTATTTATTAAGCTCTCAGTAAGTGCAGAATACTTTATTAGACACTGGAGGAGCTACACCAAGCGTATTGTAAATACTTTCACAATGCCATTTGCAGTAAAATATACCACTATTTAGAAATCCTTTCTAAATATTTTCTAAGAACCACAGAAATTTCACTGCTAAACTCCATATTAAAAAACAAACTCATGCCAATGACTTACTTTCATACAGTTCTGTTTTCATAGAGAAACCTCTATCCTTGCATAAGGATTTTAGTTTCATTCAGTTCTTAGGCTCCAAATAGAAGTCAGTGCTGCCAGAGCCCTCCCACCCATGTATCATAGAGCAAAAACACTGTCAGTCTGGTATATGGTGGCATTTTTTTTTATTGTGGCTGCAAAGCAATCACAAACATATTGTACAATTAACTTCTATTTGTGCCTTAAACTTCTTATGAGAGGAAAAACTCTGTGTACAGGTCAAGAGAATCTGTGGGTGTCCTTGCATGGCTGTGAATCAGAAGTTGTTCCGGGACGTCAGAGTAATGGCAGGGTAGGAAGCAATACCGATAAATCTCCCCCAAAACTCAACAAGATCTTCAACCAGAAACATAAAAACCTATCCTTGGAGCCTCCAGATGTTTTGCAATACACCCGAAGGTATGATCGAGCAAAAAATTGGTTAAATATATAACCAAACCCCGAAGGAAATAGGGAGTAAGAAATGCTCCACCTTCCTCACTAACCTAAACAGGGCGGATTTCAGTGGGAACTGAGAATATAGAAACTGAGGTGGGCAAAGGGGGTGAATAGATCCAGGCCGCGGTACAAACGGCCGAAACAGGCTGTGGCAGGGAGATCCAAGCTGAGGAAAAACTGTTCCTGTGACAACCCGGGCAATACAGCTAACACTCGCGCCAAACCCAAACAAAGAAAGACAAGCGGGGCAGCCATTTTACCCGATCTCCTGGTCGACACACGCAGATAGTGGGCAAGAGATTCCTTCCAAAGCCCCGGGAGTGGGCACTCGTGTTATCCCACAGAGAGGCAGAGTCAGGGGCCTTTGTGTGGGCCAAAAGCGGAATCTCGGGCCTCCCCAGTGCCCTGAGGGAGCTGCGCACAGGAAGGGAGCGAGAGCCAATTCCAACGCTGGAACTTTTCCATGCAGGCGGGGTTTCACTCAGAGGGTGAGGTGGCTGGCCTGATATCCTGGTTGGCGCGTACGGAGAGTGGGCAAGAGACTCCTCCCAGCACCTAAGGAGTGGGAGCCTGTGCTATCCCACAGAGGGGCAGAGTGAGGGGCCTTTGTGTGGGCTGAAAGCAGAATCTCAGGCCGCCCCAGAGCCTTGAAAAAGCCGCACACGGGGACAGAGCGAGAGCCAATTTCAATGCTGGAACTTTTCAGTGCGGGCGGGGATTTCACTCAGAGGGCGAGACTTCCGGCCTGACATCCTGGTCTGCGCACACAGATAGCGAGCGTTTCCTCCAAGCACCCCAGGAGTGGGTGCCTGCCCGTGTTACCAGACAGAGTGGCAGAGCCAGAGGTCTTTGAATGGGCAGAAGCCCCGCCTGATTATGCTAGCAGCTCTGACTGACTGAGCCTTACCCAGAGCTCTGTGCTGAGTGGGAATAGAGTGGGGAGTTGCCAGCTCTTTGAGCCTCTTACTATCCAGGCAGAGGCAGCAGCAACCCCATAGCTGGATCATCAGGCTACTAACTGAGGAAGAAAAGAATAGAAGGGAGGCTTCAGGAACACGGACTCTCTCACTGTCAGAGCCTATAAATGCTAATGAGCCTCGACTGCCAACGAGACTAAAACACAATACATGACATCGCCACAGAGACTTATCAACTGCAAACCTCTACCTGAGCATGCCAAAGGGACAGAACCCGGGGTACAGAGTCACCGACCAGGAAGAGGGAGAGAAAAGAAAAAGCAAGAAGATAACCTCCCAAAATCAAGAATAATCCGCAGACTTTATACCCTATCCCATTTTATTATATTTGTTCATTTGTTTCTCTTATCTTCATTCTTGATATTTTTTTTCTTTCCTCCTCCAATTTGGTCATTTAATTCTCTGCCAGTCTTACTCTCTCCTCTCCTTGAAATACACTACCCATAAGTGTTACATCTCCCATTATTTTTTCTTTCCTCTTCCTTTCTCTCTATGAGGGTTGCACTCAAAAACCCTTAACTCTCTCTCTCTCCCCTTTCTTTTTTTTTTCTTTTAGTGGTTTTCTCTTTTCTCTCTCTCTCTCTTTCTTTCTTTTCTCCTTCTATATTAGTTACTTCCTTTCTCCTTTAAGTCTTCTCTCATTCAAACCTCAATAACGAACAAATTATCTTATCTGGGACTCAAACTTATGTTTGTGGCATTTTGGGGGGCTTTTACTTCACCTTTTTAACTCGCTAGCAGTGCTCCCATCCCTGGCTTTCCATTTTATCTAGCTCTTGTTCCACTAAACACAATAGTAATTTTTTAATTTGTCCCCCCATTTTCCTGTTTCTATTTCCTCTCATCATAACTATTAGTCAACCAACACCTAAACACAAATCATTTTATTCTTCATCCAAATTTTTTCCTTATTTGCTTTTTGTGGGTCCATACCCCCCTTTTTTCTTTTTCTTTTTTTTGCTGCTTTATTACTTTTCCCCAATCCAGGCCCGCCATTACAGGCATTGTTTCTTCTATTTAATACAATATAATACACAGTTCACCACAAGATTTTCTCAAGAAAGAGGGGAGAGGAGAAGAGAGGAAAAAAAGGAGGGGGGAATAATTTCCTTTTTTAAAATTTTTATTTAATTTTATTTTTCTTTATTTCATTATTAATTTGTTTTTTTTAAAAAACACAACTTTTTTCGATTTTTTATTTTTTAACTTTTTATTCTTTATTAAATCTCATTAATACTATCAACAAAACCACATTCAGATGCCATTAAGGAAGAGAAAATCTAATATCATGAATACAAAAGAAAGAGAGGAAACAAAGATAGATGAGGAAAAATCTATGGAGAAAAAATTTAATATATTGGAAACCTTGAAGCTAAATGACAGAGAATTCAAGATAGAAATCCTAAAAATCCTCCGAGATATACAAGAAAATATAGAAAGGCAATTTAGGGAGCTCAGAAAACAACTCAATGAACACAAAGAATATATTTCCAAGGAAATTGAAACTATAAAAACAAATCAAACAGAGATGAAAAACTCAATTCACGAGCTGAAAAACGAGGTAACAAGCTTAGCTAATAGAACAGGCCAGATAGAAGAGAGGATTAGTGAAATAGAAGACAAGCAACTTGAGGCACAACAGAGAGAAGAAGAAAGAGAATCAAAAATTTTAAAAAATGAGATAGCCCTACAAGAATTATCTGACTCCATCAAAAAGAATAACATAAGAATAATAGGTATATCAGAGGGAGAAGAGAAAGAAAATGGAATGGAGAACATACTCAAACAAATAATAGATGAGAACTTCCCAAGCCTGTGGAAAGAACTAAAGCCTCAAATTCAAGAAGCAAACAGAACTCCGAGTTTTCTTAACCCCAACAAACCTACTCCAAGGCACATCATAATGAAATTGGCACAAACCAACTGCAAAGAAAAAATTCTCAAGGCAGCCAGGGAAAAGAAGAATACAACATATAAAGGAAGGCCCATTAGATTATCATCAGATTTCTCAGCAGAAACTCTACAAGCTAGAAGAGAGTGGATCCCAATATTTAAAGTCCTGAAAGAGAGGAATTTTCAGCCATGAATACTATACCCATCAAAGCTATCCTTCAAATATGAAGGAGAAATAAAAACATTCACAGATACAGAAAAGATGAGGGAATTTATCATCAGAAAACCCCCACTCCAGAAATTACTAAAGGAGGTTCTCCAATCAGATACAAAGAACAAAAAAAAAACAAAGCCACAAGTAAAAGCTCCAAGAAGAACACAATAAAACCAAATTTAAACTGTGACAACAACAAAAAGAAAGGGGGGAGAGGATGGAGATTAACAGTAGCAAAGGACGATGGAGTGGAAAAGTACTCACAAAATAGTGTGCTACAAAGAACAGGCTAGGAACCCTTTTCATTATTTAAAGGTAACCACCACAGAATCACATGAGATAAAAAAGATAGCAACAGAGGAAAGATGTATGGAATACAACCAAATAAAAACAAAAGATAGAAAAACGAAAGAGAAGGATCAAACAAGACACAAAACTAACAGAAAGCAATCTATAAAATGACAATAAGGAACTCACAAGTGTCAATAATTACACTAAATGTAAACAAATTAAGCTCACCAATAAAGAGGCACAGAGTAGCAGAATGGATTAAAAAAGAAAATCCAAGTGTATGCTGCCTACAGGAAACTCATCTAAGTAACAAGGATAAAAACAAATTCAAAGTGAAAGGCTGGAAAACAATACTCCAAGCAAATAACATCCAAAAAAAAAATAGCAGGCGTAGCAATACTCATATCTGATAATGCTGACTACAAGACAACAAAAGTACTCAGAGACAAAAATGGCCATTTCATAATGGCTAAGGGGACACTGAATCAAGAAGACATAACAATTTTAATATATATGCACCAAACCAAGGAGCACCAAAATATATAAGACAGCTACTTATTGACCTTAAAACAAAAACTGACAAAAATATAATCATACTTGGAGACCTCAATACACCGCTGACGGCTGTAGATCGGTCATCCAAACAGAGAATCAATAAAGACATAGTGGCCTTAAACAAAACACTAGAGCACCTGGATATGATAGACATCTACAGGACATTTCATCCCAAAGTGATTGAGTATACATTTTTCTCCAGTGTATATGGATCATTCTCAAGAATTGACCATATGTTGGGCCACAAAAACAACATCAGCAAATTCAGGAAAATCGAAGTTGTACCAAGCTTATTTTCTGATCATAAAGCCTTGAAACTAGAATTCAACTGCAAAAAAGAGGAAAAAAATCCCACAAAAATGTGGAAACTAAACAACATACTTTTACAAAATGAATGGGTCAAAGAAGAAATAAGTGCAGAGATCAAAAGATATATACAGACTAATGAAAATGACAATACGACATACGAGAATCTATGGGATGCAGCAAAAGCAGTGATAAGAGGGAAGTTCATATCACTTCAGGCATATATGAACAAACAAGAGAAAGCCCAAGTGAACCACTTAACTTCACACCTTGATGAACTAGAAAAAAAAGAACAAAGACAACCCAAAACCAGCCGAAGAAAGGAGATAATAAAAATCAGAGCAGAAATAAATGAATTAGAGAATAGAAAAACTATAGAAAAAATTAATAGAACAAGGAGCTGGTTCTTTGAAAAGATCAACAAAATTGACAAACCCTTGGCAAGACTTACCAAGGAAAAAAGAGAAAGAACTCATATAAACAAAATCCAAAATGAAAGAGGAGAAATCACCACGGACACCATAGATATACAAAGAATTATTGTAGAATACTATGAAAAACTTTATGCCACTAAATTCAACAATCTTGAAGAAATGGATAAATTCCTAGAACAATACAACCTTCCTAGACTGAGTCAAGAATAAGCGGAAAGCCTAAACAGACCTATTAGTAGAGAAGAAATAAAAAAAACCATTGAAAACCTCCCCAAAAATAAAATTCTAGGCCCTGACGGCTATACCAGCGAATTTTATCAAACATTCAAAGTAGACTTGGTTCCTATTCTACTCAAAGTCTTCCAAAAAATTGAAGAAGAAGCAATACTTCCAAACACATTATATGAGGCCAACATAACCCTCATTCCAAAACCAGGCAAGGATGGCACAAAAAAAGAAAACTACAGACCAATATCTCTAATGAATACAGGTGCTAAAATACTAAACATAATACTAGCAAATCGAATACAACAACATATTAAAAAAATAATACATCATGATCAAGTGGAATTCATCCCAGAATCTCAAGGATGGTTCAACATACATAAAACGGTTAACGTAATACACCGTATCAACAAAACAAAGAACAAAAACCACATGATCTTATCAATAGACGCAGAAAAGGCTTTCGGTAAAATACAACACAATTTTCTGTTTAAGACTCTCAACAAAATGGGTATAGAAAGAAAATATCTCAACATGATAAAGGCCATATATGATAAACCATCAGCTAACATCATATTAAATGGCACTAAACTGAAGGCTTTCCCCCTTAAATCAGGAACAAGACAGGGTTGTCCACTCTCTCCACTCTTATTTAATGTGGTAATAGAAGTTCTAGCCAGAACAGTCAGACAAGACATAGAAATAAAAGGCATCCATATCGAAAAAGAATAAGTAAAGGTATCACATTTTGCAGATGATATGATCCTATACATCGAAAACCCCAAAGAATCCACAAAAAGACTACTAGAAACAATAAGCCAATACAGTAAGGTCGCAGGATACAAAATTAACATACAGTAGTCAATAGCCTTTCTATATGCCAACAATGAAACAACTGAGAACAAACTCAAAAGAATAATCCCCTTCACAATTGCAACAAAAAAATAAAATTCTTAGGAATTAACATAACAAAGAATGTAAAGGACTTATATAATAAAAACCATAAACCATTGTTAAGAGAAATCGAAAAAGATATAATGAGATGGAAGAATATACCTTGTTCTTGGTTAGGAAGAATAAACATAATCAAGATTGCCATATTACCCAAAGCAATATACAAATTTAATGCAATTCCCATCAAAATTCCAATGACATTTTTTAAAGAAATAGAGCAAAAAATCATCAGATTTATATGGAACTATAAAAAACTCCGAATAGCCAAAGCAATCCTAAAGAAATAGAATGAAGCTGGGGGCATTACAATACCTGAGTTCAAACTCTATTATAGGGCCACGACAATCAAAACAGCATGGTATTGGCAGAAAAGTAGACACTCAGACCAATGGAACAGAATAGAAAGTCCAGAAATAAAACCACATATATATAGTCAAATAATTTTTGATAAAGGGGCCAACAACACACAATGGAGAAAAGAAAGCCTCTTCAATAAATGGTGCTGGGAAAACTGGAAAGCCACATGCAAAAGAATGAAACTGGACTACAGTTTGTCCCCCTGTACTAAAATTAACTCAAAATGGATCAAAGATCTAAACATAAGACCTGAAACAATTAAGTACATAGAAGAAGACATAGGTACTCAACTCATGGACCTGGGTTTTAAAGAGCATTTTATGAATTTGACTCCACAGGCAAGAGAAGTGAAGGCAAAAATTAATGAATGGGACTACATCAGACTAAGAAGTTTTTGCTCAGCAAGAGAAACTGATAACAAAATAAACAGACAGCCAACTAAATGGGAAATGATATTTTCAAACAACAGCTCAGATAAGGGCCTAATATCTAAAATATACAAAGAACTCATAAAACTTAACAACAAACAAACAAACAAACAATCCAATAAAAAAATGAAAAGAGGACATGAACAGACACTTCTCCCAGGAAGAAGTACAAATGGCCAACAGATATATGAAAAGATGCTCATTTTCTTTAGTTTTTAGAGAAATGCAAATCAAAACTGCAATGAGATACCACCTCACACCTGTTAGATTAGCTATTATTAACAAGACAGGTAATAGCAAATGTTGGAGGAGCTGTGGAAAAAAAGGAACCCTCATGCACTGTTGGTGGGAATGTAAAGTAGTACAACCATTATGGAAGAAAGTATGGCGGTTCCTCAAAAAACTGAAAATAGAACTACCTTATGACCCAGCAATCCCTCTACTGGGTATATACCCGAAAAACTCAGAAATACTGATACGTAAAGACACATGCAGCCCCATGTTTATTGCAGCATTGTTCACAGTGGCCAGGACATGGAAACAACCAAAAAGCCCATCAATAGATGATTGGATAAAGAAGATGTGGCACATATACACTATGGAATACTACTCAGCCATAAGAAATGATGACATCGGATCATTTACAGCAAAGTGGTAGGATCTTGATAACATTATACGAAGTGAAATAAGTAAATCAGAAAAAACCAGGAACTGCATTATTCCATACGTAAGTGGGACATAAAAGTGAAACTAAGAGACATTGATAAGAGTGTGGTGGTTATGGGGGGGAGGGGGAAAAGGAAGAGGGAAAGGGGGAGGGGGAGGGGCACAAAGAAAACTACATAGAAGATGACAGAGGACAATCTGTCTTTTGGTGATGGGTATGCAACATAATTGAACGACAAGATAACCTAGACTTGTTATCTTTGAATATATGTATCCTGATTTATTGATGTCGCCCCACTAAAAAAATTAAATTATTAAAAAAAAAAAAAAGAAGTTGTTCCGGACACAGTGACACTGGTCCTCCTGCATTTTGCTGGTGGCAGTGAAAGCTGCTATATCCTCATTTGAAAGCAATTTAGAAAAATGCATAAAAATACTCATATCCTTTAACTCAATAAATCCAGTATTTTAAGAAAATGATCTAAGATCAGGAGAAAGCATTATGTGTGAGTAGGTAGCTTTATTTGTGATGGTAAAAATTTGAAGCAATATGAATGTGCAACAAAAGCAGGATGATTATGGTGAATACTTAAAGAAATCTTATGGCCACAAAAATGATTAATATGATGATTTATGGCAGCATGAAAAAGCATTACCAATAGAGTGTTAATTTTAAGAATTATAAATCACTTTTGTACTTCTAATTATGTAGAAAGTCTGAATGAGATGTTTCTGAATATTAGAAAAGAACATGTGAAATAAAAACAGTTGGGAGGCAGTAATGGCATTCTGAGAAATATTTTTCCCTCCATTTTCTAAGCTTTCTCTAATATTACAATATAATCTTGATGATTTAAAAGTAGGATAAAAAGGAGGGTCAAAAGTTCTTTTTAGCAGAGAGAATCTTTGAAGAAAATGAACAATGGTTGACACTCCAAAAACCGAAGAATATAGTTTGGACAGTGGACACCATCCATCCCTTACTTTTTTCCAAATTCATTTTTGTTGGATGTAGTTCTACATACCTGGTTAATGTGCTTCAGTTTGTCAATAATTTGACTGACCACTGGCTCAGGGCCTTTCATTTTCAGCTCATGGAGATTGAACTGATTTTTCATTCCATTCCTTGCTGCCTTCTGGCTGTATCTGCAGAGATAAAGGTGAAGAAAAGGTTTGTCACAAGAGAGTCTGAAGCAAAGTGAAAGCTGACTATTTGGTACCAATGGTCAAGCTGACCATAAGCTCTCTTCAGCCTTTTTTTTTTTTTTTTTCCTTTTCTTTTTTTTAATTTTATTTATTTTTTTTAGAGAGGAGAGAGAGAGAGAGAGAGAGAGAGAGAGAGAGAGAGAGAGAGAGAGAAGAGAGACACAAGGGGGAGGAGCTGGAAGCATCAACTCCCATATGTGCCTTGACCAGGTAAGCCCAGGGTTTCGAACCGGTGACCTCAGCATTTCCAGGTCGACGCTTTATCCACTGCGCCACCACAGGTCTCTTCAGCCTTTTAAAAACTATGGGGTGACCCCATGGTGCAAAAGTAAACCACTCCACATCGAGTTTCTGTTCACAATGAAGAATACTCACTTAACAGCCAATAAACCTTCATTCAACATTCTTTTTTTTCTAGGTGTTGGGGCTACAACAATGAACAAGATAGATAAAGCCTTTACTATGCTCTCAGTCTAGTGCACAGTCCAGAAGAGTAAGGACCAATGGCAATGCAGAGTGATGAGAGCTATGCTAAAGAAGATCCGGGGTCTTGGCCAGGAAAGCACACAGGAAAGACGTTAACTCTGAGTGTGTTTTCTATTTATTTAACCCTTTGAGTAGTGAGTTTTTTTCACGCTCGCTGACCCCTGGGAGTGAGTTTTTTTTTAATAAAATTAGCTCCAGTTATAGTTTTATTAAATTAAAATCACGTTTGTTTGATAACCTATTTATGGAAACAAGAAGAATATACATTTGCCTTTTTTAATGTTGCCTTACTCATTTTTAAAATAAGTCGATTGTACTCTAGATGGTCAGGAGGCACGAGGACGTACATGAACGTTTGTACTACTCAAAGGATTAAAGCAGAAAGGCTCTTGCATGTTCTTGACCTCTTCTTTCTTCTCCAATTGCTCCTGTCATAATATCCCACAGGCCTTGGAGCTGGGTTTCTTTTCAGAAGGTTTTCCCCAGCCATTTGTAACATAAATTTATCCTCATTTTATACTTTTTTTTCAATTACAATAGAATAGTAAGGTTAAGGACAAATTCATATTGTTATTACAAAAATAATAATACTCCTTTTGTTTACACAATTCAAACAGTACAGAAATAAAGCATCAAGTAAAAGTTCCCCCTTTACCCTATCCTTCCAAGAAAGAAGCATGGTTAACAGGTTGATATATACTTTTCTAGGAGTTTCACATGCATATACTAAAACGTAGAATTACCCAAGATTAGAATCATACTAGTCATACTGATTTGAAGCTTTTTATCACTTAATACATATCATGGACATATTTCCATGTCAGAACATAAAAAAATGCCTTGTTCTCAATTCTTTACTCCTTTATATGGCTCTGTCATTATTTACCTAATCCCTTACTAATAAACAATTGAGCTATTTCTAATATTTTTTCTAATATAAGCAATGCTGCAAAGAATATTCTTGTATGCCAATCTTTTCACATTTGCATAAATATCTATAAAGCATAAATTCTTGGGATTTAATCAATTTACATTTCTAATCCCAGATTATGATGTGCAATGTATAAAATAATACTACGGTATTTTTGTATAGCACTTTACAAAGCAGTTCCAGTCCACTCAGATCACTGGGGCTTTTCAAGCATACTGTGAGATTGATAAGGCAGAAGTTATTATCTCTTTATTATTGAAAATTTCACCACTACAGAAGATATTGATCTGGTTCTGTTAGGTTTTCCCTTACAAGATACACTGTATCTGCAAATGTTAAGGACACGCTTTGAAAAATTTTAATTGCATTTCTTCTGAAATAGTAGTTTAACATATTCATCTTATTTAACTTTAAAAGTTAGTGACTACACAAATCACTAACCATTTTAAATATCAATTGCTTTTGAAGGCTGTTTTAAATGTAAAACAGTATTCTTATATATATCTGGTTGGAAACAGCTTACTACTACTTTCCTCTTTTATGTTCACATAATGTTATCTGTTTAAATATCATCTTCATCTGATGATACCACCAACTCCTCTTTCTTTACACTCATTGATGCCTGAAGCAGAGACCCTATTCACAGATAACAAGGTAAGGCTCATTATAAATCTTCTGAAATAACCTTCAGGAATGTTTCCCTAGAGACGCTTTCTTGGACTTATTCACATAAAGCAGGGGTCGGGAACCTTTTTGGCTGAGAGAGCCATGAACGCCACATATTTTAAAATGTAATTCCGTGAGAGCCATACAACGACCCGTGTACCTTACGCATTAGCCAATAAAAATGTGGTGTTGTCCCAGAGGACAGCTGTGATTGGCTCCAGTCACCCGCAACCATGAACATGAGCAGTAGGAAATGAATGGATTGTAATACATGAGAATGTATTATGTTTTTAACGTTATTATTTTCTTATTAAAGATTTGTCTGCGAGCCAGATGCAGCCATCAAAAGACCCACATCTGGCTCATGAGCCATAGGTTCCTTACCCCTGACATAAAGCTTGCTGGCCACTTTTAGGCCCACTCTTAAGAAACAAACATCTTCTTGAAGTTTTTTATATTCATTGGAGTAGGGCAAAAACATCTGCCAACTTAGGAATTTTGTACTATACTCCCTCTTCCAACTTATTTATAAACATTAAATAAAATTTTCCCATAGCTGCTCTCTCGCAGCCCTACTGTATTATTCTCTGCCATTCAGAAAAGTGTCCCTTTAACTCTATGTTTTGTTTCCTATCTCCAAGCCATGTTTAAGGAACCAGGACTAAACACTGGTCCCCAATTCCATGGTGACTCAATTTTTAAATAACAGCTTTGGGTTTAAAAGCTTGCCAAACTTTTTGAAAGTTGAAATAGCATACACTGTTTTGCTCTGTCCATGTGCTATATAAATCCTCAGAGGACTCTAGTAAATTAAGCATGGTTTCTGGTTACAGAAGTATTGGGAAGAACTAGCTTGTGGCTAAGACCTAATACTTGCTTTTATTTTATTTACTCCACTAAGAAATAACCAAAAATACTGACCCAACTGATGCTGATAGCTGCTAAAATTTAGTGGCACTGTTTTAAAAATAAGTTCTCACACTATCTTTTTTAGGTGGTGTCTCAATACCTCCCTCCCAAATCACAATATTTGTTCTGTTTCTCACCTTTTTATTCTTTTTTCCTTAGCTAGACAAAATATAGAATGGAATCTTAAAAGTCATGAGTGTTATGATGGAATAGGATGAACACATTAAAGAACCAAGGAGATCTATATGTGTTGATATAAAACCAAGTCCAAGATACATTGTAACAGATACAAGAAGAGGTTAAGGATGTACAGTGTGGTTCCATTTGGATCAAAAATGGGTCCACATATGCATTACTCTCATACATTTTATATGTGTTAAAATATACACAGAACATTTTTAAGAAATGGTAATAACAATTACTTCTGGGAAATAAGGGGGAAATGTTGGGAAAGTTTTATTATTTTTCTTAAATTTTATGCTTTTCCACATCTTTTACATTTTTATGTTTATAATATTTTATTGTGTGTGTGTGAGAGAGAGAGAGAGAGAGAGAGAAGGGAAGGGAGAGAGATGAGAAGCATCAATTCATAGTTGTGGCACCTTAGTTGTTCATTAATTGCTTTCTCATATGTGCCTTGACCAAGGAGATGCAGTTGAGTCAGGGACCCATTGCTCAAGCCAGGACTTCAAGCCAGGACCCTTGGGCTTCAAGCCAGTGACCATGCGGTCATGTCTCTGATGCACGCTCAAGCCAGCGGCCCTGCACTCAAGCTGGTGAGCTCACACTCGAGCCAGGGACCTCAGGATTTCAAACCTGGGTCCTCAGCATCTCAGGCCAACACTCTGTCCACTGAAGCACTGACTGGTTAGGCATAATTTAATTTTTAGTAAGTGAAATGTTATATAGCAGTTAACTTTTTAAGGCAAAATAGAAAAGAAAGGGAAGAAAAAAGCAGGACTCACTCAAATGCATATCTCAGGGTCTGTGGGAGACCCTTCTTAATAAGAGTTATGCTGGCCATCACTGGTGCACCAGGTTAAATGGGTGTTGTATAACACAATACATATTTGAGCCAAAATACACAATGTTACCCTGGAATTCCTTCTAACCTCAGACGGATATCATCAGGTCACAAACTCTACTTTATTAGGCTAAACACAGCCTTTATGGCCTCTACTCTTCATTGAGGTAACTCCAACTTGCTTACTTCAAATGAACAGTGCATCAGTGAGGATGTGAATATAAATATACATTGCTATGAGTAGTACCCTCTTTCAAATCATAAGCAAAAAACTTATTCAAGTCCTAGTTTCCCTTCTCTGTAGATGCCTAAAGTTCTCTCCTGATGGATATTGAGGATCTCCCTGAACCAGTCTGTTGCATCCTGACCTGTTGTTCTTGCATCTAAATGTTTCATGGAGATGGTACTAAGTTATTCATGCTCCTTTTATGTATATTCCATGTACCAGCCCAAATTGTCTGTGATCTACATGAAGGCTGAGGCTTGATTAGTTCCTTTTTATACCACCCAGAGCATCTTGTGCTATTTATAACAATAATAGCTGTGAGTCTTCTGTGCTTTCTCTGTGCCCATTACTGTTCTAAGCACTGAGGAAAAGGAAAGCATGCATTACCTCATTTAATCCTCTAACAATCTTATGAGATAGACACTATTATTATCAGTCTTTTTTCTTTTTGCAAATGAAGAAACTGAGGCACAGAGAAGTGAAGTCACTTTCCCAAGATCACACAGCTATTTGGTAGCAAAGGTACAGTTTAAATTTTTGAGTCTATCTCAGCTGCCTCTGTTTTTAACCACTATGCTACTGTTGCTTTTTTAGAAATAACCCATGTTGAGTAAATATTTGACATTTCCTCACCACACTGCTCCACTGTGTCGGACAATTTGCAAACTACTTGTACAATACTTGCCTTACAAGACTTACAACAGTGCCTGCAGCAATGCCTCTCTTTACCTTCTAAGCAGATTCCTGGGCTTGCTCTTTAAAAACCCTTGGGTAGAGCCCTGTGCATAGAGTTTCTTTTCCCAAACAGAGATCCACAGTATTGCTATTTGATAAAATATTTGCATTCTTAGATAATAAGGTGTAGGGGAATCAATAACCCACTATCACCTCCACCATCACCATGCCTCTAGACCAGGGGTCCCCAAACTACGGCCCGCGGGCTGCATGCGGCCCCCTGAGGCCATTTATCCGGCCCCCCGCCGCACTTCTGGAAGGGGCACCTCTTTCATTCGTGGTCAGTGAGAGGAGCATAGTTCCCATTGAAATACTGGTCAGTTTGTTGATTTAAATTTACTTGTTCTTTATTTTAAATATTGTATTTGTTCCCGTTTTATTTTTTTACTTTAAAATAAGATATGTGCAGTGTGCATAAGGATTTGTTGATAGTTTTTTTATAGTTGGGCCCTCCAACGGTCTGAGGGACCGTGAACTGGCCCCCTGTGTAAAAAGTTTGGGGACCCCTGCTCTAGACAAACAGCAAAGGTGACTTGAAATCTTGATGTCATTGTAACTTTGGCCATAGCAGTGTGACATATGTGATGTGTCCCTGGAGAATTTTATGCAATATGCATTCTTAAATTCAACCTCAGAGGGACTCAGTTCAGTGTCTCCGTAGCCTTGTATTAATGAATTCATTCAGTATTTTTTTTCCACTTGCTCCCTCTATGCCACTGTTGTGCATGGTTTATGCCTGGCTTTGCATGTGCATAAGCTATCACAGCCATGATTCTCCTCTCCACAGACTGCCCAGAGTGTCAGGAATGGGAACACTGTTGGCCATGGGGGATTTTAATAATAAGTTGTCTGCTTAGTAACATTCATCTCTAATTAGATTAATTGTCCTCTCTTCAGAATGCTGCTTCTTTCTTAAAGCTTTGAAATGGTTCTGAAAATGAATACTGGCCAGTAGAAGAGGAAAAATAAATAGAAGGAAGTTCCTACTTTCCAAATCTAAATTTTCTTAACTGGACATATTGTGTGTGATGCTAAAAGTGTCACTTTGAAGCATTTCATGTAGTATCTTCCCCTTCCCCAACAAGTTTGGTATCTATTCAGCACAAAAATGATTGCTATAATACCAAGGAAACTCTATTTGTGAAGTGAAGTGGGGGGAGCATGCCTCTGTTCTGGCAGATTGGTTGGGGATGGGGGAGGAGACGGAGGGGGTGAAGAAACCTGTGCAAAAGCCATAAAGAGAAAAGGAATCTAATTAAAACAGTACATCTGGGCATGCTTGTCTTGGGACAGTTGAAGCAAAGACAGCACTTGTAGAAGAGAAATAGATTCAAACAAGCGTAAAATGGGCGATCTTTTCTTTTCATTTTGTGCTGGCTGCGACAGCAAGGGTGTAGTAGAAGGGAATTAGCAAACTTAAATGTAGACCATTCCAAATGGAAGTGCCCTTGGGAGATCAATTTGTCTAATACACTCATTGTGGAGAGGAAAACACGGAGACTCAGAGAGGGACTTTTCTAACATCACAAGATGTTAGTGTCACAACTCCCACATTTAGAAGAAATCCTTTTCTTTAAAAGGTTCCTTAAATGCAAATTACTGATTTTGAATACTAATGATGACTTAGGATCAGAAATCTGTTAGGAAAACCACTTTCCTTCTTCCCTTAGGTATTAGAATGGTTGCAAGAGTTTGAGAGCAACTCCTAGAAGGAGTAACCCCCTCCCTCAATATTTGATTTCACACAAGTTTAATTTACTGCTGGTTATAAATGGTTACAAATAAGTTATGGATCTCACATTCCCAGAGCGCCATCTAATGGAAAGAGCTCAATATTGCATGTAGCCCCTAACCCAACCTGAGTGATTTATTTATCAGACTGTTTCCTTGGAAAATACTCCAGCAGCAATTATCACTGTGGAAAATGGGATAATTTAAAGAACATAAATAACTTTAAAACCAAACTAGAACACAGGGTAGAAAAGCTATTTTATTAAGAGGCCTAAGAAGTTGTTCTTTTTTTCTGTCCAAAAGTCAGTCTTAATTTACATAAATGAACAGAAAAATAAAGCAAAGGTGAAAATTGTTAAGCTTTTCAAATGTTCTTAATAAAGACAGCAACACTTTGCTTCCTATACATTTATGCATATATTAAAAGAAAACTGTTTTCATAATTTTCAGCATGACAGCACCACTTCTGAGCAAATGCCAGCAAGGAGAGTGCCAGAAACAAACACAGCCGCTGTGCTCTATGTAACACCTTTGTTCTCAAACAAGCGACTTTCAGAAATTACAAATAGATTTTAGCAGAAAGGAAGCAAAAAGTAGAGAACAAGCCAAGCAGATGTAAACCCATTTACATCTCGTTAGTGGACATGAGTTGTAAAATGGTGTAACTGTATTGGAATCAGTTTTTAGCCTATTTTCAAACCTCACTGTGAGGAGGGTCTAAAAGATTGGTTTTACATTTATAATCAAGAAGCCATTTAAACCTAGAGAGGCAAGGAATATTTTCCAGATGGTGAAGAAAATTTAAGGAGTTGATATCTCTGCCATAGGGAGAAGAATCTGTGGCTATGCGGAGCAGCCCCCAACAGAGAAGGGAAGACGGAGAGAAATGCTTGAGATGGGATTGCCTAAATCTCTGCAGAAGCAAATTCTGCGAGGAGCCCGGAGGTAAAGAGACAGAAAAATACAGATGGAAGCAAAGGAATTTTTCTGAGAACTGCAGTATGTGTGGGATTACAGGTGGGAACTAGTCCTAGCTAAGGTATGTGTGTGTGGGGGGGAAGTCAGGATACGAGGCCAAGGTAGGCAGGGCTGTTGAAGGGTTCTCTGAGGGAGGTCCTGAGAGGAACAGACCAATGGGGAGAAGAGGTATTTGACCCAGTTTAAATCTTACAATAACAGGAAAAATATTCAATTTAAAAGTTCAATAATTGGGAAGGGGAGATATAACAGAGCACAATGTATGATGGGGATTTATTAGTCATTCAGCCCAAACTCACTTACCAACTCCTTGTAGCCCAGAGAATTAGCCCAGAAAACTAGATGTTTTCTTGTCTCACTGGAGTTAAACCAAAAGGAAATGATCTTTACCTGTTTTTAAGTTCTTTTTTTTTAAAGTTAAATTTTTAACTCATGAAAATTTCAGTTTGGAAAGGAATCTTGAAATCAGTCCAATGCCCTCCTCTTACAGATGGGCAAATTGGGCCCCAGAGAGACCAAGCAGTAGCTAGTCAAGTTATTATTGGCATTGCTGCTGGTGGAACATGAATGGAGCTATAACTGCCCCCAAATAGAAGTGCCAAAAAGACGGGGGTCACAGAGCAGGTCACATACCTCAACAACACACGAGAGCATTGTACAAAAGTAACTGATATTTAAAATAATGGTCAACGATTAAATTTTTAAGAGGTGAAATTCAGTTTGGTATTCAGTTTACTGAAATAGCGACTATATAAGACATTTTAGAAAGGCTGAGTGAGTCATGTGGTGGAAAGAATGCTTGTTGGCCTTGGAGTCAAGAACAAGGTTCAAAAGATGGTTCTACCACTGATACTGTGACTTTTGACAAGTAGTTAAACCCTGCTGAGCTTGAGTTTCCTCATCTGCAAAATGGGATAATGCCACCTGCATTGGTTTGTGGATTAGTTGAAATAATGAATGTTAGAACAGTGCGTAGTTCACCTACACAAAGGTTGTTATCATTATGTGAAAGCACCAAACACAGTGTCTGACAAGTTGTAGGTCTTTGATTTGAAAAGGATTTCCCGGGAGAAGATGAATAAATCTTGCAATGAAAAGTTAGGGGAAGCTTCAAATCTGCTCATCCTTGCTCTGAGACCTTGACAAATTAAAGGTTCAGTTGTCCTTAGGCAACTATGTCCTAGATACAGTATGGTTTGAAGAGAGTGTAGAAATTATTTAGAATTAGGGAAAATGAACAAAGCCAAAAGTAACAGAACTTTCTTTGGTATTAGTATTGAGCAATAATATGTGAGTAGGTAGCATTGAGCATGTATACCTGGCTATAGGGAACTCTTTGACAGAGATGTCCTCACAAAGCTTCCAGGTGACAGGGTATCTGAAGGGGGAATTTATCAAGTAGGACTTCAAATGTTTCAAAACTAATTTTAGTCCACTGAAGAATGAATCATTTATTTGTGGCCCACGGCAAGCAGTTAATTTTCCCAAGTGACCAATTTTGGATGTCAGATGCCTATTGCACTCTCTCCTCCCCTACATTCCATATTCCTCCTCTTCATGATAGAAAGTATTCTGCTTCCACTTTGTATAACTGTCACTAGTAATGAATTAGATGGCTCTTGAAAACACCCACATGCTTTTTCAAATCTCTCTGTTCAGAACACTGCTTTGTCTGTCTTGGGTAATTGCAGGGTCTCCAACAAATGTTCATCCTTTAATGCAGTGATCTTCAAAATGAAAAATAGGATTTTCAAAGTCTACCTACAATCAAACCTCACTGACTAAGGACCACTTTGAGAGAGAGAGGTAAGTCTGAGTTAGGAAGAAGTATGACTTGTGGATTTGTTTTTTGTGCTATATTTCAAGTATATGTGATAACACAAAAGAAAGCCTCCTAAAATGTTGCTTCAGATGTCCTAGCAAACCTTATTTAATGAACTGCCATAGATCACGAAAGAAGGACAAACTGTTTTCATATGAATAGGCAGGGCTGAAATACTTTATAAGAAAGCTCAAAATCCCTGCCACTGTTTTCTGACACTCCTCTTGTTTTAGCCACAGTCACTTGCAGGGCTCAAAACTCATATGCTGAGCCAATGGAATTAGTCTTGGTACTTGAAGGCAGTATTTCATGTTTTTTGGAGCAAATCCCAGATGTTTAGGCATTACTTCCACTTGCCAGCTATATTTTCCCAGGCTGTAGGACCTGAGCTCTGTCCTGGTTTCCTTGTTTGTAGCTGTCTGTGTGTCAGTTTTTTGCTTTACCCACTGCCTGGCATACAGCTGGCAGTCAAAAAAGGTCTGTTGAACTGAACTGAGATTGAAGGCCTTACCCAAAGCTCAGCTGAGGTTGTGGAGATTCTGGACTTCTTGCCTAGCTCTGGTCAGCCTGTTTTGGGGTTTTCTCCCCCTAAATTTGCAGCCATTGATTGAGGACCTGCCTTCCACTCAACTTGTCTTGGCCTTGCCAGGAATACCTGCCACTGTGTCCCATCCACTAGATTGCATCACTTTGGAAACCAATACTTAACTCAAAAATGGCAGAGTCCCTTCCTTATGTCCCAGTGAATGTCATTGTTCAGATGGTAGATCACATTCCACTTGTGTCAGCCAGACAGGTGAGTTCCCACAGCCCAACCACCACACCTTCCAGCCGCTGTGCCATCCCCATGTACCAATCACTGGGTTCTTACCCTGAATCTACACAAGATACACACCTGCTAGTGATATGGAGCTGCATCACAAAACCTTTTCTAAATAGTATAAACTTTAGCCCAATTCTAGGTCTGATCAAATGAGATTTTACTGTTGTGAAAACAAATCTTCTGACATACCTTCTATATTTACTATGGTCAAAACAATAACTTTGAGAGAATTTCAAATCTGATGGTGAAGTTTCTCAGTAGTTTAGGTCACAGAAAAAATGTGCTGTCTTCTATCAGGAATAATGCAAATGCTCTCTATTCAATACTTACCCATTAATTATCTACATAGCCCTGTGCTCAGTTACAGAACCCTAGTAGTTGGAGGGGAGGTCTGGAATTTTCCAATATGCTGGGGTGTTATCTCCAGTTGAACGTCATGGGCTTGGTTTTGTTTTTGGCAAATCTGGCTCTCAGAAAATGAAATGTTCACCTAGTGACTGTGTTGGAGTCCCCTGCAAAACTGTGATTTAGAATATGCAGCTCTACTACTTCATAGCCCATCTACAGACATCATTCTGTATCACGACACCCAGAGCACTGGCATAAAGTGCTGCTATGGTTGATGGGAGGGAGAAGGAACTGGCAAGAATAAGGTGACTCAGTGTTAGACTTGTCCAATAACAATGAAAGATCTTTTCTGCAGAAAGTAGAACAGCTACTTCTGTTGTCTTCTCTTAAAATCATTCTCAGAGTCCCAGAATCTAGTATAGTCAAAGACCTGAAGTAGCAAAAGGAAAGGCACCCAGCAAGTCAGCATGGCAGAAGAGAGCAGTGAGCATAGGCATGAGCAGAGTAGCTGGCACAGAGACACAGCTCACTACTACCAGTATCTGACTATCAGAACAGCTTTACCTTTGGCAGGTCAAAGCTTGGCACTGTTGCTCTCTAGTTGCTAGCAATAAAATAAAACTAAAGAATAACAGAGGGAAGAAAAGGTGAACTGAAGTGTAAACCACTTCCACTCTAACCGCCCCAGTAGCTGCAGGTGCCATCGGTTTCTGAACCCTTTACACCTGCTCTCCTGCCGGAACAAGTGGCCTATTGTGTTAGGCTGTGTACATGGAGGTGCTAAGCAAACAAGAAGTGACTCTCCTGATCATAAAGTAGGTGGGATTCCAGGAAAACTTAGCTAAGCCAAATAAAAGTGATTGTAAAGCACTTGGTAAAATATAAACTGCTATATAAATACTTAATAAAAGCTCACAGCAATGCACACAAGAATAAGTAGGTCAAATATTACCCTTAGCCGGGAGGGTCTTCAGAAAGAGTGAAAATTGTCTCCCTCATTCGGTTTTTATCAGCTACTTTGAATTTCTCTTTTCTAACCTGCCTTCAGCTCTTGCCACTTCTCTACATGTATCTTTCCCCTTACAGATATGTATCTGTGGTTAGAGAGCATCTAATTTTCATTCTGGGTGGTTGTGTCCAATATTAGTTGGAGCAGGAATCAGGAAACTTTTTGGTTTAGAGAGCCATGAATGCCACATATTTTAAAATGTAATTCTGGGAGAGCCATACAATGACCTGTGTACATTACACATTATTCAATAAAAATTTGGTGTTGTCCCAGAGGACAGCTGTGATTGGCTCCTGCCACCCGCAACCATGAACATGAGCGTTAGGAAATGAATGGATTTTAATACATGAGAATGTTTTATATTTTTAACGTTATTATTATTTTTATTAAAGATTTGTCTGCAAGCCAGATGCAGCCATCAAAAGAGCCACATCTGGCTCACAAGCCATAGGTTCCCGGCCCCTGATTTGGAGCAATAGACATTGAATTCCATTTGTTTTATTCAGAAGCCTATTGGGGTTATGTGTTGCTATGAAGGAGACATTTTCTTTAAGGTTTAATTATGTGAATTTCACCCCAAACTCTTCAGTATTGGAAACTGAGAACAACTCTGACATCTGAAACAGCCAACCTACCTGCTCCTTTGTAGTCCAAAAATACCTGGAGGAGTTAAATGAACAAAGAACTTACTGCTGTCCTAATGAGAGTGATTATACCCTGGGGCTCCTTTTGAATTACTTTTATTTGATATGTTTGGAAAGCCATCTGGGAAAGAACTAGAAATTCAAAGTCATCAAGGCAGCTTTATGGAATTCCTCCTCTTTTCAGACTCCCTCCTTTTCAAATATCCTTGTCATAGGATCTCATAGCGTATTAGAGCTGGAAAGAGCTTTAGATGCCATTTTGTCCAAATAAAAAGCTGGAAGATAGTGACTTGCCCAACATCATACAGCCAACCCATGGCAGAGCTAGGACACAGGCTGAACTCTGAATCTAGAGCTAACTGGGTCTCTTCTTGCATAAGCTTCAAAGCTCCATAAACAATACACAGTCAATGGCTTTATTAGAAGAGCCACGTGTATAGTGGACATTAAATGGAAGGCTTGCCTCAGAGGTAAGTGAGGTTCACCAGCTCTTTTTCCCATGACATGCCAACTTATAGTCTTGGAAAGATTTGAAAGCAGAGAAACATGGTAGAAGAGGCAGGAAGGGTATTGGTACTTTTGGTGGGCCTGGATCAAGAGGTGACCAAGGAAAGGATAGGATAGTAGCACAGGTCAGGGAAAACCTAGACAGGATATTCATTGAGCTCTTCTGGACTAGAGGCAAAAGCAAGTTTAATCCAGGATTTCCATCAAGAACAGGAAGAAGGCAAGAGGTCTTTGAACCCATGAAAGAGAGAAGCCAGGTACTTGACAGTCAGGACAGTGTAGTGTGTAAGAGGACATTGCCCGAGTTTGGATCTCATCTTTCCTACTAGTGCTGTGGCTTTCAGTAAGTAACTTCATCAGTAAAATGGGAGTAATAATAAAGTCCAGCTCCAAAGGCTGTTGTGAGGATTAACTTAGTTAATGTACATAAAATGCCTAGCACTGTGCCTGGCATATGGGAAGCACTATAGAAATATTAGCTATTATCATCATTCATCACCTCTATAGACTGTTTCAGTCCTACTTTCTGAAGTTTTTCTGCATTCTTATACAGTATTTGGGATGCAAAGGGAAAAGATAAGCGATCAGAATTCTTCAGAGAGAAAAAGGTAAGAGAAGTTAAACAGTGAAGGTCGTAAACCAACGGAGTGGGTAAGCTGCAGTCCCCCCAACAATCCTTCATCCCTCCAATGTAAACCCCTAACAAATGTACCTTTCCATATATTTAGGAGCCGATGATAGGGGCATAGGTGCCAGTAGGTAACCACCCATCTTTCTTTGCCTAGGACAGAAGAGTTTCTCAGAACTTCGGACTTCGTGTGCCCACAATGAAAAGTTTCTAACCTACTGGAACTAGTTGATCATTGTAGAGGCCAGAGGGCATTTGTTGTTTGGAATTACTATTTGTTATAACTAGAGCACAGAACATTGTTGCTAGATATCATCTACTGGGAAGTTTCTGGTTATCTAGAAGTCATATAGGGATTTTTAATGGGACTTCCTTCATGTCTATGAAGAAAAATAAACTAGCCTAAATAAATGGGCTTCTCCAGGGAACATTAGCTAATTTGAGGATGGTGGTTTGTTCACACAGCACTAACTTCATTATAAATTATTCTTGCTTGTTGGCTTTCTTAGCCAACAAGTTCTATTCTTAGCAGTTATTTTATGCGCTTTGTAAAAATTATTTCAAAAAATATTTTACTTATTGATTTTAGAGAGAGGAGAGAGAGAGAGAGAGAAGGGGGAGCAGGAAGTATAAACTCATGGTAGTTGCTTCTCGTGTGTGCCTTGACCAGGCAAGACCAGATTTTGAATTGGTGACCTCAGCATTCCAGGATGATGCTTTAAAATCCACTGTGCCACCACAGGCCAAGTGACTATTATATGTGTTTGAAAGTAATAAAACTGCAACTATTTAAAAATTATCTGTCATCAATACTTTTCATTAATTTAAACAGATGCTCCCAACCCCTCAATATATTTCCTTATCCAGTGCCAATTGGTTTATTTAGCAGCATGAACCAAACTTGTTTAAAAATAGAATTTAAGGGGATAGATGGATTTGCTTAAGGAAAAAAAAAATGAAAAAGTAGTATTTCTGGAGAGGTGCAAAGAGAGACATACTCAAGAAACTTCTAAAGGGTCTGTGTTTATAGAGAGAGCCGAGTAATGCTGTGTTAAATAGCCAACATTCATTCAAGGGAGAACTTCCCTCCATATCCAATCTACTTTTATACATTAACACCTAGTGAATGGAGGGTGCTTCATAATTATTGAAAATATTTCATATGCGTTTTCTTATTGTAGGCTCACAACGACTCATTTCACAGAAGGAGAAAACAAAATAGACTTTAAGTAAACTGTGCAAAGGTACACAGATATACAATGGGGAAGCTAGATCTGGTACTCAGGTTTGTTACTAACAAGCATGCTGGTTGGTTCATCTGTTGAATTCAATAAACATTTATGGAGAGTCTACTCTCTGCTAAGTAAACTAACAGTGAGTAAATTTAGATAGAAGATACAGTACTTGTCTTGAAGGAGCTAGTGGAAGAATAGAGACAGACATGTAATACAAGGTAACTGGTGGCATCCTAGAGAGATACCACGTGCTGAGGGGTCTTTAACCCAGACTAGGGCATAGAGCAGGAAGATACAGACTCCTCAGAAGAGATGCCACTGAGTTAAGGATAAATAGAGTAAGCCACCCAAACAGCACTTTTTTCTGGCCCCTTCTAAAATGGTCCATGTTTTAGTTCTCCCTGATAGTATTTGTAAATTAGCTTTTCAATCTTGGTTTTTGTGTAGTACTACCCCCTACACATCCTTCCAACCCAAAGCTGGTGTACCCCAATCTTGGATGAGGATGGCTTAATATGGCTTCTGTTGAACCGGAAATCATCCCAGCTCTGGGCCTGAAGCAGTTTCTTGAAGTAAGAAGGGGACAAAGTAGGCAAATGAGTGGTTCAAACGACAGTGGTTGAAAATCCATCTGATAAGTAAATTATGAAGGGCAAAAAGTAGGAAGCTCCTATGACCCTAGAGCTACAAATTAAAATACATTTTACTCCATGGAGATAAAACTTCATTATAAAGGTGACAAACCCAAGGATCAAATGCATGAAAAAGAATAAAATTCATTGGCTCATGAAATTGGGAAATTACAACTGATTTTAATGATCTCTCTCCTTTTCCACAAAGATTAACCCAAAGGTAACAGAAAGGACTTTAGAGCATAGGTCAACTAGATTTGTCTTGCAACTAGACCCATTCTGGTTTCCATTTTAAGTAATTTTGGAAGACTGCCTGAATTAATCATTATGAAGAAGTCCTAGGAGGAACTGTTGAAACTCTCTGCTATAAAACAAGACACTGAAGGGAGGAAGTCCAGCTAGTATATACTCTTACATGCAAATAACTCTCACTTGATCACCAGTAGACACAAATTTCCCACCTTTTGCATCAATTAGGACCAAAGATGGGGATTTCGATGTTTTTGAAGAGAAAAGAAAGAAGGTAAAAATAAGAAGGAGAGGGTGAGGTTGTATTCCTGGAGAATTAAGAAATGGATCGTTGAAAGGAGCTAAAATCAGGACTAACTCCATCTTCCAGTAAAGAATTATGACTGGTTTTCTGAGCTTGTTTTATTGAATAACAGCCATCACATCTATTATTTCTTGAGGCCCTACTGTGTTCCAGGCACTATACCTTGCATTTCACAATCTCTATGAATCTTCTCAACAATCCTTTAGAGTAGAAATGAATAATTACACCATACATAAGGGTAAACTGAGTCTCAGATAAAAGAACATTAATATACTTGCAGCAGAAATCCGCAAAAGTTGTGGACTGAAACTTTCTACTCTGTCTGATGTTTTTTATGATTGCCACGCAATTTTGAAATTGGCCTCTGTGTGCATTTTGTTAACCCACAAATCCTTGGCTATATTTCTATCACTAAAAATCATCAAAGAAACTCAAGCAATATTTTGCACATGCTTAAATACAGGAGGAAAGGGAAAATAATGGGGGAGCACCTGCTAGCCCTTTCCTATGGCCTGTAAGAAAGAAAAAACATTACAACCATAATAGTCACAACACTAAGGGAACTAGAGTCTCAAAACATGGCTATGGTGAAGGCTCCCAAGAAAGAGGCTTCCCTAATGGACCTCTCCTTTTCTTCAAACTCTGGTTCCAAGAATTGTTGTTGTGGTGGGTTTTTTTTTTTTTAATCTCAGTGACCAACTACCAGAAATAACTCTTCTGGGTTAGAGTAATTGGATACAGATATTTCAAGTCTATTTTGTTTGTGTAGGTCAGAGGCATTCTGATAAGGTGACAATGGTATCACTACAGGAGACTGACCACCACCTTATCAAGAAAGGTCAGGAGACTCTCCCTGCCCAGCAGCTTTGTTTTAATCAATTCTCCACCTCCAGTATACATTCTTTAAGAAGTGAATATAAAGCAATGACAGATTCTAAATTTGTAAATATATCCCCAAATCGTTACACACACACACACACACACACACACACACAGAGTCATGCTGTGTCTATCCATGATTCTGACATTACTTAAAATATTTCTGGAAGTCTTCTTTGGAAATCTCATTTAAAGAGAGTTTAAATGTCACAGAAATTAAACAGCCTTATTATTTCATCTTCTCACCCCAAATGGACCCAAAGTGGTATGAACTTGCTTGATCAGCCAGCTCATTCAACAGTTTGGCTGCAAAAGAGTTATATGTATTTCCAAAAACCGCAGTTTACCTTCACAGGAAAAATGGCCTGTACCTCCTCATCTTCTTCCTTGGACATTTACCTGGCATATCAACCACATTATAATGATGTGATAACATCAACTATAGCTATCATTTATGTAGTGCCTATGTGTCAGAGCGCACCTTCAAAACAACCCTGTAGAATAGGTATTAGCATCCCCATCTTACACATAAGGTAACAGACTTTGATGGTAAGTGACAAGCCCAAGCCACACAGTCAGTGTCTGAACCAGGATTACAATCTGTATCATTCTAAAGACAGTATTCTTTGAAATATGTACCAATCACCTGGCTGATGGTTCTTAATTACTCAGCGTTTTCTCACTATAATCTTTGGCCTACATCACTGACAATCAATTAGTAGAGAACCAACAACTTGCAGGTTGTATGTATTGGCCATATGCTCTCAAGACTTTTCCTGTAGAACATGTGGAAAAAATCTTTTGAGGATTGGCAGCATCAGTGAAATCAGTACATTACCAACCAAAGCACCTGCTTTGAAGGAGGCAATAATATTTAAAGAGCATAAAGGCTCTAATATATAAAAGTAATAATTTATTTAAAATGATTATAGTTTTTCAAGGACCCATCCTCTAGGTCTTCTGGCTAAAACAGAAGAGCCCTGGTGCAGGAAGCAGTGGTAGTAAGGGGTGAGGGGTCTGACCCCTCCAGGACCACATTTCAAAGAAGAAATTGTGAAGTGATATATTCTGGGACCTGTCTTGGAAATCCTCAAATGCTTTTCATATAATTAAATGCCCCAATTAAATGCAGGTAGAGCTGGCACAAGTACTAATAGGACACAGGTGGCTTCATACATGAATGGTGAGCCATGGAAATGTCTCTTTCTGCTACTTTGGGACATGAGAGTCAACAAGCACAGCCTACCCTAAATGTGGCACACCACATGAAGCTGTCAGTCAGAAAGATAAACTGGATTTTCCTCACTCAGTTCTGAAGGTACAGCTACTATATGTGACACCATAGTCTTAAGGGGCAAATGTCACTGTATTGCCATAGAGTAGGTCCTGAAAACAGCTGTCACTATAGACTGCTTTTGAGACAAATGTATGATGAAAAATATGCTAATGTAAGCCCTTAAAGAAATTATTACATGGGGTTACACTCCAAATTATTTGTTTTTTACCTTACCAGGACTGGAATAAATCTTTAGCTGCCAAAAATATTACCTGATATACCAACTTATTTTCTACATAATCAATTTTTCATTCAAAGCCTTTTCATAAACAATTGTGACTTATTCAAAGTAGGCAGATTATGTAAACTGCCATATGAGCAAGCAGTATTACACTTTAGCATTTTCATCTAGGCAGACACTCAGGCTATCATTGCAGGTCCCCAAATCAGAAAGAATAAAGTGTTATTTTTCTGCTTCCAGGAAAACAAAATGAGTTAAAATCCAAAACTTTCTGATAGGGACGGAGAACTGTGGAGATAGTAATAAAATAAAAATACTCTCATTCTCCTCCCAGCCTTTTAAAAGCAGAGCATCCTGAAGTATCAGGGGCAAAGAAAGAACTAGCAACAAGAAGAAAGAGCTAGGATGTTGAAGACTATACCTTGGTTTCTAACCCTCAAACCAGCATGACAAGAGCAGCTAAGAAGAGATACTGAGGCTTGGCTTCAGCATGATTTCAGTCTGCCTTGTGCCTAAACAAGCTTGGAATCAAATGACTTTAGCATCTGATTCAACACCATTGAATATGATTTCTATTCTTCATTGTTTACTATTCTTCCTATGAATGATGAAGATGATGATAATTTAAAATTCTTTTAACATGTTTTACTTAATACTTTTAGTATTTTTTTTCAGGCTAGAAAATGCTTATTTTACCACAAAAATAATTTAAATAATAAATATATAAAAATATCTATATGCCGCAAAATCCCATGATATAGCAAAAAATCTGCAATACAAAATTAGATATATACAATTTAAAAATCCATGATAAAGTGAGACCACAAAAAGTGAACCTCGATATGGCGAGGGATGACTGTATCTAGTTTGACACTATTCTCTAGTCCCATTGTTAGACTAGGTCAGTAATTTATGGGTTAATTATGACCTGAGGGTACTGACCACTTAAGAATTATTTCCTGGATGACATTACATGTATTCTGTCCACAAATTTGTTTGATTTCCTTCTATCCCCAATCAGGACACATGCAGGAACAGATCAATATTTGAGACAAGCACAAAACTTGAAAACTGAAATAATCATTTTTTATATTCCTGCTTCTGCCTTTCCAATTAAGTACAGAAATCCTGGAGAGGCATTATAAACATTGTAAGACTTGTCTTATTAATGGAAATAAGGGAGAATTTACAGTAACTGCATGTGCACATCATTCTTTAAGTGAAATGTAGGCAAACTTATGTAGGAAAGAGAGGCACCTTCATTACAGTTTGCCCCTGTGGATCTTACGGAGTTTTTTCTCTAATGCCAGGTGACCCATGTACTCCATTGAGAGTCTCAGAGTCATCTGCAAAAATGAAAAATGAATACTGATTCATAATCAACAGGAGTAGCTATGTAGAATTGAAAAGCAGAATATAACAGCAATATTCCAGAGCTGACATCAGGATCCAGGCACACTCAGCCCAGCAACACGACAGAGGAGAATCAAGATCATTTTAGGACTGAATCAGAGACAGCATCATGCCACAAAGTAAAGTAGAATTAGTTGTATATGCAGAATTGACAGGCCTCAAAGCTACCAGGGAAATATAAACCCCTATTGGAGGTATGCTGATTGTAGGAGAGGCTAGTTGACCACACACATAAGACTGAGAAAAAAGGCTCAGGGAAGAATAACTGCAAAGACATATAGATGTGAGGGCAGGTCAAGGAGAAGCTAGCATTTAAGTAGTTGTCAAATATGATGGGGATTATAGGCCTAATAGTTTGGTTGTTTTATCCTCAAGGTTAATTTTAAGAGAACCAAGCTGAATTCAGAGGTGGTTGAAGAAACCTGATAGAGCAGTAGTTGCTCAGGGTTCATATAAAATAAACACGAAACAATATGCCTTATACTCACACAGTAAAATATCATTTGACCAAAAAATGAAGCAATGATAAATGCTATAACTTGAGTGAACCTTTAAAACATTATGCAAAGTGAATCATTCTTTCTATATGAAAAATCAAAAAACAGATAAATCCAGATACAGAAAACAGATTGCTGGTTGCCAGGGGCTGGAGAGAGGTGGAAATAGAAAGTGACTATTAATGGGTAAAAGGTTTCTTTTTAGAGTTATAAAATGTCTTGCAGCTAGATAGAGTGATGACTCTATAATATTGTGAATGAACTAAATTCCACTGAATTGTACACCTTAAAATGGCCAAGTTTATATTATATGAATTTCACTTCTATAAAACACACACAAATACACACAATCAATACCAATGGGCAGAGCCTCTGTTGTGATACCTCTGAGTGGAACTCCCTGGACTGTTGAGGAAGGGTGCTGGTTGGCTTTTTCTTCCTCGTCATTCTTATTAAGTTGTAAACTGCTCAGCAGGGGCAGGCACTGTATTCTACTTATCATTGTATGTCCCACAAGACCTAGCATATAGTAAGTACTCAATTTTTGTTAAATGAACATGATCTTCCATATGTTAAATGTAAATACAAGAAAGAATTTATTTCCCTCTGCAACTAGGGGTTTTGAACAGGTATAGGTTTAAATAGTTTCTCTGTTATACTAATTTAACAATAAACTCGATTAAACAATAAGTGGGTCTTACATTTAATACCAAACCACCCAGAAGAAGAAGAATTAAAAACTGTCAGTTATCCATATAGTTGGCTTAAAAGTTCTAAAAAGGTGTTTAAGAATGTATTTGCTAAATTGTTCATTCTTCATACAGGTATTTTTTTTTTAATAAATTTTTATTAATGGTAATGGGATGACATTAATAAATCAGGGTACATATATTCAAAGAAAACATGTCTAGGTTATCTTGTCATCAAATTATGTTGCAAACCCCTCGCCCAAAGTCAGACTGTCCTCCGTCACCCTCCATCCAGCTCTCTGTGCCCCTCCCCCTCCCCCTAACTCTCTCCGTCCCTCCCTCCCATGTCCTCCCTCCCCCCCCCCCCCACCCATGGTAACCACCACACTCTTGTCCATGTCTCTTAGTCTCATTTTTATGTTCCACCAATGTATGGAATCATGTAGTTCTTGTTTTTTTCTGATTTACTTATTTCACTCCTTATAATGTTCACAAGATCCCACCATTTTGCTGTAAATGATCTGATGTCATCATTTCTTATGGCTGAGTAGTATTCCATAGTGTATATGTGCCACATCTTCTTTATCCAGTCTTCTATTGAAGGGCTTTTTGGTTGTTTCCATGTCTTGGCCACTGTGAACAGTGCTGCAATGAACATGGGGCTACATGTGTCTTCACGTATCAATGTTTCTGAGGTTTTGGGGTATATACCCAGTAGAGGGATTGCTGGGTCATAAGGTAGTTCTATTTGCAGTTTTTTGAGGAACCACCATACTTTCCTCCATAATGGTTGTACTACTTTACAGTCCCACCAACAGTGAATGAGGGTTCCTTTTTCTCCACAGCCTCTCCAACATTTGCTATTACCCGTCTTGTTGATAATAGCTAATCTAACAGGAGTGAGGTGGTATCTCATTGCAGTTTTGATTAGCATTTCTCTAATAACTAATGAAGCTGAGCATCTTTTCATATATCTGTTGGCCATTTGTATCTCTTCCTGGGAGAAGTGTCTGTTCATGTCCTCTTCCCATTTTTTTATTGGATTGTTTTTTTGTTTGTTGTTGAGTTTTATGAGTTCTTTGTAAATTTTGGATATTAGGCCCTTATCTGAGCTGTCGTTTGAAAATATCAGTTCCCATATAGTTGGCTGTCTGTTTATTTTGATATCAGTTTCTCTTGCTGAGCAAAAACTTTTAATTTTGATGTAGTCCCATTCATTTATCTTTGCCTTCACTTCTCTTGCCATTGGAGTCAAGTTCATAAAATGTTCTTTAAAACCCAGGTCCATGATTTTAGTACCTATGTCTTCTTCTATGTACTTTATTATTTCAGGTCTTATATTTAGGTCTTTGATCCATTTTGAATTAATTTTAGTACACGGGGACAGGCTGTAGTCGAGTTTCATTCTTTTGCATGTGGCTTTCCAGTTTTCCCAACACCATTTGTTGAAGAGGCTTTCTTTTCTCCATTGTGTGTTGTTGGCCCCTTTATCAAAGATTATTTGACCATATATATGTGGTTTTATTTCTGGGCTTTCTATTCTGTTCCATTGGTCTGAGTGTCTATTTTTTTTGCCAATACCATGCTGTTTTGATTATCGTGGCCCTATAATATAGTTTAAAGTCAGGTATTGTAATGCCCCCAGCTTCATTCTTTTTCCTTAGGATTGTTTTGGCTATTCGGGGTTTTTTATACTTCCATATAAATCTGATGATTTTTTGTTCCATTTCTTTAAAAAATCTCATAGGGATTTTGATGGGAATTGCATTAAATTTGTATATTGCTTTGGGTAATATGGCCATTTTGATTATATTTATTCTTCCTATCCAAGAACAAGGAATATTTTTCCATCTCATTGTATCTTTTTCGATTTCCTTTAACAATGCTTTATAATTTTCATTATATAGGTCCTTTACGTTCTTTGTTATGTTTATTCCTAGGTATTTTATTTTTTTTGTTGCAATCGTGAAGGGGATTATTTTTTTGAGTTCGTTTTCTAATATTTCATTGTTGGCATATACAAAGGCTATGGACTTTTGTATGTTAATTTTGTATCCTGCGACCTTACTGTATTGGTTTATTGTTTCTAATAATCTTTTTGTGGAGTCCTTCGGGTTTTCGATGTATAGGATCATATCATCAGCAAAAAGTGATAGCTTTACTTCTTCTTTTCCGATATGGATGCCTTTTATTTCTTTGTCTTGTCTGATTGCTCTGGCCAGAACTTCTAGCACCACGTTGAATAAGAGTGGAGAGAGTGGACAACCCTGTCTTGTTCCTGATTTAAGGTAGAAAGTCCTCAGTTTTATGCCGTTTAATAGGATGTTGGCTGATGGTTTATCATATATGGCCTTTATCATGTTGAGATATTTTCCTTCTATACCCATTTTGTTGAGAGTCTTAAACATAAAATTGTGTTGTATTTTATCAAAAGCCTTTTCTGCGTCTATTGATAAGATCATGTGGTTTTTGTTCTTTGTTTTGTTGATATGGTGTATTACGTTAACCGTTTTGCGTATGTTGAACCATCCTTGAGATTCTGGGATGAATCCCACTTGATCATGATGTATTATTTTTTTAATATGTTGTTGTATTCGGTTTGCCAGTATTTTGTTTAGTATTTTAGCATCTGTATTCATTAGAGATATTGGTCTGTAGTTTTCTTTCTTTGTGCCATCCTTGCCAGGTTTTGGTATGAGGGTTATTTTGGCCTCATAAAATGTGTTTGGAAGTATTGCTTCTTCTTCAGTTTTTTGGAAGACTTTGAGTAGAATAGGAACCAAGTCTTCTTTGAATGTTTGATAGAATTCACTAGTATAACCGTCTGGGCCTGGACTTTTATTTTTGGGGAGGTTTTTAATAGTTTTTTCTATTTCCTCCCTGCTGATTGGTCTGTTTAGGCTTTCTGCTTCTTCATGACTCAGTCTAGGAAGGTTGTATTGTTCTAAGAATTTATCCATTTCTTCTAGATTGTTGTATTTGGTGGCCTATAATTTCTCATAGTATTCTACAATAATTCTTTGTATTTCTATGATGTCTGTGGTGATCTCTCCTCTTTCATTTTGGATTTTATTTATTTGAGTCCTGTGTCTTTTTTCCTTGGTGAGTCTTGCCAAGGGTTTGTCAATTTTGTTGATCTTTTCAAAGAACCAGCTCCTTGTTTTATTGATTTTTTCTATAGTTTTTCTGTTCTCTATTTCATTTATTTCTGCTCTGATTTTTATTATCTCCTTTCTTCGGCTGGTTTTGGGTTGTGTTTGTTCTTCTTTTTCTAGTTCCTTAAGGTGTGAAGTTAAGTGGTTTACTTCGGCTCTCTCTTGTTTGTTCATATAGGCCTGAAGTGATATGAACATCCCAGAGATTCTGATATGTCGTATTTTCATTTTCATTTGTCTGTATATATCTTTTGATTTCTGCGCTTATTTCTTCTTTGACCCATTCATTTTTTAGAAGTATGTTGTTTAGTTTCCACATTTTTGTGGGTTTTTCCCCCTCTTTTTTGCAGTTGAATTCTAGTTTCAAGGCTTTATGATCAGAAAATATGCTTGGTACAATTTCAATTTTTCTAAATTTGCTGATATTGTCTTTGTGGCCCAACATATGGTCAATTCTTGAGAATGTTCCATGTACACTAGAGAAAAATGTATACTCTGTAGCTTTGGAATGAAGTGTCCTGTAGATGTCTATCATATCCAGGTGTTCTAGTATTTCGTTTAAGGCCACTATATCTTTATTGATTCTCTGTTTGGATGACCGATCTAGAGCCGTCAGCGGTGTATTGAGGTCTCCAAGTATGATTGTATTTTTGTTAGTTTTTGTTTTAAGGTCAATAAGTAGCTGTCTTATATATTTTGGTGCTCCTTGGTTTGGTGCATATATATTAAGGATTGTTATGTCTTCTTGATTCAACTTCCCCTTAATCATTATGAAATGACCATTTTTGTCTCTGAGTACTTTTTCTGTCTTGTAGTCAGCATTATTAGATATGAGTATTGCTACACCTGCTTTTTTTTGGGTGTTGTTTGCTTGGAGTATTGTTTTCCAGCCTTTCACTTTGAATTTGTTTTTATCCTTGTTGCTTAGATGTGTTTCTTGTAGGCAGCATATAGTTGGATTTTCTTTTTTAATCCATTCTGCTACTCTGTGTCTTTTTATTGGTAAGTTTAATCCATTTACATTTAGTGTAATTATTGACACTTGTGGGTTCCCTACTGCCATTTTATAAATTGCTTTCTGTTAGCTTTGTATCTAGTTTGATTCTTCTCTTTTGTTTTTCTATCATTTGTTTTTGTTTGTTTGTGTTCCATACTTCTTTCCTCTGTTGCTACCTTTTTTAAGTCAAGTGTTTTTGTGGTGGTTTTTTTAAGGGTGGTTACCATTAAGTAATGAAAAGAGTACCTACCATATTCATTGTAGTACCCTATCTTATAAGTATTTCTGCACTTCATCATCCTTTGCTACTGTTAATCTCCATCCTCTCCCCCCTTTTTTTCCTTTGTTGTCACAGTTTAAGTTTGGTTTTATTGTGTTCTTGGTGGAGCTGTTACTTGTGGTGTTGTTTTCTTTTGTTCTTTGAATCTGGTTGGAAAACCCCCCTTAGTCTTTCCTGGAGTGGGGGCTTTCTGTTGATAAATTCTCTCATCTTTTCTGTATTTGTGAATGTTTTTATTTCTCCTTCATACTTGAAGGATAGCTTTGATGGGTATAGTATTCTTGGCTGAAAGTTCCTCTCTTTCAGGGCTTTAAATATTGGGGTCCACTCTCTTCTAGCTTGTAGAGTTTCTGCTGAGAAATCTGATGATAATCTAATAGGCCTTCCTTTATATGTTGTACTCTTCTTTTCCCTGGCTGCCTTGAGAATTTTTTCTTTGTCATTGGTTTGTGTCATCTTTATTATGATGTGCCTTGGAGTGGGTTTGTTGGGGTTAAGAAAACTTGGTGTTCTGTTTGCTTCTTGAATTTGAGGCTTTAGTTCCTTCAACAGGCTTGGGAAGTTCTCGTCTATTATTTGTTTGAGCATATTCTCCATTCCATTTTCTTTCTCTTCTCCCTCTGATATACCTATTATTCTTATGTTATTCTTTGTGATGGAGTCAGACAATTCCTGTAGGGCTTTCTCGTTTTTTATTATTTTTGAGTCTCTTTCTTCTTCTCTCTGTTGTGCCTCAAGTTGTTTGTCTTCTATTTCACTAATCCTATCTTCAATCTGGGCTGTTCTGTTAGCTAAGCTTGTTACCTCGTTTTTCAGCTCGTGAATTGAGTTTTTCATTTCTGTTTGATTTGTTTTTATAGTTTCAATTTCCTTGGTAATATATTCTTTGTGTTCATTGAGTTGTTTTCTGATCTCCCTATATTGCCTTTCTGTGTTTTCTTGTATATCTCTGAGTATTTTTAAGATTTCTATTTTAAATTCTCTGTCATTTAGCTCCAAGGCTTCCAATATGTTAAGTCTTTTCTCCATAGATTTTTCCACATCTATTTGTGTTACCTCTCTTTCTTTTGTATCCATAATATTCGATTTCCTCTTTCTTATCGGCATCTGAGGGTGGTCTTATTGATAGCACTAATTAGAATTAATAAAGAGTAAAAAGAAAAAAAAAAGGGTAAAACACCCCACAAAAAAAACAGTAATAATTTATTATTTCCCCCTTTTTTTCTCTCTTCTCTTTCCCTCCTCTCCCCTCCTCAGGGAAATATTGTGCCTATAATGGAGGGCCTGATTTGGGGTGAAGAGTTCAAGGGGCAAAAAAAAGGGAGTAGGGACCTACTAAATGCAAAAAAAAAAAAAAAAGGAAGAAAATCTTAGACAAGCATAAGATGATTTGCTTGTAAGTGATGGTCAACTAAGAGATATAATGAGAGGGATAAGAGGGAATCAGAAAAAAGGACCAAAAAAGAATAATAAAGAAGAAAAAATAAAAATAATAAGTAAAAATCTGTTGTATTAAGTGGAGCGAAGACTAAATACAATGGAGACCTTGGGTTGGGAGGACCCAAAATGCCACAAAAATAAACAAACAAGAGAAAAAAAATAAAAACAAAAGCAAAAAAGAGAAATAAAGCCAAAAAAAAGCCTTGAGTCCCAAATTGACTAATTTGTTCGTGATTGAGGATTATATGGGAGGAAAGTAAAATGAGAAAAGAAAAAACGAATAGAAAGAAAAAAATAAGAAAAAGAGAAAAACAAAGGAAGAAATAAAATAGGAAGAGAAAATAACAAAATAAAGCAAGACAAAAAAAATAAACAAAAAAAAAACAAAAGAGGAGAGAGTGAGAGTTAAGTGTTTTGGAGTATAACCTTAAAGGAGGGTGAGGATAAAGAAGAAAAATAAAATGCAACACTCATGGGTAGTGTAGTTCAAGAAAGGGGAAGCATAAGATGGGCAGAGAATAGAAGGACCGAGGTGGAGGAAATAAAGGCAAAAAGATAGAAGAAACAAGCAACAACAACAACAACAACAAAAAAATTAGTGGATCAAGTTGTAAAGTCTGTGGGTTTTTCTTGATTTTGAGAGGTTAACTTCTTCCTTTTTCTTTTCTCTCCCTCTTCCTAGTCGGTGACTCTGTACCCCAGGCTCTGCCCCTGTGTCACTCTTAGGTAGGGATTTGCAGTTGATGGGATTCTATGGCAATGTCATATAATTGGCTTTAGTCTTGCTGGAAGTAAAGGCTTGTTGGCGTTTGCAGGGTCCAACGATGAGAGAGTTTGCTTTCCTGGATTCTCTCTCCTAGTCCCCCCTTTCTGAATTAGCAGCCTGGTGATCCAGCTATAAGGCTGCAACTGCTTCTGCCTGGGGAGTAAGAGGCTCAAAGAGCTGGGAAATCCCCACTGTATCCCCACTCAGTGCAAGGCTTTGGGAAAGGCTCTGAGAGTCAGGGCCTCCAGTGTAATCAGGCGGGGGTGGGAGTCAATTGTTGTCAAGGTGACTGTTCAGCGCCTATCATTTAGTTGGACCTCTCAACCCAGGCTTTCCACACTTTGTAGCCTGTTTTTGCAGGGAAGAAGAGGCACTAGTCTCTGCTTACGACTAGTGTAGTATAGACCTTATTATCTGCCAAGTCCTTCTTGTTAGCGTTTATCCCTGAATATGGAGGCTCTATCAATCAGAAGTTGCCCCCGCCCCTTTAGCGAGAGGCACTTAAAAAATATCACGCCTCTTGTCTTGGATTCACGCCTCTTGTCTTGGATCGCTGAACTGAGAGAGATCTTATCAATTAGAACCGAGGGTGCGCAGATTTTATGGGTTAAGCTAATTTCAGTGATTGGGTCGCAGCTGTGCTTCCGAAGGTATTTTAGGCTGCCTGCGCGCGCCCCTCCCCCAACGCTTGATTGTTAGCTTGAATGGCTGGGTGAGGTGCCCCGCCCACGGAGAGAATCTCCCAAGCCTCTCCACTCGCCCTGCCGCTGGCGGCTGGACCACACCAGGCGCAGGATAATGGAGCCCCCTGGGTGTGCGGGCCAGCAGGGCGCCCTGGGCGCGTGGAATGCCCAAGGCACGCGTGTGAATGGGGTGCTCCGGGCACCGGTGGCCGGCGACCCCCACTCGCAGTGTGCGGGCTGCTGGGAACGTCAGCGGTGCTCAACCGGACCGGGCGCGCGTTCGGCTGCTCGCGGCGGCTCGCGGCGGCCGCTCGCGTCGGCTCGCGGTTCCCAAGTATATGGGCTGACTCACCGCAGGCGCACTCCCTCGTGGCTTGAATGAGCGTCGCTGCGGTAGCTTCCTCCACACCCTCGTCTCTCAGATTCAAGTGATAACAGTCCTTTTGCTTTCAGTTTGTGTGGAACTCCGGAATACTCTAAGGATAAATTTTTCTGTTTCTAGTTGATAAATTTGTTGTGATTTAGGGGAGAGCTGTCGGACGTGCTTCTCACGGTGCCATTTCCGTGACCCATACAGGTATTTTAAGTGCCTATGCAGTTAGCTTACTTTCATGGGTTATTTTTCTCTTGGTCTCAGGGATTCCCTAATTGAAATTCTCTGTATTTCCACAAAGACAAAATATGGAGAATTTTCTGCCTTCAACAATGATAAAAAAGCTTTGCCCACAGGATACATGATGGCTTACATGAAAGAGTATATCTCATATAAGTCAAGCTTGCTAATGCAAAGATTTTAGCTAAATTTTAGAAGCCAATGTTTATGTCAAGCCAAGCTGGGGATGGGGGGTTATGGGAAGGTGAAAAAGACAAATGATAGGCTTATGTGGTACTCTCTGACACAAGATCTGTGAAAACACTTCATATTTTAATTGATTGGATTCATAAGAGAAAAAAATTGAAAGGATGTGAAAATGGCCTTATTTAGAATATTAATTCTTTAAAAGTTGAGAGAGCTATATATCCAGAGTAGGAGGGTATAAATAGCTCTGATAACGCAGATGACATGGATATTTATATTTTCTTCAGTATCAATACTTTTCTTTTAATCAGGTATCTCCACTGTAAAGTCCTATTCCCTTTTAGGATCCTTAAACTTCATAAATTTTTTTGACTAAAAGTAAAATATTTTTAAAGCAGTACAAACCCAACCTATAAAGATAACAAGTTCCAACTCATTTCACAATATAAAGTTGCAACTGTTACTTAAGAGTAAATTAAATGAAAAAGTCAATGAAAAGCTCTGCAAAGGTTTAACTATAGATGGGACATGCAGCACAAAGTTAATCTTTATAAATGGTACAAATAGAGGGCACACATATCCTCAGGTTACAGAACTTCACATTATTAAATGTATATTATTCAGTAATTTAAAAAAATACAATGGTCCCTCATCTATCATGGGGATTAGGCTCCAGAGCCTCCCATGATAGCTGAAAATCCACAAAGTAGTGACCTTATATTTATATTATTATTCATATATATTTTAAGGCTTTATAAAACCCTCCCCACACTCTTATAAACCTCCCCTATACTGTTATTAGCCTTTCCTACACTCTTATAAATACTTCCTATGCTCTTAAACACTTTCTACACTCTTAAACCTACGTCATTTTAACAACATATAAAATTTTATATGGGTACTCACCAGTGAATATACTACAACTTGAATGATGAAGATGATGATAATTTAAAATTCTTTTAACATGTTTTAATTAATATTTTTAGTATTTTTTAGGCTAGAAAATGCTTATTTTACCACAAAAATAATTAAAATAATAAATATATAAAAATATCTATATAACGCAAAATCCCGTGATATAGTGAAAAATCTGCAATACAAAATTAGATACGTACAATTTAAAAATCTATGATACAGTGAGACGACAAAAAGTGAACCTCGATATGGCGAGGAATGACTATATCTAGTTTGACACTATTCTCTAGTCCCATTGTTAGACTAGGTCAGTAATTTAACTATGGGTTAATTATGACCTGAGGGTACTGACCACTTAAGAATTATTTCCTGGATGATATTACATGTACTCTGTCTACAGATTTGTTTGATTTCCTTCTATCCCCAGTAGGACACATACAGAACAGATAAATATTTGTGTTTGTTTCTGTCTCTTTCTCCCTTCCTCTCTCTAAAATTAATAAATTACAAAAAAATTAAAGTAAACTTTAGTTTGCAATATATTTGTTTATTAATGTAGTCAATCATTCATTTATATACTCATTTAACCAATATTTGATCACTTAATATAAGCCAAGCACTAATATCAGTTTCTTCACTGTTGCAATTGTTGAGAGGTATATCCTCTTATATATCATAAAATCCAGTTTTAGTTAATTATAAATAGTTTCTGCCCAGGCCCACATTTTGTGAATTAGTGAGACTTTTTTATTGAATTTTGCTCGTATAAACTATTTTATGTCCAGTATACTTTTGTGAAAAATGTTTCCCTGGAACCAAGAAAGTCTTCTTTTATCAAATGGTGAAATCCAAAGCCTGCTAAATTTGTGTGAGTCCAAAGTTAGCCAAATGTAGTTTCGCACTGTGAAAAGAACCTTGTTGATAGGAAAAAAAGTTTTTGTTTAATATGCTAGCTTCAAATATCTTAGGGTACTGAACAAAATAATAAAATAAAATAATTATTTTGGTATGGAGAAAAGCTGTTATTCTAAACTCTTTTTTATTTATACTTTTGGAAAATCTATTTTTTCATAATATCTTTTATTGTTGAGGGAGGAAGGAAAGAAGGAAGGGCATTGAGAGGTAATGTCACTTGCCCTAAGTTACAGAACTAATCCGTGAAAGACTCAAAATGGTAGTTCATGTCTGTTCTGTATTCTCCTCTAAAATATGCTGCCACTTGTACAAACATTTTTGAAAGTATGTTCATTTATTCCATGTGGTTTCCTAAGCATTCTGCTTTATTTCTTTATTTTTTAGTTTAAAATTTTTATTTTTAATTTATTGTGTTGACATAGTTTCAAGTGTCTCACTCAGTATAACATCTTCTACAGACTTCACTGTGCCCCTCATGCTCCATGCAAAGTCACTTTCCTCCCCTGTTTCATCCCTTTTGCCCTCCTTCACCTCTTTCTACCTCTCCTTTCCCCCTAATTATTGTGAACTTGTTTTCTGTATTAATGTGTTATGTATATAAATTTGGCTAATCTCTTCACTTTCTTTTATCCTGTCTCCTCTTCCCTCTGACTTCTGTTCATCTGTATTCTGTGAACCTGCTTCTTAATCTAATTCCTTAATTGAAAGGTATTCCTTACAAATACAAAGCCAATTAGACCACTAGAATGAAAGCACTGTGAGGACAGTAAATTTTGCCTGTGTTGTTCATTTCAAAATGGCTGGCAGTTAGAAGGTGCTCAGTATTTGTTGGATAAGTGAATATATATTATTTCCTTTAAAGCTAACAGCAAATTCTTCATATATGATAAATGTTAGCATGGATCATACTAACAAACACTCAAATGATCCAATATTTCAATAAAATTTCTTGGTGAAATAGAATTCCTTTTTCCTTCCCCTTTCTGTTTTTCCTCACTGTCATCACTAAATGAGAAAAAAACAACATTATCTATTTGATAGGATTGATGTGAGGATAAAGAGAGTTAATATAGACAAATATTTAGTATGGCGCTTAATACATAGTTAATTCTCAGTAAATGATAACTATTAGTGTGAATACGATTTCTTCCAATAAATCAATGAATAAAAGCCAACATAATTAGGAGATAGAAGAAGCCAAAGACTGAATACATAATTATATACATGCTTCAAATTTTGTAAAATCTGAGGGCTATATATTATAGAAAGCATCTGGCATGTCATAGATACTTATGTATATGTTTTACCTAAAATTTATTTTGTGAAATTAATGGAGGCAAAAGAAGACATCATTTTCTTTGAGATAAACGTATGATGATTATTCCACTAACATTGTTATAATTATCATTCAAAAAAGATTACCTCTCCACAAGTTCCTGTCCATTCCAGCAAAGAGTGTCGTTTTCAGCCACAGGGCTATGGCTACAGATATAACCAGGCAAAGCACTATAGAAGCTGATGAAAGACTTCAACTTCTGAATTAGTTCCCTGAAAGGAAAAGAAAACATCTGTGCATAAAAGGCAAGTAAACCAGTATGAGAAAAGTTTAATTTCCTTATCAGCATGAAAAAAAGGCCCTACCAGGTTGATTAGAGCAATAGATGATTTTAAAAGATATTCTTGACTACAAGGCCAAAATTAAAAAAAAAAAACAATAAAATTATATTAGAAAACAGTTGTCTGCATATAAGGTGTTGTTCCTATCAGAAGGATGATTTAATTCCAACATTCATTTTCTAACACGTTTGCTTCTATTTTTTGTTCAGAATTTTGTTATGTACATTCCCAAAGGTGCTGATTACAAGACACACTGGAGCACTACATATCTTTTGGTTTCTGAGTGTAATACAATGCATTGATTGTAATTTACAATGTTTTTACCCTAGAGATGTCCCCTTTCCATGTAGGCTCTGGCACATCAGAATTGCAGGGCACTCAGGGCAGTATAAAGGCTATGAAATTCTTCTGATAATATATTCAGAGAAACTGCTAGAGGAGGAAGGTTTTTTTGTATATTGTGGTTCCTATGGGAAGTGGGAGAGAATCCTAGTATATTTTGTATTTATTTGCTTTGGTTTTTATGCTGCGTTTGATAAGATGTGTGTGTGTGTGTGTGTGTGTGTGTGTGTGTAAGAGAGAAAGAGAAAGATTCTGTTATGTATGCAAATATGTATAAACACACACACATAAAAACCCAGGCAAATTTCTGGCCTATTATCTGTTACAGATATACACGGACACACAAAATAAAACACTACACACTGGAGAAAAGTGAATATGCTCACAGAAAAGGATTAAAATATATGTGCAATAAATGCCCAATGGGAATCAAAAATAAAAATACTTTTTATTTTCTAAAGCAATGCTTCTGGTAGAAAGGAAGTTCAGTTCTTCAAATCCAAGTCTATCTTAAGTCTCTACTAAGTTTTTGGAGACTCTGCCAGGAAAGTTGCTGGCAGTGGAGTAATTATTCAATACTATCTCCAGGCAAGGAATGGATTTGCCTGATATATGGGCCTCTGGAGGAGGCAGAGGTCTGAATCTCATTTGGGCATTGGTGGGAGTTCTGCACCTAGATATGCCTTCTGGGTATTATTCTCAAATCTGGACAAAAGATGAAGACTAATAAAAATATTATTGTTTTCCTTTAATGCTATTTTCCATTTTATTACCATAAAGCACTTCATTTCAACTAATAATTTAAAAAAGAGAGAGCTTAGGATACTGAGCACATCTTCACAAAAGCTCGGGTCACAGTAAAGCCTGGGTAATGGACAGAGCAACTCAAGAAAAGTTACTGACACATAATATAACAACAGATACCCCAACAGTTGCTTTTTGTTATGCTCACTTCTCCCAGACTACTCCTGATAGCTGAGCTCTAGTTTTAAAGTGAAGAAGCTCAATACAGGGCTCTGAAAATAAAAGTCAATGTTATAGTTTCTCACAGAGAAAAAAAGATGGGTTCAATTAATACTAATAAAAGAGATGCTCTATTTTACAAGGTAATAATACAGTTCCCAAGAGTGGAAACTGAAAGACGAAAGGCTGAGGCTGAGGACTACCCCCTCTCCATGAGATAATGGAATATGGTAATGGCTCTCTCTTTAAAGAAAGAGTTTCCCTTAGGTCTTCTCCTACCTCCAAACTATCTTACACTAACATTGCACATGGCAAGAAAAATTGAACTTATAGACAATTCTTTCAATTTGACTACCCTAGAAGTTAGAACAAAACAAAACAAAACAGAACAAAAAAATTAGAACTCTGAACTTGCAACTCTGTAGTTTTCTTATCTGACCATAAAGATTACAAAAAAATTATTTTTTTTGTATTTTTCTGAAGCTGGAAATGGGGAGAGACAGTCAGACAGACTCCTGCATGCGCCCCACCTGGGTCCACCAGGCACGCCCACCAGGGGCGACGCTCTGCCCACCAGGGGGCGATGCTCTGCCCCTCTGGGGCGTCGCTCTGTTGCGACCAGACCCACTCTAGCACCTGGGGCAGAGGCCAAGGAGCCATCCCCAATGCTCGGGCCATCTTTGCTCCAATGGAGCCTTGGCTGCGGGAGGGGAAGAGAGAGACAGAGAGGAAGGAGAAGGGGAGGGGTCAGAAGCAGATGGGTGCCTTTCCTGTGTGCCCTGGCCGGGAATCAAACCTGGGACTTCTGCATGCCAGGCCGATGCTCTACCACTGAGCCAACCAGCCAGGGCCTACAAAAAATTTGGAGAGGATTCTGAGAGTCTATTTAAATGTCAAGGCAATGGGAGGCTGCAATAAATGTAAGACCTCCCACTTGAAAATGGAAGGAAATTACTTGGTGGGGTAAAAATAAAAGTTGAAGAAAATCACAAAGAATGTGAATAATGTGAACACAGATAGGTCATCAAATTCTGGAACTCAGGAGAATCTCTTTGAAAATTAAACAAGGTAACTTGGGAAAATAAAAGGCCATCCTAATTTATAAGGTCCTCATTACCATTACAGGACATATAAGGAGAACCTAGGAAGAGATTGTATTTTGAAAACATTTTACTGAATTTTTTTTATTTTGAATTTAGGATACAGTTTATTTAGCAACCATGCTATAGTGACGGTGGGATTCTCAGAACAGCCCGTTAAAACCTGTTAGGAGTAGGAACTAAGAGCACTGATTTTGGAACCTAATCCATATGTGTTTCAAATACAGTAAAATCTTAGGCAAATTCTCAACTTATTGAGCCTTAGTGTTCTTGTCTATACAATGAAACTAATGACAAGTTGCTGGGATGATTGAAACAATGAGTGTATAGTGTTTAGCATAGTACCAAGCACAGAGTAATTAATCCTCCTACAATGTTAGCCAATTAGCAATTTACTACCATTGTTATGAACCTATAGAATACACATATATGATGTATATGAAATATATTATATTTCAGATAAATTTTTACATGAAATATAATTATGATTTTTTTTCAAGTACCAGATAACTTTATTTGTACACAATGAATAAATCCTTCATCTTTTAAGGTGGGTATTAAAAAATACAATCATGTTCTCTCCCAAAATATTTTTTCTGATATTCTTTCTCAAAGAGTAACAAACTATGGGGCTGTGTGAACCACTGAACTAATCTGGTAGAGCAGTTGTAATGGTTTTTTCCTTGTAGAAAGGTAGCATCTAAGACTGTGAGAATTGTGTCTAGGAATTAGATATGGAGCATCCAATGTGGAAGGCCAAGATGAAGTTGAGTCAAAAAAAGTATAATAGTCATCAGGGAAATGCAAAGCAAAAACCACAGTGAGATGCCACTTCACTAGCATGACTATATAAAAAAAGACAACAAGTGTGGTGAGGATGTAGAGAAATTAAAATTTTCATACAATACTAGTGGGAATGCAAAATGGTACAGCTGCTGTGAAAACCAGTTTGGTGGTTAAAGATAAGCAGAGTTACCCTATGACCCAGCAATTACACTACTACGCTTATACTGAAAATAATTAAAAACAACTATTCAAATAAGTACATGTACACACACACTCATAACAGTACTATTAATGATAGCCAAAATGTAGACCAAGAGAGATGTTCAACTAATAAATAAATAAACAAATATATATTCTATATAATGGCAAAATAAAAAGGATAAACCTTGAAAACATTATGCTAAGTGAAAGAAGCCAGTCATGAATGATCACATATTATATTATATGATTCCATTCATGTGAAATATCCAAAATAGGCAATTCTACAAAGAAAGTTTATTAGTGGTTGCTTAGAACTGGGGGTGAGTAGGTAAGGGTGAGGAAGTGATGAAAATTTTCTAAGATTGATTGTGGTGATGGTTGCACAACTCTGTGAATATACTAAAACAGTTGAATTGTATAATATGTGGAATATATCTCATTAAAGTTGTTATTAAGATTTAACCTTAAAAAAGGTATAAAGAAGAAGTAAAAGAAGAGAGGCTTTACTGGTGAAAGGATGTCCTTTGGAACAAAGGAAGGAGACAGGAGAGTTGGGAAAGAGCCAGGTTTGGATGCACATGAAATACACAGTGAAAGGAGAAATTGTTACAAGCTACAACTTCAGCACTGCAAGAGCTATAAACAGTGGTTAAAATCTACTTTTTCTTTTCTTTTTTTTTACAGAGACAGAGAGAGAGTCAGAGAGAGGGACAGATAGGGATAGACAGACAGGAACGGAGAGAGATAAGAAGCATCAATCATTAGTTTTTTGTTGCAACACCTTAGTTGTTCATTGATTGCTTTCTCATATGTGTCTTGACTGCGGGCCTTCAGCAGACCGAGTAACCCCTTGCTCGAGCCAGCGACCTTGGGTCCAAGCTGGTGAGCTTTGCTCAAACCAGATGGGCCCGCACTCAAGCTGGTGACCTCGGGGTCTTGAACCTGGGTCCTCTGCATCCCAGTCTGATGCTCTATCCACTGTACCACCACCTGGTCAGGCTACTTTTTCTTTTAAATGAAGTTTGTTGGGGTTTTTTTCCCATTATGAAAGAAATGTATGTTCACTATGGAGAAATATATGATCACTAAATAATTTCTAGGTAGAAAATACAAAACTGTAAGAAAGAAAAAGAATACTTTATTCCTACCATCCAGACAATCACTGTTAATATTGGATATATTTCCTTCTAGACTTTTCTCTCTGTAAAATTTTATATTTAATTCTCTAAAACCTTTTCTTCTTGCTCGACCAGGCCATGACACAGTAGAAAGACCATTGACCTGGGACACTGAGGACTCAGGTTTGAAACCCCGAGGTGGTTGGCTTGAGCGTGAACTCACCATCCTGAGCACAGGGTTGCTGGCTTGAGCAAAGAGTCACTGGCTCAGCTGGAACAGCCCAGCCAAAGCACATATGAAAAAGCAATCAATGAACAACAAAGGTGCTGCAAGATAAGTTAGTTGATGCTTCCCATCTCTCTCCCTTCCTGTCTGTCTATTCCTTTCTGTCCCTTTCTTTCTCTGTCTCTCTCTGTCTCTCTGGCTAAACAAACAAAGAAAAACAAACAAACAAGAACAGAAAAACCCTTTTCTTCTAAATAGGCTTGTTCACTGAGTTCTTTTTGATTTTTAGTCCCATTAGAACCTACTTAGAATTCAAAGTGGATATGATTAGGAAAAAAACCTAAGAATAATGAAACAAATACCAGTTTTCAAATAATTCCCAAGGCCTGGGGTATCAGACCGTACCCATCTTTGGAAAACAAAGAGCAGGGTTCTAGCACATCTAGAAAACTGGCCAATGCTTTTGAGTCTCCAAGTATAGTGTTACAGTGCAGGCCACTCCTTCATGCAAAACTTTCTAAATACTGTGAGAAAATAAACCTTGGTTTCGAAAAAAATTTTTTGATTTTTGAAATTAAATCCAGAAATACTATTTTTCAGGGTAGAATAAAGACTTTCTAAACTATTGGTGAGTTTAAGGAGCTTTTCAAAAGAGTGGCAATGGGTGATAATGTCTTCTGACATCACAGCCAGAAAGCAGCAGAGTGTGACAGGACTAGTTTACCTCCTACTGAGCTTACCTTTTTACCTTTTCTTAAGTAAAGCTTTCTATTCCCATGCTTATAATTTTTAAAGGAGGTCAGCTGAATATTTCTATTTCTCTCTTTAAAGAAAGATAGCTGAAATTAAATTAAGTGACATTTTATTTACCCATATATGACTCAGTCAAGAATTCTTTTATTTGTGCTACTAACCCATGACAGACAACAAAAGAATCTCTACTCATGAACTAAGGCAGTTCCTTCAACTGAATTGTCTCAGGGAATAAAAAGAAAACAAAAGAAAGTTTGGACAATTAGTTGCTTAGGATGGGAAAAACAATTTGATAGAAGGGAATGTCCTTTGATTCCAATTCACTTTATTCTTATACATATATGCTAAGCAAACCATTTGACATATAAATAATGGAGCCTATGACTCTCACTTAGGACAAACCAAACCCTTACTTACAGCAGCCTGCTCAGGAAAAGAAGAGGCTCTTCATAGAGGTTTCCATTCAATGTGTTAAACGTGGAACTAAAGGACAGGGACCCTTCCATGCACAAGCCATTTTGAAATATTCGGTTGGGTGCATGTGATCATCCCTGGTGGGCTCTTATCATCCTTAAGAGGAGAGTTCCCTTCTTGGGTTGTGGGGGAGGGGATTACCTTTCTTTTCTTGTAATCATTTGCGTAGGCAGGCATCAAAACAGCACTACTTGGAAACCACTGAAAGTAAAAACAATCTTTCATCCTGAGCTTCAAATACTAAATTATTCTCCTTTATCATTAAGGTCCTTTTTTTCTTAATGTAAAGGAATATAAGCTCATTATTTTTTTTAACTTGAAAACACAGAAAAGCACATAAACTGAAATAATTATAATTGAGATGATGCAGGGTCATCCTTAATGCTGCTGGAGCGAAACTTTCACAGTCTGACTCCAAACTATAATTTCCTACCACTCCAGAGACTAGCCCATACTTTTCTCACACTGTTCCATTTGCCAGAAATACCTTTTCTCTTTTCTGACTGTTTAATTTCTACTAGTTCTTCAAGGTCCAGCACAAAAGTTACCTTTTCCAAAAAGCCTTTTTTGACTCTAACAGGAAAGACTGCCACTCTTTTGTACACATATAGCTGTTTTGGCAATCCCCCCTAATGTATGGAAAGTATTTATTTGTGTGTTTGTTTGCCTAACTAGGCTAGGAGGAGCTCCTTTTATTCATCAGAGCCTAATCCTTACACATGCTTAGCATATAGATGCTGTTGACAAATGTTGAAAGAAGTAGAGTCCAATTTAGGGCAGAATGAGTTGTACCAGACCTGAAACTCATTGATTCACTCGGGACATTCTTTGTTGCTTTGTTCAGAGGGTATAAGGCACCACTGAACTTATAAAGTCACCTAGCCACACCAGAGCAACAATCTGAGAGGGAGTGGGAGTCAACATTGATTTGGACCAGGGAGATAAGATCAACTTTTGTTGTTTTCTTTCTAGGTAATTTATTAGTGTTACCTAATCTATTGTCCTATAGACCAAGTCAAAGGGAAAGGGGAGGAGAGGGAGTGCAGGAAGAGGAAGGTTGGAACACACAGATGTAATTTCACAAGGGTGTAAGGATTATGTGACTTTTTCACAGGTCAGCAGTTGGCCAGAAGCTTGATATATTGATGCAAGATGGACTAGTCAACTATAGATTTTGGGTTTCGGGAGGGGAAAAATAGTGCTATCAAACTTTACAAGGAATATGCAAATGACAAGGTAACTGGTGTTCTAAGGGAAGTGGTGAAAGAGACATTCAAGAGGGCAAGGAGGAAGAGGCTGACATCTGAGATGTGCTGAAAATATTAGTGTTGGAAAAGGCTATGAAAATCTTAATTCTTCTATTCTGGTTGTACTATTATATGTCTTGTCCTATCCTTACTATTTAAAATCTGATGACATATATTTTTATTATTTATGCTTTAAAAGGATGCTGAGACCCATGCAAATGCCAACTAGTTGAATATCAAATCACCTTTAAATTGAACTAAACGATTTCACTGATTAGTTGTGTGTTCCAAACTACCCAGTTGGGGGCAGACAAAACAAACAGATGATTTCTTAATACTATCAAAGGAATCCTTCATTTCTTTGTGTTGTTATTTTTGATAATCAGATTTAGACAGCTTGCTCACAACCTTCACAGACTGAATGCTACAATAGGATTCTTTTCCAATTATCATATTTTTAACCACAGAGGATGGAGCTTGAGAACGAGTGTGAGGGGTGCTGGAAGACCATACATTTTTCTGGACAGTGAGAAATGTGGTGCAGAATATACTGAAATTTATAAAGGTACTAACACTGCCAAAATAAGACCTCCAGTAATATCAGATTGCAGGGGGCAGTACATTTAGTCAGAGATCATCTTAATCCTCAATTCTCTCCCTCCCGTAAGAGGTTTTATAATACCTATTTGAGGGAGTTAAATGAAATCAGAAACTCTCTTGCTGTTTTGTTTGTTTGTTTGTTTTCTACAAGAGAACTTAGAAAGAATGGCTCTATGTTGGGCAAAAAAAGTGTGTTGGTCTTGTGTGCTTGCACTTTGCCTGATTGGTGCATGAGCACAGGCAGCACCATGTGTGTACAGTCTATGTAAGACTGCAGGTGCTTGCCCTCAGGGCAGAAATCTTGGCAGATTGTAGATTGCAGATTGCCTGCCAACATTGGGAGGGGCCATTGCTTGCTATTGTTTGCCAGAGAAGGGGTCCCCTCCCCAGTTTATTTTGCTTGGGAGTCCTGAGAGAGGGAGAGGGGGAGAGAGAGAGAGAGAGAGAGAGAGAGAGAGAGAGAGAGAGAGAGAGAGAGAAGCAGTTTTCCCTGCCTGCTTGGTCGTCCACCATTGCGAGATACTAATAAACGGAACGGCCCACCATCTTCTGGCTCCACAGTTCCTTTACTGTCTGCCCAAATCCAATGGGAACTTGCATAGTCTTGGCCACCAACTTTACACTCCACATCAGTCTCTAATGCTTCATTTTCTTTTAAAGATGAGAAGAATCATGGGTTAGACTCATGTTTCTACCCTCCAAAGGAGCCCTGCCTTACTACCTCTTACTGAAGTCTATAGGCTTTGGATTTTTTTTTTACTATTTTTTCTTTTCTTTCGGAGTTAATAACAAGTTCAAAAATGAATATAAGCAAAATGTCAAGTCTCGGTACCAAGCCAAGAAGCCATTTATCAATTTATTTTGTCCTTAGAGGTACCAATACCCTGAGTCCTCCTTGTCCTGCCACAGAGCCTAACCTAAAAGCTATTGCAACAGGGACTGTGTCTAGGTTGGTAGGGTAATCTCAAAATGGGACTGTGATAGAGTGTTTACTTTGAAAAAGCTCTGCATTTTATTCTGTTACAAATGCAAATACCACCTCTCCCATGAAGGTTTCACTGTTACTTTCTGGGTAGAGAGGTTCTCTCTTTCTCCATAGGCTGCTTCTGTATACTCTGGACATTCTTTTGCACTTACAGAACTGTTTTGGGATTATTTGTATTTATGTCCATTTCCACATTACACTGATTTGGAAAGCAGAGACTGTGTCTTGATTTTTAGTGTCCAGTATATATTCTGACACATAATAGGTGTTTCTTAAAATTCTACTGAGTTGAATAAAGCAACATATATATAAGACATATATATATATACTTGTTATACATAAATATAATATAAATATACAATATTATATTTATAAATACATTACACTTACAATTTATACTTTATTTATACATAATATATAATATTATATAAGTTATTTGTTTCATTCTAATATGCAAGGGGTCTCTACTAGTTAAATATCAATGGCAGCTTAATTCCTTAGGTGGTTTGGACAAAGAGTGAAAGCAATGGTGAGCAACAGAAAAAGGACAGTCAGGGATTAAGAAAGACTAGAGAAGTGGCCTAATTTTGTCTTCCTAGAAAAACAAAAACCTCCCAAAGAACCCTCATACTATAGGGAAATTGTTTTCAAATATTTTGGTGCCAGAAATTTGTGGGGGTTTTTGTTTTTTTGAGACAGAGAGAGAGAGGCAAAGAGAGAGAGATACAGGAACTGCTCCTGTATGTACCCTTACTGGGGAATCAAACTGGCATCCTCTGAGCTCTCACATGATGCTCCAACCATGGTAGTTTTAAAGTATGCCCACAAATTCTATAATACTATTCTTTTCAAGAGCTGGAGCTTAATCCCCACCCCTTTAAATGTAGACTAGAACTTGTGAATCACTTTTAACAAATTGAGCATGCCAATTGAAAGTATGTCACTTCTGAGTCTATGTCATAAAAGACATAGCAGCTTTCTACTTGCTCTCTTCCATGGATTACTTATTTTGGGGAAGCCAGAGGCCATGTCATGAGGATACTTATGAGGTCCATGTGGTGAGTAACTACAACGTCCTTCCAACAACAAAGATTAACTTGCAAAAAGTGTAAGTGAGCCACTGTGAAGTAGGTCCTTCAGCCTCAGTCAATACTTCAGATGACTGCCAGTCCCAAGTAACATTTTTGAATGAAATTTCTTTAGAGACTGAAAACCACCCAGCTAAGTAGTTCCCAAATTATTGACAGAGACTGTGAGATAATGAATGTTTGTTGTTTTAAATCACTGTCTTAGGATAATTTGTTACACAGCACTAGATAACTAATACAATCCCTTAATACTCTTAAAATTGTTGAGGACCCCAAAGACTTTTGGTTTATGAGGTATATATCTATTGATATTTACTGCTTTAGAAATTACAAGTCAGAAAACAATTAAAATTTTATTATTAATTTAAAAACTAACAATGAGTAATTATATATGAACATAAACATTTTAATGAAAAAAAGTGATATTGTTTTTGCATTTTTACAAAATATCTTTACTGCCTGTCTTAAATGGAGACAGATCTCACATTGGCTTCTGCATTAAATCTGTTGTGATATGTTGTTATGGGTGAAGTATATGAATAAAAATCAGCTTCACACAAATGTAGAGCTAGCAAAAGGCAGATCACACAGAACTCCTGAAAGGCTCTCTGGGACTCCTTGGGTCCTCAAATCACACTTTAAAACCTCTGCTGCAGAGAAACTAGGAATCCATTCATTTGAAAGTCAACAAAAGAGAAGAAAATGGGACTTCTTGATATGTGTCTTTGTAAGATTATCTCTCAAGCAGCCTTGTTGCCTTTCCTTACCCTAAATTGTATCATATATGACTAGAAATTACCATTTCAAAACCTCCTGCAGTAAATGAATATGAATGGAATAATTTACCCCAAATCTTAGATGTTACTTATTTCATCTCTTTATTTTCCATCCATAGGCTAATCTTTCCCAATGTCCTCAAAGCTATCAAGAAGCAGAACTTGCCTGACCAGGCAGTGGCATAGTGTATAGAGCGTTGGACTGGGATGCAAAGGATCCAGGTTAGAAACCCCGAGGTTGCCAGCTTGAGCACAGGCTCATCCAGCTTGAGCGCAGGCTCACCAGCTTGAGAGTGAGGTTGCTGGCTTGAGCGTGGGATCACAGCGACCCCATGGTCGCTGGCTTAAGCCCAAATGTTACTGGCTTTACCCCAAGTTTGTTAAGCTTAAGCAAGGGGTCACTCACTCTGCTGTAGCCTCCTGGTCAAGGCACATATGAAAAAGCAATCAATGAACAACTAAGGAGCCACAACTAAGAACTGATACTTCTCATCTCTCTCCCTTCCTGTCTGTCTGTCCCTCTCTGTCTCTCTCTCTGTTTCTCTTTCTGGCCCTGTTACAAGAATAAAAAACAAGAACTCATGTTTAGCTATTCTTGAGCCAGTGGCAGGGTTGGCTACATGTGCATTGCTTTGGGGGAAGGCAGTTCTCCTAGATTTGTGTGGGGTTTCCTATCAAATTTCAACCCCTTATTTGTAAACATGAAACAAAAATAAGGAAAGAGGGGACCTGGATGTGGGGAGGAGAAATGAAGAAAATAATAAAACAAAATTTAATTTAGTCCTTTGACTGCTATCTTTAGAAATAGGAACCAAATCTTTCATTTTATCATTCTTAATAGAGCATGTAGGGTATGCAGTGTATGATTGCTGTCTTGCCATTTTCTCTCTAGTGAACTCATCCTGGACTCACTGTTAATTTATAATGAGAAAAGCCACAAACCAAGCCATGTAATTGTGAGTCCAAATCATAAGTGAAAAATGTTTTATCAATAAAGATCTTAAATAGACAAGTCCATTCCACCTTGTGTTGTTATACTGAATATTTATACATGGTAAATTCACATTTCAATATGGCTTGGATGTAATACAATATCTTCTTTTGTTAACATTGATAGATGATAGAATTTAATTAACCAAACACTCTACTCAGAAGGACTAAATAACATGTATTTAAGAAGCTTCACTCCAGTGGTTTTTTACCTTAAGACACAATTGTTAATGGTATGCTAAAATAGAGAGAAAAAAACACCTCTCACCTTCTTCGACTGGATAAAGTTTCTTCATGTTCTACATGAGCAACTTTTAATACCTTCTTGTCAATAAACAGATCTTCAGGATAATAAGCAGATCTGTATTGGCGTTGTTGAGAATGAGCACATAACTTGCCAATCTGAAAAAAAATGCAATACAATCATATGATAATTTCACAGATATGATAATAGAAACAAATTCTGAAATGCATTTCAATTTCTTCCCCAATTTCTTTTTAAAAAGCAGAATAAAGCCACTACCGGAGTCAAACAAGGTGATATTCTTCGAAGGGAAAGAACTAGGTGTGGAAAGAAGGCTGAAGGGGAACACTCTGAGTGCAGCCTATTTAGAAATTTCCCAAGATCAAAAAGGATTTTTTTATACTGAATTGCACATTTGAGAGGACCCTCTACATAGGACTTATGCCATTGATTTTTTTTTCAATGCCACTTGGTATTTATATGTATGAACAAGTTCAAAAGTGGGTATTGCAAAATTTAGGAAAAACTAATGCAGGAGATGAGGGGGGTATATGAGACGTGTAGAGCAGTCTGTTAATAGAAGAGCAGCCTCACATGCACAGAGTGCTCTGCGTGCTCATTAGCCTTTTGTTATAAGTCCTAAACTAGTGTATTCTGAAAAATGTCAATGTAGTTGCTCATCTGGCTTTCCTAAAAATGCCCCCAAAAAGGAAGAAGGCAAGTCAATAGGCAGTGTCATCAGCTATGAATCACATATAATTGAATAAGCCCAAAATTGAGAGTATTAAAATATATAGATGCTTATGAGAGTTTACCTTCTTTCCTCCCTTGCTCTTCCCCCCTCCCTTTTTACCTAACTCACTTCCTTTCTTCTTCTCTCTGTCTATCCAATCATTTGTTCATTTGAAAATACTTATTAAATGCCTCCTTCTAAAGCTTAGCTCTTTTATACTCATATAACAATGACAAAAAAGTGGGGGTTTTTTTGTCAGCTTTCTTATCTCAATTCTAAATGATTTGGTTAAATTATTTGTAGATTTTGTATACTTTCACTTTCAGAAAGAAATTTAAATGAACTTCCATATGAAGAATATAAATATTACCATATGTCTACCTTGTGCCAGATACTATACTAAATGTTGTCACCCCCAGTTTTTAGGTGAGGAGATTGAAGCTCAGGGAGGTTAAATGACTTGCCTAGGTAGGGCATATGAGCACAGAATTCAATTTGACTTTGAACCCATTTGTCAGATTTCAAAGCTTATGTAATTACCACCTCACTAGAAGACAATGCTTGATTTGCAGTTCTTTACATTCTACATTGGGAGGGAGGGGTCCTCAAAAACATAGTCAACATAGCTCAGGTGAATGTGTAGTTTGTACACTTTAGGGGAAATATTAGAAATACTTTGTGAAGACACGAGTTATACCTTTGTCACTTATGTACCTCCATAGAATTCAGACTGGATTTTGTATACTCTTAGGCTCTCAATAATGATGAATCAATTGAAGTGATGGAAGGATACTCCTCATATCAAGACTAACATGTATTGTGTATCAAGGCTACTGATAGGCAATTCTAGCTTCCAAATTTTTCAAGATAGTCATGATAATACTTACTAGATTTTTTATCTCTTTATAAAGGCATAAATGATATTTAGTTTGTATAGCTTGGGAAAGCCTTTCATATATAAAGAAATTATTGAATTAGGAAAAAATCTAGAAACAGTAGTAGCATAATTTCTATTTATGGAAGACAGAACCTAAAGTCTAATATTTACACTAGCTCTTCTCAATAGTATATCTTATAAGTAATGAAACAAAAGTGCAGACACATTGAAATACAGTTGATCCTTGAACAACACAAGGTTGAACTGCATAGGTCCATTTATACATGGATTTTTTTCAACAAATAGATATGTGCCCTGGCCAGGTAGCTTGGTTGGTTAGAGCATTGTCTTAATGAGCCAAAGTTGTGGGTTTGGTACTTTGGTCAGGGCACATGCAGCAGTCAACCAATGAATGTATAAATAAGTAGAACCATAAATCAATGTTTCAATTTCTCTCTAAATTAATAAATATACAGTTAAGAATAAATAGATATAGTATTGTAATTTTATTTTATATTCCTTATAATTTTCTTAATAACATTTTTCTCTAGCTTACTTTATTGTAAGAATGCAATAAAATATATAATTGACTGTTTATGCTATTGGTAAGAATCTTAGTCCACAGTAGGTTATTACTAGTTTAGTTTTGGGGGAGTTAAAAGTTATACACAGATAATTTTTCTGATGTGCTTACAGAGTGCTGTTTGACTTGAGCTAATATTGATTTCAAATGAAGAATTTGCATTCTTTGAATTTTTCTTAACTGGTAACAGCCCAGTAGAGTGCCTTAGTCTAAGGGGCTGCCTGGTTGGACTGGGGAGTTAAGTTCCAATCACTCAAAGCACGTGAGGTAGATACAAATAACTTAGGGCAGATTGTGTTTCAGAAAATTATGTCCTTAGACATACATGTCTTTACTTTGTTAAACTTCAGGGGAAACATTCATGGAGCAAAACCTTGATTTTTGTTCCATAAATATCTATTTATTAATCCATGAACATACATCAGTGTGAGAGTCTTTTCTACCAGGATAAAAGTGTTCTTAGTCAATATATTCAGGAGCACAGGACACATTCTCTTGACTAACATCTAGTCCAAATCCAGCACCAAAATTAAAATCTTTCATAGTAACTTGTCTACTTGCAACCCAAGATGTGAAATCTTCTTTTCCACTGAATATATGCCCTTTCTATCAATGAATACTAATTGGGCCACAGCAAGACTTTAAAGGTTTTGAGCCCCTCCCAACCTACTAGAAAGGGGTGGAGCTGAGGCAAAAGTAGGGAGGTTAAGAAGAAATGAGAATGCAGGCAATCTGCAGTCTGACCTTTCTTCCCAAGTCACCCAATGTGCATTAGGGAGCTGATGACTTTCCAAGCCTCTATGTGGGGTAAGGGGCAAAGAGTGGTGTCATGTCAACACCTCACTTTTCCCACATAAAATCTGAGATGAGCCACATCTTATGAGAAGGTTGTATTTTTCCCCACAAATTTACCATGAAACAAATACTTCTCATTGATACAAATAATTTGTAAAATGTTAGACCCCACCCCCTTGAGCCCTTCTTCCCACATCTTTCATCTACACATGGTGTGAACTTTAGGTAAATATTCTGATCTTTTAAAAATTTATTTATTTATTTATTTTAGAGAGAGAAGAAGGAGAGAGAGAGAAACATCAATCAGTTTCTTTATGTGCCCTGACCAGGGATTTGAAGTGGCAACCTCTGTGCATTAGGATGATGTTCCAACCAAATGAGCTAGCCAGCCAGGGCTATTACAATCTTATTTTGAGAAGTGGCCATGAACAAAAAACCTAATTTACAAAGAGACACAGTGTTCACATTAAAGAGATCCTTTCATCTTCACACTTGGGAAATTTCAGGCTATGCTGGGAGACCTGGGTGTCAGTCTGCATTTGCACTTCCTGAAGAAGCCAGCTTCCCGAGTGTCACTTAAAAAATCAGTATCCTGCCCAGGACGTTCGAACTCTTAAATAAGAAATACAATCCAATTTTGCTTCACTGACTAATGTGCTTAGTAGTCGAGGATGCTGTTACCTTTAAATTTAGTTACTTGAAGTGAATTTATTGGACAGGTATTGTCTCTATCAATAGACCAGGAATATAAAAGCTTTTTGTTTTCTATGAACTGATTTGTAATGATGCCTTTATTCAGGTGCCAGAGCCTATGGCAAGGAAAGCAATAGTGTTATAAAATGTTCTAAGACTTGGAACATAAGAAGTCAGGGTCACTGACCATATTCAGGCCAGCTTGTCATTCCAGGAACCTTAGCACTATTCTTTTCTAACCAGGCTCCAGAAGCACTGGCTTTGTACATACATGAGACAAATACACTGCTGGGGTCCAGCACAGTATAGTGAAGAGCCCAGCAGACTGAACATCAGGTGACCTGACCTACAACCCCACTTCTACTTCTCACCCATAACAATATTTTTTTCCAGGATACATGATCTGTACATTGAATTATATGCCTACTACCCAAAATCAAATCATCTTCCATCACCAAATATTTGGCCCCCTTTACTCTTTAATACACCCCACCCTACTTCCCCACCCCTCTTTTACTTCACTATAACTCATAAAAAGGAGAAAATATAATACTTGAAGCATCATATTTTATTCCAGCTCTAAAAAAAAGGGGGGAAATTGCTTCCCAAGTAGAATATGTTGCCAAAGATTTTGAAACTATGCAAAACTTTGGTTTGATACAATTAACACATGCACCTTATAATTGACACATCAAAAAATGCAGACAGCCTGACCCATGGTGGGACAGTGGATAGATAGAGTGTCTACCTGGAATTCTGAGGTCACTGGTTGAAAACCCCAAGCTTGCCCAATCAAGGCACATACAAGAAGCAACTACTATGAGTTGATGTTTCCCACTCTCTCCCCTTTCTCTTTCTCTCTCTCTCTCCCCCCCTCTCTGCTCACTCTAAAATCAATAAAAATAAAAATCTTAAAAAAATGCAGACAATCCATTGGTCAAAATCTAATGGTATTCTTTCTCAGGCGCCCATTCGTGGATGGTTCTGGGAGCTCTCAGGTGACAGAAAAACCTTAGACTTGATCTTGCCCTCTGGATGGCTGAGCAGAGAGTCTATATTCTAAGCTTCTTAACAACACCAATACCGCACATTTTTAACATAGTACCTTATTCTAGCCTCATGCTTCACAAACAATGTCTACAGGGAATGTCTACATATCCATTCTCCATTCTCTCCAGTGAGTCTAATAACAATCCTCTTAGTCATGCAGAGCAGTAATCATTAACCACAGTTTGGAAATAAAGAGACTGAGGCTCACAAAAGTTAAGAAACTTAAGCAAAGCCATACTGCTAGTAAATGGCAGAGCTGGGATTTGAATTCAGATCTGATTCAATACCTATCCTTTTTTTCTTATATATATTTTTATTCCCTCCCCTTCATGCTAGATTTCTGTCAAGAGGGTAGACACTGGAGCTTCCCAGAATAGGTTGTGACCAAGATCTGCAGTCCTGTGGACATTTCACCATAACTGGAGAAGAGTAATAATTATGCCAAAATTTAAAACATACTTCAAAGAAGGAAGAACTATTAAAGATAGACAGAAGACTGCCTGACCAGGCAGTGACACAGTGTATAGAGCTGCGGACTTGGACACAGAGAACCCAGGTTCGAAATCCCGAGATTGAATGCTTGAGTGAGGGCTCATACACAAGACCCCATGGTTGCTGGCTTGAGCCCAAGGTTGAGCAAGGAGTCACTCGCTGTGCTGGAACCCCTCCTCCCATCAAGGCCTGTTGGGCAAACAAGTTTATAACAGGTTTCCTCTCTTATATTTTGCCTAAATTGGTACATTAGCATGGGACAGTGCCCAAGTTTCTGGAAGCTGCAGTGCTTTCCCTCAGGGTGGCAGATTGCAAATTTTGGAGTGCCTGCAGCCATGGGGACAGGCCATTGTTTGCTATTGTTTGCTAGAGAAGCCCTCCCCCTACCTGTTTTGCTGGAGAGTGGAGGGGGGGGGGGCTTGGGAACCCTGCTGAGGCTGGTTGGGTCCTGAGTCTGGGTGAGTCCGGAGTGAGAAAGGGAAGCGGTCTTTCCTGCCTGTTAACTCATTTGCCATTACTAGACTTTAATAAATGGAATGGCCCACCATTTCCCAGCTCCACAGTTCCTTTACCATCTACCCAGATTCAATGAGAACCTGCATGGTCATGGCAGCTGCCACTGGCCTTACAACAACTAAGGAGGCTAAGGAACTGCAATGAAGAATTGATGCTTCTCATCTCTCTCCCTTCCTGTCTGTCTCTATCTGTCCCTCTCTCTGTCTCTCTCTCTGACTGTGTAAATGAGTCACACAAAAAAGATAGATGGAAAACTGACATTTGATTTTAACATAAGTTACAGGTAGTATTTCTAGTGGAGTTATTTAAATATAGCCTGCCAGGTAAGAGTCAATTAACCATACTAAAGCACTAGATGTCAAGTTCTGTGGAGGAGGTGGTTCCCCAAGTAGGTAGGTCCTCCTTGCTGCCTGTAGGATGACCCCAGACCATGGTTCCTGAAGTCAGATTCATAGGATACAAAATCTGTAATTCCAGCAGTCAAATTCAGGTCTAGCCTTCTGATATCTAGACTGCATATATTCTTTATAGTTTCTTCCCAAATAGAGATTCCAGGTTAATCTTATGACTACAAATATGCAACAGGTTTAAGCCTTTAGCCATTATAACCTAAAAGATTTGAAAATGGGGGTGGGAGGGCGATAATGTATTAAATTGTACCTCTCACTCTCTCCTACTCTCAGGTAGCCCTAATAACGTGATAACATGCCAAGGAACTGTAAAACTTACCATTTTAAAGAGGAAAAGTCAGACTTTTTACCCCTTCCTTTCTACAGAGAATGGAGCGAGAAAAATGCAGGAGATTCCTGGCTTATAAAGACAATTGGGTCACTTAGTCATAGTTTTGCTAATTCCTAGAATTCTCTGGAAGGTTGCCTGGGGCCACTTGCCACACAGAGCAAAGAAGATAGAACTTAGCTGAAACCCTTAGAAAACAATGTTTATGTACCTTAATCAAGAATTCCTATACTTGAAATCACCCTAAAGTCATGAGAGTAACATATACCTCTAGACAAAGGAATCACGAGCCCCTCCTTACCCACCCCAACCAGGATGTTATTTGGTCTATAAAATCAGCCACGGAACTGTAGGGGCTTTCTACATGATTTGGGATTGTGCCTGGTGTAACTAGCTGGCTAATTAATAAACTCCTCAAATATTTATTTGGACTTGGGTGTCTCTATGTAACCCGTGGATTAAGGCACAGTACTTTACAACAATAGATTTATTTTACTTCTTGATTTAAAAATCAGATGAATGAAAGGCTTTATATTTTCTTTCTCAAGAAATATATAAAAGGTGTCTTTGTGCATGTGCCTGTGCATAGGTATGTGTATTTTAACTTATGTGGCCCATAATAGAAGAAGAAAGAGGTGGAGGAAGGGAAGAAATAGAAGCAGAAAGAGAAACATCCCCATTAGTGAGTCTGTGGCATAAAAAGAGCCACAGACACATCATACTGCTCTTGAAAATCTGACAGTTTTTTCACAGGGAAGATGGCTTTCCCATTGAATTATATTCAGTGATTTGCACAGCTCCTGCCCTCTTAAGAGCTGCAACAGAGGCTATCAAGACATTAGACCTCTTGAGCAGTAGTTTTCAACCTTTTTATAGTTGGGGACCGGTGAAAATAAGAAAATTATTTTGGGGGCCGCTAATGCAGAAATCACACTGAGCATAAGTGAATTCAACTAATATCACTGCATCTGTAATGTTCATACAACATCAGGGTAGTTAACCCTTTCGCAGACCAGCACAAAATTTCTGACAGACCAGTACTGACCGGTCCGCCTACTGGCGGTTGTAAAACACTGTTCTAGAGGACTTTTTCAGTCAAATTAATTATATAACTTTCCTGCTAGAATACAGATTACTGTGGTTCTAAGGAGTGCTTTTCTGAGAACTGCTGCTAAATAATGAGGAGCCACTGCGCCACCTCACCCACAGGTGTTGTAAAGTACCAAAAGCTACAGAATTAATATTAATATTTTGGGAGGCTTGAAGAACATTTTATTAATTTGGGTTAAGCTGTGCAGAGAAATTGTGAGAATAGTCCCTGCACTATGTGATTGGCATGACCAGGATGGCCCTTGGCATTGTATTGTAAATGCGAAGGGGAGGAAAACATGGATTCCCAGACATTCCACCACACCTGTGAGGAAAGGAGTGAATGGCTAGCCATGTGCAGGAAGAGAAAAGCCAAAATAAACCTTTTCTTATAGCAATGAGCCATTTGCAGGCATTTGTCCCCACAGAAACTACCTCTCCTATGTAAATGCGTGTGATTAACACGTGTGACTCTGGACAGAGAGATGGCAGATAAACACTAGATAATATAGGAATGCCTTTTAATATGTAAAAAGACATATTTCTACCATTGTGTTGACTTGTAAATTTTGTTTTCTCCAAAATGATGTATGGCTTGCAAATTGAACATGGTCCTATCATGTTAAAGGACATATGACCATAACCAATAGTGGAAAGGGGCTCCTAATTACAATTCTTGCTTCTGTACTTCCCACTTACAAAACTATAAAAATTAAGTAGAACAAAGGGCCGGTCTCCCTTAGATTTCTGTCGAAGTTGCCACAGCTTGGCCAAGCTAAACAATAAAGCTTTGATGTGTAATCGATGGACTTTGTTCATGTCTTCAATGTTTCGAGTCCCTCCGGATTATGCTGAACAAATAATATGTGTACATTTAGTTTTTGAACATAGATAGACTTATCAGAACCCTGAAGAATTAAAAATAAAACTTTCTCTATGAATATGCAATTTAAATTTCAATTCAAATCCTGGGATCCACTCTGGAGGAATATAGCCAGTGACATTTGTTTTAGGTATGAGAGTGTAACGGAATTGACTGAGGTGGGAATTCCATAGGTTTCCAGTTAAAATGAACTTCAGTTCATTCTGTTGAATTGTTTATTATACTGTTGTTCAGTTATATTTAATTAAATCTTAAAAGTTTAAAAACAAAATATACATTGGAATGTTGTGATATACAACAAAAACTTTTTAAACAACAGTGACTGTGCCCATTTAACAATTCTACAGGTAAAATAAAAATGCTAAAATATGTTAATGTTTAGTCTGTGGTTAATGCTTTGTTTTGTTAATTTCTCTAGATCTTTTATTACTGATTTAAATCTGCCACACTACTCAACTCTTTGCATTGCTTCCACAAATGGCATGGAAGTAGCTCAAATGAATACTGATTAAGAGAAATGAGCAAACATTTGGCAAGGCAAACTGTTCTTATTATATGTTATAATCATCACATACATTTTCTTACAATGAGATGGACATGGTAGGCATTCTTCATTTGTTTTTCCTACAGAAAATATGCATATGTGCATTAAATTAAATTAAAACCTTGTACTTCAGGAAACACATTAATTAACTATTGATTGATCTGAATATAGAGCACAGAAGATAATGAACAGAGCTGGTGACATTGTGATGGTTTTTTCGCCCCACAGTTGTTTTGCTGTGATTCATCAATTGCTTGATGATTAAAATTAAAGTTCACTAGTGTTCTGTAGTGTATGGCCAGTAGTTGTGGCTGTCGTGGCCAGGTACATGCAGGTTCTCACTGAATTCGGACAGACCAGTAAAGAAACAGTGTAGTCAAGAAATGGTGGGCCAAGCCCTGGCCAGTTGGCTCAGTGGTAGAGCATCGGCCTGGCGTGCAGGAGTCCCGGGTTCGATTCCCGGCCAGGGCACACAGGAGAAACGCCCATCTGCTTCTCCACCCCTCCCCTTCTCCTTCCTCTCTGTCTCTCTCTTCCCCTCCCGCAGCAAAGGCTCCACTGGAGCACTATGATGAGGTAAAAGGAGCACAAAATTTGGAGTCCTGGGTTTCATTCCCAGCTCGTCTGTTTACTACTTCAATAACTCAAGAGAAGTCATTTAATTTCCTTAAGACTCAGCTTTCTCATCTGCACAATGGAGATAACAATTCCTGCCTTACCTGAGAGTAGTGTGAGGATCAACAAATAAAATAATAGATTGAAGTGTAATGTCTCCTACATCCAGAGAAATCTGATTCATTTTGTGAGGACTGCTTACCTTCTGTAGCCCACATTGTGTGTTAGAATCTTGGCTCACCTTGGCAGGTACATAGCTAACTCTAAATAATATTTGGAGGAATTTTTTAACTGGGGACTTTTAAAAGACAGCAAACGGGTTTGATCAGACCAGGTTCTCACTCTGAAAGGGAACGACACTAAGTTTGCCCACATTGTTTGTGCATTACGCAGTCTGATGTGTTTTCCTCTGGGATACTTGAAATATCCTCTTCTGTTCTTCAGGGCCTCAATTAGTGATAGGTGGTAAATGATCTTTGCTGGTTACCCTATCTGTCTAACTAGAATCCTTGGGTTTGTGGGCATGAATCCAATCAGATTTTAAATATAATTTTGTAGATGAGACTTGAATTTTACTAATTTATATCTGCCATAAATGAATTCTGACCTGAAAATAGAATCCTGCATGTGTGCCTAACACTTCTTATTCAATACCAATCCCTTGCCAGCACTAAGAGCTCAGGGTGTTATTGCTTAATTACATATGACCAATATTGTGTAGGTTAAAAGGGATCCTAATGTGGTCAATAAACTCAATACTGAATTCAAATTACTATTTTTCCAAATGTACTCATGTGCATGTGTTTTTTGTTGCAGTAAAAAGGAATATCCACCTATTCAGTTTGTCAAACCAGAAGAAACCAAGGCATTTCTGGTAATTTCTCCCTCTCTCTGATTCCCCTATGTCCAGTGATTAAGTCCTTTGTTTTCCTCATAAATAACCTTTAAATTTGTGCACTTTTCTCTATCCTCAGGTCTAGGATTCCATTTGTCTCTTACATTCTCAAACTTGATTGTGCATACAAATAACCTGGGAATCTTATTTATGTAGAATTATGTATAGTAGATCTGAGGTGAGATCTGAGCTGAGTAGTGAGGCCTTAGTGTAGTGGATCTCAAAATGTGCCCCAAAACAAACAGCATATATCACCTGGGAACTTGTTACAAATGCAGATTTTAAGGTCCAGCCTTAGACTTAGAGAATCAAAAACTCTGTGAGAATAAACCCTCTGTTTAATAAACCGGTCTGTTTTAATAAACCCTCTAAGGCATTCTCATATATGCTCAGGTTGAAAAACCATGCCACATTGACCATCGTCAACACCCTCTTAATTGGTCTCCCAAACTCCAGTTTTGACTTCCTCCAATTCATTTTATATAACAGTAGTTCTCTGAGACCCTCTCAGGAGGTCCTAGAGGTCAAACCTACTTTCATAATAATAATAAGACTTTATTTACCCTGGCACTCTGATTCTATTTCAAACACAGAGAAACTTTCCAGAGGCTACTTAATGTGTAATGATTTCATTACTCTGGAATATGTGTTTGTGTATTCTAGAATATTCTAAGGTAACAGGGTGAGGGTCCCGATATATGCATTTTAAAAGGTTAATTGTTTCTCAGTACTACTTAGTGCTCTTACTGACTACTTAGGTTATGCCTACTAAAATCTTTATAACCTCATTATCATTTAATTGTTATTTTGAAATTTTGTGTCTATGTGAAAACATAGGAAGTAAATGTACTTTGTAGTCTTATTTGCAACAATATTTTTGAAAAATCTTAAATTTAAAGTTAAATATAAATATTATTATTATATACTTTTATTTTATTATACAATAGAATAAAAAGTAATTTACAACATAATTTTCTGATATTTAAGGATGGATAGTTGGCTTCAAAAAGGGATATTATAAGACTCACTTGCTCAACCCATATCTGCAATGTCTAGGTCTGAAGATGCTAAAAAGTATGAGACTGACTTTGAGTTTTCTGTCTCATAAAAAGGAGGGACCTACACAGTTTCTTAAAACTGCAATTAAGAAACAAAAGTATAGCAAAAGCTATCATTGTTTTGACCTTATAGACACTAACAACTTATCTTATTCTGTTTGAGGCAATAGAACATTTGAGAGTAGTATTACAGTATGAGCTAAGTTGAAGAGTCATCTTGCAATCAATCACTCAGAGTTCATAGAAAGTGGAAATAAATATTTAAAACTAGATGTTGTAAGCTCTTTAAAAATCAAACTTGTTACAGTTTTTAAGAATATAAATGGAAAGGCCACTGAAACAGTATGGGGTAAGCTGTGGCATTCCAGTAGCTGGAAAAGTATACATGATAGTAGAGAAAATAATAAACACTGCAGAATTGGCACTGTTGAATGTATATAAGATGAAGAATGAGTAGAAGAAATCATGCCACATTCCAATGGAAAGAAAAATAGACACACTGAATTAAAAATTTAGCTGCAAACATAAAGATGAAGTTAATATTTCCTGAGTAGAACTGTGGTTTGCCTTTCAAATGGAGAAATTTCTACAGACATAATCTGGACTTGCTGTTTTGCCTGTATTCACCCAGCATCAGCACCAACTAATCACTGAAGAATATCCATAATGTGAAAGCTTGGGGGAAAAATAACTAGTGTTGAAATATTTAAAGTGTTGAATAATGTTGTTGAAATTCATGGTTTACCCTCAAACAAATGTGAGGTTATATACACTGATGGTGCAAAAAGTATGGTAGATAGAACTGCTGGCACCTTAGTCTGGATAATTGCATCAAACTCTAATAGTGGTCACTGTACTTTTCATTGCTAAGCACTTCCAGTATTTTTAAAATTTATTTATTTATTCATTCAGAAAATTAAATTTCCTGGACTTGTTGATCTTTGAATATATGTATCCTGATTTATTGTTGTCGCCCCATTTAAAAAATAAAATTATTAAAAAAAAGAGAGAAAATAGAAAAACAGATTTCAAAGGAAAAGTGAAAGTCAGCTGGACAATAAACAGAAATTATTCTGTAATATAGGGGGCAGATATAATTTTATTCAAGTTCTTTTAACTACATGTTAAGGGAACTGAATAGAATTCATTCACAGTAGTAACAGGTTTTAAAATTTCCCTTTGAAAATTTAAAGATTTTGACACTGATAAGATAATGCCTGCTTCATTCATATGAGTAGGCAAACACTATTCCTTTGGGTTAAATACTATCCAGGTATCAGGCACCGTGAGAGCCAGTCTGCAAAAAGGGCCCCAACGATCCACATCCTCCTGGTATGCATACCCCAATGTAGTTCCTTTCTACATTTTACCAGATTGGTCTGTATGACCAAATAAAATGAAGCAGACATAATTGTGAAGTTCTTGTGGTTTGTGTCTTGGTCCCACACATTCTCTCTCTTTCTTGGATTACTTGCTCTGGGGAAAGCCATGTTGTGAACATCCCTAGGAGAAGCCCATGTGCTGAGGAAGTGAAGCTCACTGACAATGGCCATATGAGTGAGCATGAAAAAAGATTCTCCAGCTCAAATCTAGCCTTCAAATGACTGCAGCCCCATCTGCCAGCCTGTCCGCAACTGCATGAAATGCCCTGAGTCAGAACTACTCAACTAGGCTGTTCCTGGATTCCTAATCCTCAGAAACTATGTGAGATAATAAATTTTTGTTGTTTTAATCCTAAAAAAAAGAAAATTAAATTTAACAGGGTGACATAAGTCTCAGGTAAACATTTCTATAGCATTTGAACTGTTGATTATGTTTTATTCCCATCACCCAAAGTCAAATCATTTTCTATCACTTTATATTTCTCCTTCTTTACTCCATTCCCTTCATTCCTTTACTTCCAGTTTTTTTTTGAAAAGCCAGTTTCACTTGAGAATATAATTGAAGCAGTGAAAATTAATTTTAGTACATTTTAACCCTTGACCATATTATTTTTCCTAATATTATATATGACAAAATGGGAAGTATGCATAAAGTTTTTCTGATACATATTGAATGAAGTATGATGGTCACCTAGAGGAAAAGTTCATGTGTGGTTACTTTTTCTATGAAATATTTTTACTTGAAAGACTGACAAATTAGTGTTATTCAACTTGAGTGCCTGTCATGCATTTTTTTGGCAAGGAACAAAGTGAGCCTTTTACTTCAATGAAAACAACTGACAATGTTTTTAGCCAATAATAAAATTTCTACTACTAGGGTTTCCAGTTTCACATGTAAGAATCTATGAGATTGCCTCTCCATCCTAACAACAAATAAGAAGCTAAACAGACTAAACAATCAGTTCTTCTTGGATGTGCCTACCAACAGAGTATCAAACTACATGAGGCAAAAAACTGAGACTGCAAGGAGCAGTAGTTAAATCCATTATCTAAATTGGAGATTTCAACACCACTCTCTCAGAAATAATGAGTTCCAGGTGTGACTTGACAACACCACCAATCAATTGAATATACCATATTTCCCTATGTATAAGATGTACCTTAATTTGAGGGCCTGAAATTTGAGGGAAAAAATATTACATAAAGTTATTGAACTCAAGTTTTATTCATTGTAAAATTCATACAACTCCTCATCACTGTCAAAACTCCCATCCAATAGCTTGTCCTCATCTGTGTCTGATGACAAATCAGTGTCTTCATATATTGCCTTGTCTTCAGTTCCATCTATGGCAATTGAAATGCCACACTTCTTAAATGAATTGACAATGATCTCAATCTTGATATTATCCCAGGATCTTTTCACCCAGGTACAAACTTCTCCTACAGTTGGTTTCTTTACTCTTCCTGCTGGTATCAAATTGTCCCCAGAAGACTTCATTCATTGGTTCCATTCGTCTCTCATGGCAGCTTTGAAGGGTTTGTTAATGCTGACATCATGTGGTTGGAGCTGGGATGTCAAGCCTCCAGGTATAGCAAGTTTTGTTCTTTGCTCTGCGGCAATCTTCTTTGTGTTTTTTGTTATGTGTGCCCTGAACTGATCAAGCACCAATAGGGTAGGTTTTCATAAGAGCCCACCTGGTCTCCTTCTCCAAACTTCCTCAAACCAGATCTTCATCCCATCTTGATCCATCCAATCATTGTCATGAATGTGGACAATTACTCCTCGCTGAATGTCTTCTTTTGGCATTGTTTTGTGTTTGAAAATCAGCATAGGAGGCAGCTTGGTTCTGTGGGCACAACAAGCTAGAACAACTGTATAATGGCTCTTTTCATGTCCACTTGTCTTCACAGTTACAGTTTTCACCCTCTTCTTATCAATAGTTCTGTTACTTGGGACATCAAATTGAAGGGGGACTTCGTCCATATTGGCAATCTGCCCTAACTCAAACTGATGTGTCTTCTGATGTTGCATGACAAAACAATGGAATTCAAGGACCTTCTGTTCATAGCTTTCAGGCATCTTTTGGACAAATCTGGTGCATGTACGCATGCTTAGTCCATTCCATTTCATGAACCTGAAGCACCAGTTGTGTCCTTTGAAATCAGTAACTTCTTTTTCATCAGCAATTCTTGCCTCATTGCTGAACCATCTTTGTGGACACAGGAATTCCAATTGCCCTTTGCTCTTCAGTTCACATCTTCAATTCTCTCTCTAAATCAGGCCATTGGGCTGACTTGTCTCTCATGGCCTTCTTCTGCTGTGGCATTTTCAATAGGGTTTCTTCTTCCCATAGCCAGTCTCGAATTGATTTCTCAATTGGAAGAGGACCAAACTTATGTTCAGCAGCACAATTTTCATCCTTTTTCCAAACTGGATCACTTTTAACTTGCATTCAGCACTGTACAAAAATCTTTTCAGAGCCATTTTTGGGCATAATGTGGCATAACATAATTTACTGTAATATACTGGTAACAGGTGTGAAACAATGAGTGCAAAGACAGCAAGTGTAAAAAAGCGGGAAATCTAAGTTAAACATCTACAGATATTGTATAAGACTCACCCAGTTTTTAGACTCCAAGTTTTTTGCAAAAGGGTGTACCTTATACATAAGGAAATAGGGTAATTAACATCTATAGTGTATTTCAACCAACAACAGCAGACAACACATTTTTTTCAAGCTCACATGGAACATTCACCAAGATAGACCCCATTCTGGGCCATGAACACACCTTAACAAATTTAAAAAGAAAGAAATCATACAATGTCTGCTTTCAGACCATAGTGGAATGAAACTAAAAACCAGTAACAGAAAGTTATCTAGAAAATCCCCTAATACTTTGAAATTGGACAACACACTTTTGACTAACACATAGTTCTGAGAAGGCTAAATGAAAATAAAAATATAACCTATTGAAATTTGTGTGATATAATGAAAGCAGTGCTCAGAGGAAAATTTATAGCAGTAAATGATATATTAGAAAAGAGGAAACTTTTAAAATCAATCATCTAAGTTTCTACCTTAGGAAAAATAAAACAAATTAAATTTCATGTAAGAAAAAGAAAAAAAAAAGAATTAGAATAGAAATCAATAAAATTTAAAACTGGAAATCAATAGGAAAAATTAATAAAAGCCAAAGCTGTTTTTTCTTAAATCAATGAAATTGATAAGGTTCTTTTCAGGTTAAGAAAAATAAGAGATAGGACACAAATTACTAACATCAGAAATACAAAAGGATATTATTATATATCCTATGGAAATTTAAAAAATATAATAAACAAATACTATGAACAACTTTATGCCCACAATTTAATAACTTAGATGAAATGAACCAATTGTTTGAAAGACATAATCTGCCAAGACTCACACAAGAAGAAATAGACAATTTGAACGAGCTTATATCAATTAACCTTTTTTGTAGTGAGTTTTTCTCATGCTCGTTGACCCCCAAGAATGAGTTTTTTTTTCTCAAAAAAATGAAATTAGTTCCAGTTGCAGTTTTATTAACTTAAAATCATATTTGTTTGATAATCAATTCTTGGAAACAAGAAGAACATACATTTGCCTTTTTATCATGTTGCCTTACACATATTTTTTCTTGTATTTTTCTGAACTTAGAAGCAGGGAGGCAGTCAGACAGACTCCCGCATGTGCCCAACCACGATCCACCTGGCATGTCCACCGGGGGTGATGCTCTGCCCATTTGGGTTGTTACTCCATTGTGGACAGCCCTTCTAGCACCTGAGGTGGAGGCCATGGAGCCCTCCTCAGTGCCCAAACCATCTTTGCTCAAATGGAGCCTTGGCTGCAGGAAGGGAAGAGAGACACAGAGAGGAAGGAGAGGGGGAAGAGTGGAGAAGTAGATGGGTGCTTCCTCTGTGTGCCCTGACTGGGAATTGAACCCGGGACTTCTACACGCTGGGCCGACGCTCTACCATTGAGCCAACTTGCCAGGGCCTACACATTTTTAAAACAAATCCATAGTACTCTGGATCATCAGGAGGCACAAGAACATACATGAACATTCATACCACTCAAAGGGCCTAAAGAAAATGAATAAATAATATCCTTCCAAAATAGAAAGCATCAGGACCAGATGGGTTCATTGATTAATTCTGTCATACATTTAAGTAAGAAATTATACCAATTATCAACAACCTCTTGTTATTTAATTTAAAATTTTTTAGAGAGAAAAAATAACAGAAACATCAATCTGTTTGTGTATGTCCCCTGACTGGGTATCAAAGCAGCAACCTCTGCATATCAGGACAATGCTCTAACCAACCAAGCTCTTTGGCCAGGGCTTAACAACTTCTTTCAAGGGATAGAAGGAGAAACAATACTTCCTAACTCATTCTATGAGGCCAATGTTATTTTAATGCCAAACCAAAAGACATTCTAAAAATACTATACACCAATGACACTCAGGAACATAGGTGGAAAAAATCATCAAGAAAATGTTAGCAAATGTTCACATACACACATACACATGCAACCCAAAACATAAAGAAATTTTATATACCATGACTAAGTGAGATTTATGCCAGGTATGCAAGGCTGGTTCAACATTAAAAAACTGCCTGACCAGGCAGTGGCACAGTGGACAGAGCATCAATCAACCTGGGATACTGAAGACCCAAGTTCGAAACCCCAAGGTCACTGGTTTGAATGCAGGTTCATCCAGCCTTATTGCAGGCCCACTAGCTGGAGCATGGGGTCACCAGCTTTAGCATGGGATCATAAACATGACTCCATGGTTGCTGGTTTAAGCCCAAAGATTACTGCCTTAAATTCCAAGATGCTGGCTTGAGCCCAAGGTCACTGGCTTGAGCAAGGGGTAACTGGCTCAACTGGAACACCCTCCCCCCATCAAGACAGGTATGAATAAACAATCAATGAACACATAAAGTGCCACTACAAAGAGTTGATGCTTCTCATCTCTTTCCCTTCCTGTCTATCTCAAAAAAAAAAAATGTATCATTCACATCAGCAGACCAAAAAATGAAAAGCAGATTATTATATCAATAGATAAAGAAAACAATTTGACAAAATTCAACACCCATTCATCATAAAAATTCTAAATAAATTAAGAATACAGAGGAATTTAAAGACTATCTACAAATAACATCATGCTTAATAGTAAGAAACTCAAAGCCTGCCAACTATACTGATCACAAAAGTTAGAGGATATTTCAAAATGAACATGAAGTGATAAAAAAGAAGCATTTTGATTTTTTTATTAAACAAGAACATCAGGAAAGCAAACGACAAGTCAAAGAAAGTTGTTTGATTATGCAAATGAGATGCAAAACTAACTTTTATTTCACTGGTGAAAAAGCACTATACAAAAGGCTGAAAGTACTGAAGTATCTGCATGTTTCCTGATACCCTAATTTTTGTGAATAGTATAAGATCAGGTACAAGGCAAGGGTGTCCTGTCTCACCACTCTTTTACATCATACTAGAAGTCCTTGCTAATGCAATAAGGCATGAAAAGGAAAGAAAATTTATACAGATTGCAAAGGAAGATATAAAACTGTTTTTGTTTACAGATGATTTGATTGTCTATATAGAAAATCCCAAAAGCTCCTGGTATTAACAAGCAATTATAGCAAGTTGTATGACACCTTGGAAATATACAAAAGTCAACTGCATTCTTATATATCAAAATGAATAAGTGGGATTTGAAATTAAAACATAATACTATTTATATTACCACCTCAAAAATTAAATACTTATGTATAAATCAAACAAAATATGTAAAAGATCTATATGAGGAAAACTACAAAATTTTCATGAGGAAAATAAAAGAACTAAGTAAGATATAGTCTATGTTCATGGATAGGAAGACTCAATATTGTCAAAATGTTAGATTTTTTCCAACTTGATCTATAAATCCAATGTAATCCCAACTAAAATCCCAGCTAGTAATTTTATGCATATTGACAAACTGATTCTGAAGTTTATCTGGAGAGGCAAAGGACCCCATATAACTGACACAATATTGACAAAAAATACTAAAGTTAGATAACTGATAATACATGACTTCAGTACTTACTGTAAAGCTACAATATTCAAGACAGTGTAGTATTTCTGAAAGAATAAACAAATACACTAGTGGAACAGAGTAAGGAGCCCAGCAATAAACAAAAAAAGTATAGTCAACTGGTCTTTAACAAAGAAAGAAAAGCAATACAATGGAGCAAAGATCATCTTTTTAATAAATGGTTTTTGAACTGGACATCCACATGCAAAAAAACACTCTAGAAACAGACTTTATACCCTTTACAAAAACAAACTCAAAATGAATCATAGGCCTAAATGTAAAACAAAAAACTATAAAAATCCCAGAAGATAAAGTAGGATAAAACGTAGATGACCTTTCGAATGGTTATGCTTATTTAGCTATAACAATAAAGATATAATCTATGAAAGAAATAATTAGCTTGACCAGGTGATGGCACAGTGGATAGATAGAGCCTCAGACTGGGACGTGGAGGACCCAGGTTTGAAACCCCAAGGTTGCCAGCTTGAGCGCGGGCTCATCTGGTTTGAGCAAGGCTCACCAGCTTGAGCCCAAGGTCACTGGCTTGAGCAAGGGCTCACTCATTCTGCTGTAGCCTTCTGGTCAAGACACATATGAGAAAGCAATCAATGAACAACTAAGGAGCCTCAATGAAAGATTTAAGCTTCTCATCTCTCTCCCTCCCTGTCTGTCTGTCCTTATCTGTTCCTCTCTCTGTCTCTGTCAGAAAAATAAGAAATAATTTATATGTAGACTTCATTAAAATTAAAATATTTTGTTCTGTGCAAGACACTGTCAGAAGAAAGATAAGACAATCCACAGACTTGTGAAAATATTTGCAAAAGACACATGATAAAGGACGGTTATCTAAAATACACAAATAATACTTAAATTCAACTATAAGAAAAAACAACCTAATTAAAAAGTGAGCCAAAGACCAACAGATTCCATTTGAAAGAGGAAACACAGATGGTAAATAAGCATATGAAAATATCCTCTACATCTCCTGTCATCAGGAAAATGCAAATTAAAACAACAACGACATACCACTACACAGCTATTAGAATGGTCTTAGAATTATTTTGGCTATTAGAATGCTCAAAATGTGGAACACTGACAACGTCAAATGCTGACAAGGATAAGGAGCAACAGGAACTCTTGTATATTGCTGGTGGGAATGTAAAATGGTACAGCTTCTTGGGAAGTCAGTTTGGTAGTTTCTTACACAACTAAACATACTCTTAGCATATGATCCTGAAAACTGCAGGTAAACATTCCTTATAAAGATAGATTAAAAAAATTTTTAACAAAATACTACCAACCTGAATTTAGTAACATATCTCTCAATTTGGACCCCTACTTCACACCAGAACAAAATTAACTAAAAAGGGGACAAAAACCTAAATTGAAGTGCTAAAACTAAAAAATCCTTAGCAGAAAAGACAGGTGTAAAATTTTGTGATCTTGGATTCATTCCGCAGTGGTTCCTTAGATATGACTAAAAGCACCAGTGACCAATGAGAAAATAGATAAACTGAACTTCATAAAAAGTGCTTCAAAAAGCACTTTGGCACTGGCCCATGGTTCAGTGGATAGAGCATTGGCCTGGTGTATGGACATCCTAGGCTCGATTCCCAGTAAGGGCACATAGGAAAAGCAAACATCTGCTTCTCCCACCTTCCATCTCCCTCTTCCTCTGCTGCAGCTAGTGGCTTGATTGGTTCGAGTGTGGCCCTGGGTGCTGAGGATAGCTCCGTTGTAGCGCATCAGCCTCAGGTGCTAAAAAAGCTAGGTATTCAAGCATTGGCCCATGATGGGGTTGCCAGGTGGATCCAAGGTGGGGTGCATTTGGGAGTCTGCCTCACTATCTTCCCTTCTCTTACCTAATATATACAGTGTGTCCGTAAAGTCATGGTGCACTTTTGACCGGTCACAGGAAAGCAACAAAAGACGAGAGAAATGTGAAATCTGCACCAAATAAAAGGAAAACTCTCCCAGTTTCATACCTATTCAGTGCAGTTCGATGTGGGCTCATGCACAGATATTTTAGGGCTCCTTAGGTAGCTATCCCGTATAGCCTCTACAGCCTCGTCACTGATTGATGGCCTACCAGAATGGGTTTCTCCACCAAACTGCCAGTTTCCTTCAACTGCTTATCCCACTGAGTAATGTTATTCCTATGTGGTGGCGCTTCGTTATAAATGCGCCAATATTCACGTTGCACTTTGGTCATGGATTCGAATTTAGCGAGCCACAGAACACACTGAACTTTCCTCTGTACCGTCCACATCTCGACTGGCATGGCCGTGGGCTGCTCCACTGTATATACGGTGTTTCATCATCATCTGCTCATGTGCACATGCTGCCACATCATCCTACAGAAACTGGGAGGGTTTTCCTTTTATTTGGTGCCGATTTCACATTTCTATCATTTTTTGTTGCTTTCCTGTGACTGGTCAAAAGTGCACCATGACTTTACGGACACACTGTATATGTATATGTATATGTATATGTATATGTATATGTATATGTATATGTATATGTATATGTATACGTATACGTATACGTATATGTATATGTATATGTGTGTGTATATATATATATACACCCCACACACATATATATGTATATATATGTAAATGAAAGTGCTTTTGTGCTTCAAAACGATAATCTTTTCAACACATGTATCTGATAAGGGTCTAGTATTCTGAATATCTAAAGAACTCTTACAACTCAACAATAAAACAATATTATATACATGGATACAGTCTGATAAGCTCCTTCATAGTTTGCCCTTTATCAGATACTGACTAATATGCAGCTTTACTTCATTTTCATAGCTTGTTGTTATTCATGTGTCTCTTCCTATTCATTATAAAATTAAAATGAGTCTGATTTCAGATGTAGTTTCTGAGAATGCATGATACATAAAACTGGGGCTGACTACCATGCAACATTACATACCACCTAATACAGAATCCCAAATCACACACAATAATGTCCTTGTGTTCCCAATTTACAAGAAGACTCAGAGTTCAGGCTACCACCAAAGAGCACAATAGGATTATTCTTTTTTTTTTTTAATAATTTTATTTTTTTAATGGGGCGACATCAATAAATCAGGATACATATATTCAAAGATAACAAGTCCAGGTTATCTTGTCGTTCAATTATGTTGCATACCCATCACCCAAAGTCAGATTGTCCTCTGTCACCTTCTCTCTAGTTTTCTTTGTGCCCCTCCCCCTCCCTCTTTCCCTTTCCCATTCCCCCCTCCCCCCCGTAACAACAACACTCTTATCAATGTCTCTTAGTTTCACTTTTATGTCCCACCTATGTATGGAATAATGCAGTTCCTGTTTTTTTCTGATTTACTTATTTCGCTTTGTATCATGTTATCAAGATCCCACCATTTTGCTGTAAATGATCCGATGTCATCGTTTCTTATGGCTGAGTAGTATTCCATAGTGTATATGTGCCACATCTTCTTTATCCAGTCATCTATTGACGGGCTTTTTAGTTGTTTCCATGCCCTGGCCACTGTGAACAATGCTGCAATAAACATGGGGCTGCATGTGTCTTTACGTATCAATGTTTCTGAGTTTTTGGCGTATATACCCAGTAGAGGGATTGCTGGGTCATAAGGTAGTTCTATTTTCAGTTTTTTGAGGAACCACCATACTTTCTTCCATAATGGTTGTACTACTTTACATAATAGGATTATTCTGATTGTAACTTCAGTCAAACTTCTGAGCCACAGTCCATCTAAATACATAGTCTTTGACCAATGCCTTGGGTCTCTGTTGATTGCACTGCACTGTTTGTTTGTTTGTTTTTTAGAAAAAGTTATAATCTGAATGGCTCAAAAACCCTTGTGAGACAAACTTTGAAAAGGATATGATTGAAGGGAGAGAAAAAAAAATCAGGTGAATTGAGAAGAGTTGTTGTGCCTCCTGACCAGAAACAACACAAAGAGAATTGTCTTGTGCATTTCTCTCTGTGACAGCAGCATTGAACATTGCTATCATTCCAACCCTTTCTGTCTGCAGATGTTATTTTCACTCTATTCTCCAATATCTTCTTTTGATCAATTCCTTAAATGTCAATTGTAATTTCTTACACCCTGGATTGGTAGCTTGTGATTATTTTCCCTAGTATTTGCACATTTCTAGCTGCCAAGAAAAAATTTCGGTATCATCTAAAACTGGCTTTCCCTGCTTCTTTCCATGTGTCTAGACTCATAGATACATAGATACCAGACCTAACAGGGATAGTTTGGTCTGTTAGGGCAATTCTCCCTTTCACAGGTAGAAAACTGACGGCCAGAGAAGGGCAGGAACTTGAACAAGGCCTGCTTCTGGAAGTGTTTAATGTACTCAGGGAATTCCACCTAATTGAATTTTACTCTCAGCAAACAGATTTCAGAAGCTGCCCAAATACAATACATTCTAAACAAAAACAGAAATGGTATCTAGATATGTTGCTGTTTTGTATTGTCTATGCTCCGCTGCCCCACCATTATTGTGAATAATTGAGAGATAGCTGTTTTACTGCTTAATAAGTAATCCAAAACTGAAGATATTCTAGACTTGTTTCACATAGAAGTTTTGTAACCAGCCTTGTGAAGTAGGATACTACGCTCCTTTTATTTACCAAGTGAGTTTCCAGAAGGTTAAATGCTGGCCCAAGGCCACACAACTAGTGAAGGACAAAACACAGCCATGAAACCAGGACTTAAACTATAAACCCTAATGTGTTTATAGTCTCTACTTGAGGAAACTTTTTGAGAGTAACTGAGGGCCAAAGATTCAAGTAATTGAAGGTTAATTACTAAAGAAATAATGGTCTTCAAGAAGATGGAAGAAGCAATTCGTATTAAGAGAAATAGACCTGGCTAAGTGTTTTTTTCTATTTCTATCTTCACAATAAATGAATGATTTCAAGTAATATCCATATTGCATGAATTTTTAGTTGGACATGGGGACTAAAGAGTGGGATCTATTTTCAACTTACGCTGAGGAATAATGAGAACATTATTTGGAATGTGTCATAGGAGCTTAAATTTTGAACTTTATTTTTTTAATTGATTGATTTAACAGGGAGGGGGGTGGAGTGAGAAGTATCAACTCATAGTTGCTTCACTTTAGTTGTTCATAGGCTGCTTGTCCTTTGTGCTTTGACCAGGCAAGCCCAGGGTTTCTAACTGGTGATCTCAGCATTCCAAGTCAATAATCTATCCACTATGCCAACACAGGCCAGACAATTTTGAACTTTAAAAGCCATGTGTTATTTTTTCTGAGTCACTGAATTAGGGGTGTGAACACCCATGGTTCTAATCCTAGCACTGTTATTGAGATTTCTCTTCTCTGGGCCTCAGTTTCCTCACTATAAATTGACAGCTTTGACACCTTAAAATTCTATGGCTCTAAGAGCAAGAGATGGTACAAGAAATGAAAAGTCACTTCCCTTTGAAAGTGGAGGATGTCACCTTTCCCCATCATTCTGCCATTTTGTCCCTGGAGGTGTTGCAGTAGGCATAATAAAGTTCAATAAGGCTTGGGCAAGAACTTTGTTCCTTGTACCATGATCTTTTAACAGATTTCATAATTTTGCATTATGATATAACAAATAATAATGAAAAATAAATAAATAGCAGTCTGGAGGGGCCATACCTGGGGCTTTTGGGAGGCATCATCAGATCAGATAGGTTACAACCTGCTAGGAGAGCCTGGGCACCTGGGTACAGACCAGATTTGAGGGTTAGACTACAGAGAGTCTCCCATTCATTTCAAATGCCCTTTTATGGTGCCCAAAATACTGCCAATAGTAATAATCTCAGCTGTGCTCCTGACATATATTGGACAAATTATTAAATATCTGCATAACACAGGATACTTTGCAAAACAATTTTTTTCCAAGGAGAAAATGTGTTTCCAGCAAAATACTTTTGTTTTAACAGTAGATCCTTTCTTTTTCTTTTTTTTTTTTTTGTGTGTGTGTGACAGACAGAGTCAGACAGAGGGACTGACAGGGACAGACAGACTGGAAGGGAGAGAGATGAGAATCACCAATTCTTCGTTGCGACACCTTAGTTGTTTATTGATTGCTTTCTCATATGTGCCTTGACCATAGGCCTTCAACAGACTGAGTGACCCCTTGCTCGAGCCAGCGACCTTGGGTACAAGCTGGTGAGCTTTGCTCAAACAAGATGAGCCTGTGCTCAAGCTGGCGACCTCGGGGTCTTGAACCTGGGTCCTCTGCATCCCAGTCCGATGCTCTATCCACTGCACCACCATCTGGTCAGGCAATAGTAGATCCTTTCTATGTGAAGACTACTTGCACAAATTTAGTGACTTCTATAACAGAATAATGATAGACACAATTACGCTGGTTCCATATCTTGCATGGCAGCTGAACAAACTCATCTGGACAAGGGATACCTGAAACTCACTGCTTCACTGGAGAAAAAATCAAATTACTTCATTTTGGAGTCAATTTACAGAAAGTGAGAGCAGGGCCTCAAAGACGTAAGTCCAGAGGAGGGCAAGTGTGACAAAGAAATGACTTACTGTGCATGTGGCTGGAGAAGAAAAGGAGGAAAAACAACACTTGGCTACAAATAGTTGGTGATAATAATTCTTCCAGTTCTTCCAAAGTTAGTCAGCCCCCAATATTTTATCAAGAGGAAGGAAAACAAAGTGAGACTGTCACTCTTTACAGCAAGGGCTCAGGTACTACTATTAGTAACTGCCATGGAGAATGGTCAGCTCAGACACTGGAAGTCCAATAGAAGCAGTGGGAAAAGAAAAGATGATGATTAGCTCCTTATGTATTGATTTTCCTTTAGCAACTTTTGGTTAACCAACAAATCAGCAGGCCTCTGACTAGTGTTAGGAAATTTTATATATCTGGAGTCAAAGAAAGAGCAAGGTCGAACATATGAGTGCCCTTTCTGCTGTTTCATTTAAAGCTCATTGCTTAGTGTTAAGATAAACCACAAAAGATTGTTTTTCTAATAAAGGCAATCTCTTCTTCCTCTGTTTGCTTATTTAATTTTCTGTCATATACAAAACAGTGTCTGCCCATGTCTTGCCATCCTGCCAAAGCTAATAACATACATGAATCAGAAATGGATTGTTTTGATCCCAAATTTGGCAGCTCAGCAACAAAAGAACACACTAGCATTTAGGTTCCAAATCCTCTGCAAATAGCCACTGGGTAGGTCTCCCTTAGAACACTGCCTCAGATATCAACTCCAAGACAGGGAACCTGGATTAATGAGTCAACATAAACATTTAAAAGGCAAATAATTTTCTAAAAATTCACAAGAGGTAGAGGAACAACATGGAGTTAGCACAGAGTCGTCTAGATCAGGGGTCCCCAAACTACGGCCCGCGGGCCACATGCGGCCCCCTGAGGCCATTTATCCGGCCCCCACCTCACTCCCGGAAGGGGCACCTCTTTCATTGGTGGTCAGTGAGAGGAGCACATTGACCATCTCATTAGCCAAAAGCAGGCCCATAGTTCCCATTGAAATACTGGTCAGTTTGTTGATTTAAATTTACTTGTTCTTCATTTTAAATATTGTATTTGTTCCCATTTTGTTTTTTTACTTTAAAATAAGATATGTGCAGTGTGCATAGGGATTTGTTCATAGGTTTTTTTATAGTCCGGCCCTCCAATGGTCTGAGGGACAGTGAACTGACCCCCTGTGTAAAAAGTTTGGGGACCCCTGGTCTAGATCATTCCTTAAAAATATTCCTTGTATAAATGTCCAAAGAGCAAACCAGTTTATAAAAAATTATCTGAAGTCCTTTTGCTGTCACCTATTCATTTACTTTCTTAATCACTCATCTACCTAATGAATCAAATTCTCCATTCTCTAAGAGTCATGCAAGCAGTATCACTATGGCCACAGTATGGTTCCCATGCTTATTGGGTAATCAAATGTTATAACTATTCCCTCATAAACAGGTTCAATAACGATAGTACATTGTATAAGCAATTGTCTTATAAAAATTCTTAAGGGCATTTTACTTTGTACTAGATTTTTCTCTGGCTATAAGAAAGTACATGAGAAGAATTAAAAGGGAAGACGTTCATCATTTCATTGAAAATCTCTGGAAAACCAATATTTATTACTATAATTGAGATTAAACCTTAGATTTTTAATTGAAAATATAAAAATTACATATGGTGCCTTCCCATCTCCAGAGAAACAAACCTTCTGGGTTCTACTTATTTGCTTCTAAAATTTTTATTGAGTTTCCACTTTGAGTCCTACAACATGTTTTAAAGGCATGGGAAAGGGCCTGACCAAGTAGTGGCACATCAGACTGGGATGCAGAGGACCCAGGTTCAAAACTCCGAGGCCCCCACCTTGAGTGTGTGCTCACCAGCTTGAGTGCAGGTTCCCTAGCTTGAGCAAGGGATCATATACATGACCGCATGGTCGCTGGTTTGAAGCCGAAGGTCACTAGCTTGAGCAAGGGGTCACTTGGTCTGCTGTAGCCCCCCGTGATGGCACATATGAGAAAGCCATCAATGAACAACTAAGGTGCTGCAATGAAGAATTGGTGCTTCTCTTCTCTCTCTCCTCTTGTCTGTCTGTGCCCATCTGTCCTTCTCTCTGTGTCTTTGACACACATACACACACACACACACACACACAGAGCAAGGGAAAGGAACAAGGCTAGCTCTGGTTCTCCCCATATGCAAATAACTAGACCACATGCAAACAGCTACACACCACGCCACTGGCCACAGCAATGCAAATCTTTGAACTACATTTCTTCAGTTAAAGATTTGCCTTGGCAGATGAAACATCTTGTTTCTCTTAAAAGGAAACTGCAATCTGTTCTCACATTTTTCCTTGAAGAAGAAGAATGAGAAGAAAAAGAAAGAAGGAGTGGGAAAGGAAAGAAGCAAAAGAGAAGAGAAGGAGAAGATGAATAGAAGTTTAGACGAGAATCATAGTTATTTTCTAGGATATAATATTCTCAAATGAGAGCCAAAAATCATTATATGACTCTGCTGTTACAAAGAGTTTATTTAAAGCTATCCTCAACTGAATGAGTTTACCCAATTTTATTCCCACTAACCTAAATCCCACTAATCCAGCCTAGAAGCCTCAGCACTCTGTACAACCAGGCAATCTGGCTTAGTATCTCCTCTAGCAATGTTTTATAAAATCAAAGATTGGCTGTAGATTAATTTTTTAAAGCTATGTATCCAATTCAAGACAATAAATAGATTTTAATCTGGAAGCTAACAATTATATTTTGGGTGAAGTTTATGATTGGCTATAAACTGAGTGTTGAAGGGTAATACGTTGAAAAGTTGTGCATCAGCTTTTCTACCAGTGAGTTCAGTTATGTTTTCTTTAATTTTACACAAAACTGGATTACTTGTCAATAAATTGAAAAGACCATACCCTTAAAATGTGCACATCAAACTGGATATTTCCAGATTGCTCAACATTTGCACAAAGATTAATCGTAGTTACAGATTCCTAAATTATTTTTTTAATATTGAATTTATGGGGTTACATTGGTTAACAAAAGTATATAGGTTTCAAATGTATAATTCCATAATCTATTATTTGTACATTGTACTGTGTGTTCACCACTCAAGGACACATATCCTCTGTCACCATTTAGCCCCTGATTACCCCATTCTACTTCCCCCACCCCCTTCACTTCTGGTTATTACCATAATGTTTTCTGTGTCTATGAGTTTCATATATATGAAACTATATATTTTTTTGCTTAATCCCTTCACCTTTTTAACCCTCCAACTACCCCATCCCTCTAACAGCTGTCAGTCTGCTCTCTGTATCTATGAGTATGTTTCTATTTTGTGTTAGTTTGTTACTTAGATTCCACACATAAGTGAAAACGAATGTTATTTGTCTTTCTCTGACAGGTTTACTTCACTTAGCATAATACTCATGGGGTCCATCCATGTTGCCACCAACAGGTAAGATTTCATTCTTTTTAAAAGCCAAGTAGTATTCCATTGTGTAAAAGTACCACTGCTTTTTATCCACACATGTACTGATGTCACTTTGCTTCCAAACATTGGCTATAGTAAATAATGCTGCGAGGAACATAGGAGTGCATGCATTCTTTTGAATCAGTATGTCAGGATTCTTCAGCAATATACCTATACCTAGAAGTGGAATTGTTGTGTCATAACACAGTTCCATTTCTGTTTTAGTGTGTGTGTGTGTGTGTGTGTGTGTGTGTGTGTGATAAAGACAGAGAGAAGGACAGATAGGGACAGACAGACAGGAAAGGAGAGAGATGAGAAGCATCAATTCTTTGTGTGGCACCTTAATTATTCATTGATTGCTTTCTCATATGTGCTTTAACCCGGGTGGGGGGGGGGGGCTACAGCAGACCGAGTGATCCCTTGCTCAAGCCAGAGACCCTGGGCTCAAGCTGGTGAGTCTTGCTCAAACCAGATGAGCCCGTGCTGAAGCTGGCGATCTCAGGGTTTCGAACCTGGGTCCTCTGCGTCCCAGTCCGACGCTCTATCCACTGTGCCACCACCTCGTCAGGCTCTATTTTTAACTTTTTGATGATCCTTCATATTGTCTTCCACAGTGGCCACAGCAGTCTGTAGTCTCACCAACACTGCAAGAGGCTTCCCTTTTCTCCACATCCTTGTCAGCACTTGTTGTTTGTTGATTTATGGATGTTAATCAATCTGACAGGTGTGAGGTGATATCTCATTGTTGTTTTAATTTGCATTTCTCTGATGATTATTGGCATTGAACATCTTTTCATATGTTTAATGGTCATCTCTATGTCCTTTTTGAAGAAGGGTTTCTTCAGGTCTTTTACACATCTTTTAATTAGACTTTTTGTTGTTGAGTTTTATAAGTTCTTTACACAGTTTACATATTAACCCATTATCAGATGTATCTTTGCAGAATATATTCTCCCATTCAAGTGGGTTGTCTTTCAATATTGTTGATGTTTTCCTTAGCCATGCAAAGTCTTTTTAAAAGTTTGATGTAGTCTCATTTGTTTATTTTGTCTATTCTTTCCCTTACCCAAGGAGATATATCAGAAAAAAATATATTACTAAGAGGAATGTCTGAGATTTTATTGCCCATGTTTTCTTCTAGAATTTTTATGCTTTCGAACCTTACGTTTAAGTCTATGATCCACTTTCAGTTTATTTTTGTATATGGTGTAAGAAGGTTGTCTAGTTTCATTGTTTTGCACATATCCTTCCAATTTTCTTAACACCACTTATTGATTAGACTGTGTCTACCACATTGCATGCTCTTGCCTCCTTTGTCAAATGTTAATTGCCCATATAGGTGTGGGTTTATTTCTTGGCTTTCTACATATTTAGCTTCATTGATATATATGTCTGTTTTTATGGCAGTATCATGCTGTTTTACTTACTAATGCAGGTGTCCCCAAATTATGGCTTGTGGGCTGCATGCGGGCCCCGCCGGACTTCCGGAAGGAGCACCTCTTTCATTGGTGGTCAGTGAGAGGAGCATTGTATGAGGCGGCCCTCCAATGGTCTGAGGGACAGTGAACTGGCCCCCTGTGTAAAAAGTTTGGGTACCCCTGTTAAGGCCTGATATTATAGTTTGATATCAGACTGATGTGGCTATCCATGTTCCTTTGTGGTTTTATACACTTTTTGGATTATTTATTTTAGTTCAGTGAAATACATCATTGGTATTTTGACAGGAATTGTTTTGACTTTATAGATTGCTTTGGGTGGTGTGGACATTTTAACAATGTTAGTTCTTCTTATCTATGAGCATAGTATATGTTTCTATTTATTTGTATCTTCTTCAATTTATTTCTTCAGTATTAATGTATTGTGTACAAGTGTTTTACCTCCTTGGTTAAATTTACTCTTAGGTATTTTACTTTATTGGATGCAACTGTATATGGCATTGTTTTCTTAGTTTCATTTTCTGATAGCTCATTATTGGTAGATAAAAATGCAATCTATTTCTGGATATTTATTTTGTATCTGTTAATTTACCAAATTCTTTTTTTATGTTTATTTTAATGATTTTAGAGAGAGAAAGGGAGAGAGAAGGAGAGGGACAGGAATATCTGTTCCTGTATGTGACCTGACCAAGGATCAAACCAGCAACCTTCATGCTTTGAGACAGCACTCTAAACAAGCAATCTATCTGGCCATGGCAATTTACTGGATTCATTTATCAGTTCTAGTAGTTTTTTGGTGGAATCGATATTGTTATTTACATACAGTATCATGTCATCTGCAAATAATGACAATTTTACTTCTTCCACTATAATTTGGATACTTTTTATTTCTTCTTCTTGTCCGATTGTTGTGGTTATAACTTTCACTATTATCTTGAATAAGATTGGTGAAAGTGGACATCTCTGTCTTGTTTCTGATCTTAAGGGAAATGCTTTTAGTTTTTGCCCATTAAGTATGTTAGCTGTGGGTTTGTCCTATATGGTCTTTAGTGTAATCACATATGTTCCCTCTATTTTCACTTTGCTGAGTTTTTATTTTAAATGAGTGCTGGATTTTATCAAATGCTTTCTCTGCATCTATTGATATAATCACATGGTTTTTGTTTCATTTTTTAAATGTTATGTATCAGATTTTTTTGATTTGTAGATATTGTACCATCCTTGCATCCCAAAAATAAATTCTACTTGATCATTACATATGATCTTTTTAAAGCTTTGCTAGATCCAGTTTGCTAATATTTTTGTTGAGGATTTTAGCATCTATATTTATCAGGGATATTGATCTAAAATTTTATTTATTTTTACTGTCTTTACCTGGTTTTGGAATTAAGATAATGCTGGCCTTATAAAATGAACTTGGGAGTCATTCCTAATCTTGAAATTTTTGAAATGGTTTGAGTAGGAAAGGTGTTAGCTTTTCTTTGAATGTTCAGAAAAATTCACTTGTAAAGCCATCTAGTCCAGGGCATTTGCTTGTTAAGAGAGTTTTGATTACTGCTTCCATTTCATTACTGCATTAGATGACTACATTTCATTGCATTCTGTCTATTCAGAGTTTCCAATTCTTCCTAACTCAGTTTTGGAAGAATGTATGTTTCTAGAAATTCATCCATTTCATCCAGATCATCCAATTTGTTGGTATATAGTTGTTGGTGATATATATATTTTACAATAGTTTGTGTTTCTGTGGAGTCACTTCTTACTTCTCATTCATTTATGATTTATTTATCTGGATCTTCACTCTTTTTCTTTCTTGATGAGCCTGGTTAAAGGTTTGACAAACTTCTTTTTCAAAGAACCAGTTCTTGGTTTCATTGACCTTTTGTGTTTTGTTTTTTAAACTTTATTTAGTTTATTTATGCTCTGATCTTTATTATTTCCTTTCTTCTACTCATTTTGGGCTTTGTTTGTTGTTCTTTTACAGTTCCTTTAAAGACAAAGTTAAATTATTTGAGATTTTTCTTGTTTCTTTTTTTTTTTTTCATTTTTCTGAAGCTGGAAACAGGGAGAGACAGTCAGACAGACTCCCGCATGCGCCCGACCGGGATCCACCCAGCATGCCCACCAGGGGCGATGCTCTGCCCACCAGGGGGCGATGCTCTGCCCATCCTGGGCGTCGCCATGTTGCGACCAGAGCCACTCTAGCGCCTGAGGCAGAGGCCACAGAGCCATCTCCAGCGCCCGGGCCATCTTTGCTCCAATGGAGTCTTGGCTGCGGGAGGGGAAGAGAGAGACAGAGAGGAAAGCGCAGCGGAGGGGTGGAGAAGCAGATGGGTGCTTCTCCTGTGTGCCCTGGCCGGGAATCGAACCCGGGTCCTCCGCATGCTAGGCCGACGCTCTACCGCTGAGCCAACCAGCCAGGGCTCTTGTTTCTTAATGTAAGTTTGTACTGCTATGAATTTTCCTGCTAAGACTGCTTTTGCTGTGTCTTATAGATTTTGGGTTGTTGTGTTCTCAGTTTTATTTTTTTCAAGGTAACTTTTGACGTCTTCTTTGATCTCATTGTTAACTCATTTTTTGCTTAGTAACATATTATTTAGCCTCTATGTCTTTATAGTTTTTTTTCAGTTTTTATGTTCTGATTGATTTCTACTTTTATACAATTATGGTCAGAGAAGATGCTTGATATGATTTCAATTTTCTTAAGTTTATTGAGGCTTGTTTTGTGTTCTAAGATGTGGTCCATTTTAGAAATTTTTCCATGTGCTGACCACAGAAAGCAGAATTTACCTCTGTAGGGTCTGGTGTTTCCCAAAATCTCCCTGTAAATATATTGCTTGTGAAGTTACTTGGTTCCTGCTTTGATGTTGTCTGAAGCTAGTCATTGTGTTTGTTGGTTCTGGAGCCTCTTGGGAGGAACTCTGGTGCAAGTCAATGTCAGATGCTGCTTATGACTGACCCTGATTAACCATTTTGGAGGTACAAAGTGATTCACAGTTTGTGGCTATGTTTACTGGGCCTTGGTATGTGCATATAAGATCAATCTGAACATAAAGTCTGGTTTTTTACCAGTACCAGGCCCTGCGGTCTCTGTCAGCAAAAGTCCCAAGGTACTCTGAAATCTATCTACACTTGCTTCTACCTGCTGGCTGACTATTAGGCTTAGTCACTGAAAGAGTGTCTCGTAGTATTCAAATGGCATGAGATAGGTTCTTAGTGAGTCACTGGTAGGGGAGACTTGTGTTCACCAAATTGATACAGGTTCAAATTCTGTGCCAGTGCTAGGTCAAAGGCCAAAAAAAAAATGTCCCACAGTATACCAAATCTAGCTGCCACCTACTGAATGCTCAGAAGCAGATTTAATGACAGGCATACTGGGTGTACGCCCTGGGCCCTGACTTCTGAAAGGCCCCACAAAACCCCAACTTCATACTTTTTTCAAATAACACCAAGTTTGGTTTCATATATGCAATTTTAACATTAATAGTACGTAATATTTTTAATTTATTTAAAAATATGGTTAACATGTATTTTTATTTTCCCTGTCTCCTTTTTTTTAAGGGTTCCAATATTTTCTTCTATGCCAGGGACCTCAACAGACCCTAATCCACCTCTGTGAATGATTGCAGAACTTTGTGGTGGGGCAGGTCTCAGGGACTTGTCAGGGTGAGGCCATCAGAGTTCGTTGGGCCCAAGTAAAATAAGGTTTGGCCATGTGATGGGAAAGCTCAGCACTGGTTAGGTGTGTAAGGGGAAAATGCCCCCTGTCGTACAGCTATTTAACTCAGTCTGTTCAAGATTCTGCTGGAAGGCCAAGTTCAGCAAGATGGAGTTACTGGGATGTGAGAGGATAAGGTTTTGTGCATCTACCATTAGTGGGAGGTGCCAGTCAGGTTGGTGGAAGGTAGGAAGAGTGGCCTCACCCCAGAGCCATATAACACAGTCTATCCTCATTTCTACCCAGACTTCTACAGGGCAGGGCCACCAATAACATGTAAGTTTGTGCTTCCAGGAGCCCAGATGGTGGGGCTAGATGATTTCCCACCAGGGGGACGCCCCAGTGAGTTTCACAAGAGATTGAGGGAAATGGCTCCTACCTCAAAGCTACATAATTCAGTCACTGACACCCTCTGAGTCTGTCCATACCTCTATAACTCAACTCAGGCAGTTAACTCCTCAGGAGAGCTTAAGCTCCACAGGGTGGGATGACAGGGGTTCCAGAATGTGGAGTTATTGTATTCCTCCACTGATGCCATATGAAGAAAAATGCTCTACTTTAGAAAGATGACATCTGTGGTGTGGAAGAGGCACTAAACACAGGGGTCTTAGAGGCTGTCCCTCAGCTCTCTCCTCAGACCCATAAAGCTAGTCTCTCTTCATGCAACACTAGGCTGCTTTACCTTCCCTCCACTGGATCTCAAGGTGAGGGGCTATAAATGAGATTTTGTGTGTTGGCGCTTCAAAAGTGTGTCTGTGTCTCTATCAGAATTCTGTCTCTCTTGGCAGACAGAATCCTTGCTGATTTTCACAGCCAGATGTAATGTGGTCACTTGTTATAAGCTCTGGAGTTCTGGATGGGGAGCCTGGCTTGGGGTTGAGACTTTCTCAGGGGAAAAATTTTCAGCTAAGATATACCTTTAGAATCTTAGTTGCCAACCTTGGGAGTGTGACCAGCCCTATTCATGTCTCTGCCCTTTCCACCACTCACAGTATGGCTTCTGTAATTCTTTGGTTATAAAATTTCTTGTTAGCTAGTCTTCAGTTGGTTATTCCGGTTGATTGTTCTATATTTTAGTTGTAATTCAAGTTTGATCCTGAGAGGAGGTGAGTGTAACATCAACCTACTCTGCTTCTATCATGGATCAACATTTTTTTTTAAAATCTCTACTCATAAAACTCTAGTAAAAAATTGCTCATGATGTTCAAATTTCTTAATTATCTCTACATTACTTAATAGGAATGTAAGAACAAGGTTATAATTATATAAAAAACAGTTTCTTTAGAAACAGGACAAGTTTCCTCCCCATCAAACTTTCTGTTTTTCATTGATACGTAGACACATGCAGCCCCATGTTTATTGCAGCATTGTTCACAGTGGCCAGGACATGGAAACAACCAAAAAGCCCGTCAATAGATGACTGGATAAAGAAGATGTGGCACATATACACTATGGAATACTACTCAGCCATAAGAAATGATGACATCGGAACATTTACAGCAAAATGGTGGGATCTTGATAACATGATACGAAGTGAAATAAGTAAATCAGAAAAAACCAGGAACTGCATTATTCCATATGTAGGTGGGACATAAAAGTGAAACTAAGAGACACTGATAAGAGTGTGGTGGTTACGGGGGGGGGTAGGGGGGAATGGGAGAGGGAAAGGGGGAGGGGGAGGGGCACAAAGAAAACAAGATAGAAGGTGACAGAGGACAATCTGACTTTGGGTGATGGGTATGCAACATAATTGAATGACAAGATAACCTGGACTTGTTATCTTTGAATATATGTATCCTGATTTATTGATGTCACCCCATTAAAAAAAACTTTCTGTTTTCCTTTTCTAGAAATAATTTAGGTTCTCCTAGACTTAGAAGTACCAGTTTCCAAACCTTCCATATATGCAGGTAGCTTGTCCAGAGTGGGAGGCCTGATCTCTTCATGACAGCTATAGTGAGAAAGCAGTACAACAGAGTAGTTTCATCCAAGATTGATATAAAGATCTGGCTGGCCTGTTATTGCCCAGGACAGGGCTCTAGGCCATAGGATAAGTTCTGAAGGTGAGTAAGAAAAACCCTCTTCCTTCTATTATTCCTTAGTCTCCACCTAAGCCCTAAGACTTCTTTGGTTCCTTGCCACCAGTCATCTACTTCCTGCAAACCCTGCCCTTGCCCCTTAAGTGGTTAAAAGAGCTCTCATTCAGGTGGAAGTCTTCTAGGACACTTTCTTTGATCTCCCCAAGCTAGGTTATATAATCCCTTAATTTACATCCTTAAATTGTCTGTGCATACACCTATCTCTGATTTTGTCACTATACTCATTACTAGAACATGAAATCTTTTGAGGGCAGGGGCATTTTTATTTTTCTCTCATCATTCTATTCATTTCACATGATTCAGCTTAGAAAATAATTTAAAGCACTCAACAAATAGTCATTGAGTATGTGGATGAAATGGTGACATAGGTAATATTGGCTACTGCCACTGACTCAGGCAAGTATTTGCTATTGCAGAGAAACCTTATTGAATAAAGTCAATTCTCTTAAATTAACAGGTAGCAAAAGACACTTCATATACATTGTGAAATATTTAACATATAATATTCAAATGTTCTTCCCTAACCATATTTTTAAGCATTAGTTTAATTAACACTGACACTTAGAAAGTCCAAGAAATAGCCTGACCAGGTGGTGGCGCAGTGGATAGAGCATCGGACTGGGATGCAGAGGACCCAGGTTCGAGACCCTGAGGTCGCCAGCTTGAGCACGGGCTCATCTGGTTTGAGCAAAAAGCCCACAAGCTTGAACCCAAAGTCACTGGCTCCAGCAAGAGGTTACTCGGTCTGTGGTCAAGGCATATATGAGAAAGTAATCAGTGAACAACTAAGGTGTTGCAATGCGCAATGAAAAACTAATGATTGTTGCTTCTCATCTCTCTCCGTTCCTGTCTGTCTGTCCCTCTCTATCCCTATCTCTGACTCACTCTCTGTCTCTGTAAAAAAATAAAAAATAAAAAAAGAAAGTCCAAGAAATAATCAGGATCATTAGTGTCAGTCTGACAAAAGTCTGAAAAAGGTTTCTGTAATATAGCACAAACTGTTTTCACAAGACTGTCTGGAAATAAATAGCTCATTGTGAAATTTGTTACTTGCTTTATATATTCATCAGTGGTACAATGATGATCTAACAAGGTTAAAGTATTCTCTGATTTCCATTATAAAGATAATTTCAATCAAGCAGCCTAACAGACTAACAGTGTAGGTCATTTTATAATTCATTTATAATAATGACTGTGGCACCATGCAAACAAGAGAACAAAACAGGCTGAGAGAACAAACCTAGAAAAAATGTTTTATTATAGAAAAACAACAGTAGTGATTTGCATCTTGTATTTTCAATGACCTTTGTAGTACTCCTCTGTAAATGAAACAGAATCATTCCTCATGGTCCACCAGAAACCTTTGATTCCTGCCCATCCATTTCATGGAAATATATATGCTGACTTTTCATTGGCTATAACTGGAGCACATTTAGTGCAACACTATCATACTGATTTACTTAGACTTGTGAAAGAGTTGAAGAAGGGAAAAACAAAACTGATGGTTTCTATTCACTATTTCTATAAAGAGTTTTATTTCAGATGTTTTCCACGCTTCTACTGAATATTTGTATTTACTCCTTCTGCATAAAGAAATTCTCAGGTAACTTGTGAAAACAAAGATCCAAAAATATCTTTGAAAGAAATTTCATCCTTTGCCTATTTTATTTCTCTTCTTTACACAAAAATGCTCATGATATTCTATGCATTGAAATCCACACTAATGATGTACTATTGTGATTTCTAGGAATCCTACAATGAAAAATCAAAGAAAAGAAAGAAACATCTTAGGTGTTATTTTGAATATTTTTAGGTAGAAGAAGATAGAATATTTTAAAAGCAAACCTTAGAAACACACTGACTGTGTAATATCAAAGAAATAGACGGTATAACAGAAAGCATACTGCCTTGTTTGTCACAAGCCATAGATTTTACCAGGCTTTGAAATTAACTAGTTCATCTTTGGCAAATCCTTTGCCTCAAATAATATGCCTCTGTATTCTCATCTTCAAAATGAGGAGACTAGGATAGATTTTGGAGGACCATTGCAAATGTAGCATTAGAGATACAGACTTTAAATATAAAATGAAAATATCAGCCCTGGCTGGCCGGTTGGCTCAGTGGTAGAGTGTTGGCCTGGTGTGGAGGAGTCCCAGGTTCGATTCCCAGCCAGGGCACACAGGAAAAGCACCCATCTGCTTCTCCACCCCTCCCCCTCTCCTTCCTCTCTGTCTCTCTCTTCCCCTTCCGCAGCCGAGGCACCACTGGAGCAAAGTTGGCCCAGGTGCTGAGGATGGCTCTATGGCCTCTGCCTCAGGCGCTAGAATGACTCTGGTTGCAACAGAGCAATGCCCCAGATGGGCAGAGCATCACCCCCTGGTGGACATGTCAGGTGGATCCCAGTCGGGCGCATGCGAGAGTCTGTCTGACTGCCTCCCCGTTTCCAAATTCAGAAAAAAAAATAATAATATCATTTAAAAAGAAAAACACTTTATGCAACCTACAGGACGAAGGTACGAAGGAGGCTAAAAAAATGCAAGAACATTTTCCAGAATCAGAAACAGGGAGGTCTCAATGGCAAAGACAAAGGTCTTAATTTAAGGTTAGTATGACTCTAAGATGTTTTTAAGGACAATCCATCAAGGGAAGTTTGTGAATTTGGAGGTACTTCCTGTGGCACTCTTGACAGAGCAGAATTCCAGCTTACAAAAATGACACAAAGCCAATTCCAAAAACAAGTACCGGGTTCTCACAGTCTTCTTTTATGGATGGGTGCACATGTGCTAAGCTAAACTATTTGTCTATATTTGTGCACTTAATTGTTTAACTCTCCCTATAAGTTGGTTTTTCATTTGTCCAATTAGCCAAACAGTAGAAAACAAACAACTTGAATTATTTATGGGTTTTTCCTTTGATCCCAGAATTTACAGATGCTACTAAAATACCCACTTACTATTTATTTTTTCATTCTTAACAACTGGCAGTCACATCTCATTTGGTTACTTTGCTATGTTTCTAACATTCACTTTTCTGCCTCGTTGGCTTGCCATCTACTTTCTATTGTCTTCCCATTCTGGAATGAAAAGATAAAACAAGGACAAGTTTGCCCTGTATCTGCTAAATGTTTCCTACTTCTGGATTGATAGATTTTTTTTCTTTCTTTTACCTAGTCACTTCTTTTATCCTCCAGAGTAAAGCTTCTCAAGTAGACACCTTAAATTGTTGCATCTTGAAAGTTGTGTATTGCTTTGAAAGTTGCATTCAATGAGTGTTTCTTTCTTTCTCTTCTGTTGTCACTTTTTAGTCTAAGGCCAAAAACAGGACAGTTGGTTGGGTAAGTGTGGGGATGTATTTCTGGTGAATACTCTAAGCAGAAAAATGTAGATGTTGTGTTAAGAAAAGTGAATGATGGATAGGAAGAAGTAACAGGCAGATAATTTATGTCCAGGCAAGCCTAGTGGTCCTTAGAATCAGAACATAACTTTCGGTGACCCAGATAAGGATGCAGAAAACATAAGCCTGGAAACCTGGTCACAGAATCTGGAGAAGAAAACAGTATCTGGGCAAAGAGTCTGAATTACAGATTTACAAAATTATTAAATAAAGAACTTGAATTCTAAATTGTGTATTGTCAAAATCAGAGAGAAACAGGTGGAAAACACAGTTGAGAGAATGGATGAGAAAAGTTTAGTGAGGACTGACATTAAACATTAGCAAATAGGCTAAGCATGGAATTGAGGGACTAAGAAAATTTCAGAATCAGATCAGAGAGCAAATGGTAACTATTCCTCAAAAAGCAAATTTAAGGTGAGATTAAGCAATCTTTTAAGTGATAAGAATCTTTTATTCTTATGATGAGCTTAATCAGACAAAATGACAGATTGAGGCAGAGGTACAAATGGATACACTTATCATACTACCTCCTAATTTCCAGTGAAAAAAATGAAAAGAAATACAATGTTCAGGAAAGAGAGATATTTGGAGGGCTTGGATCACCCCAACTTGCATTTGAAATACCTCCTATTCGTTAGTTCATACCCTGCACAGCTTTCCCCTAGCTTGGGCCTCAGGCTCTGTCTTGTTATCAAGACAAGAGTTCACACGGAAAATCTGAAAGATCTTTTTAATTTCTACCCTGTATTCTCTACAGACAGTAAAATATCTCATTAACACTTTTAAAAATGTTGATTACATGACAAAATGTTAATTTTTGACACATTGGGCTAAGCAAAAATATTAATTATACCTATTTCTTCTTACTTTTTAAAATGTGGCTATTAGAAAATCTAACTTTATATAGGTGATTTGCATTATATTTCTATTCAGCAGTACTAACCTGTGCATAACTCTAAGATACAATATGGCAAAAAAGTACAAACTTTATTGAATTATAGGTAGAAAAGAAAATTAGAATTCTATGAAGATTGAACACAAAAGAAGTGGATGACTTCAAAACAAGACTAAGAATTAGCTGGCAGAATTGATAGTAGGAAAGAAATACTGCAAAGTTCTTCTAGCAAAACAGATAACATCAAACTCTAGAAAACCAAATAGACAGTTATCTGGCCACCAGAGTGGACAAGGCATTTGAGAAAGCCAAAGAAGTAGCATATAAGTTAGTATAAATCTGAACTACATTCTGTCAAATTAAGCTGTATAGTCTAAGTTTTAGAACAAACACTAAAATTTACTTTAAAAAAGATCTTTAAAAATTATAATGTTATACTATAATATATTTACTTAATGGAAAAGAAAGCAGCAAAGGAAAAATAGTGGTACAAAAAGTATATGAGACATAAAGAAAACAGTAAAATGGCACATGAAATCTTACTATATTAGTTATCACATTAAATATAAATGAATTAGATATTCTAGTCATATTATGAGGCTAGTATTATCCTAAATCCAAAACCAGATAAAGACAACAAAAAGAAAGAAAATTTTAGGCCAACATTTCTTATGAGCATAGATGCTAAAATCCTCAACAAAATATTAGCAAATGGGATCCAGCAATACATTACAAAGGTCATGCACCATGATGAAGTGGGATTTATTCCAAGGATGCAAGGTTGGTACAACATTTTCAAATCTGTAAACATGATATACCACATAAACACATTGAAAAATAAAAATCACATGGTCATATCAATACTGAAGAAAAAGTTTTTGATAAAAGTCAGTACTCATTTATAATAAAAAGTCTCAGCAAAGTGGGAACAGAAAGAACATACCTCAATACCTTTATAATAAAGGCCATATATGACAAAACCACAGACTTACAAAAAATAATCCACAGATATATGTGGAACCACAGAAAATCCTGAATAACCACAGCAATCTTGAAAAAGAAGAAAAAAGTTGGAGGAATCTGCTACCTGATATCAAACTACACTATAAGGCCATAGTAACTGAAACAGCTTGATACTGGCATAAAAACAGACATACAGATCAATGGAACAGAACAGAAAGTCTTGAAATAAATCCATACTCTTATGGGCAATTAATGTTTGATAAAGGAGGCAAGAACATACAATGGGGTAAAGAGAGTCTATTCAATATATGGTATTGGAAAAATTGGATAGATATGTGTAAAAAAAATGAAACTGTACCACCTTTTTACACCATGTACAAGAATAAACTCTAAATGGTTTAGACTTAACTGTAAGAATCAAAATAATAAAAATCCTAGAAGAAAACATAAGCAGTAAGATCTGGGACATTTCTTATCTAAATTTTTTTCTTATACATCTTCTCAGGCAAGGGAAACAAAAGAAAAATAAACAAATGGGATTGCATCAAACTAAAAAGTCTTTGCACAGCAAAGAAAACAATCAATAAAATGAAAAGACAACTCACTGAAAGAAAGAACATATTTGCCAAGGATACATTTGATAAGGGTTTAATATCCGAAATCTACAAAGAACTCATACAACTCAACACTAAGAAACAGAGAACACAGTTAAAAAATTGACAGAGGACCTGAATATACACTTCTCCAAAGAGGACATACAAATGGCCCATAGATATATGAAAAGATGTGCAATGTCACTAATCATCAAAGAAATGCAAATTAAAAGCACAATGAGATATCACCTCATATCTGTCAGAATGGTGCTCATCAACAAATAAAGAAACAAGTGTTGGTGAAGAAGTGGACAAAGGGAACTTTCACACAGTGTTGATAGAATTGGAGATTGGTATAGCCACTGTGGGAAACAGTATGGATGCTCTTCAAAAATTTAAAAATGAGCCTGACCAGTGGATGAACAGTGGTTAGAATGTTGACCTGGTATGCTGAGGACCCAGGTTCAGAACCCCAAGGTTGCCAGCTTGAGCACAGGGTCACCAGCTTAAGTGTGGAATCATAGAAATGACCCCATGGTCACTGACTTAAGCCCAAAGGACACTGGCTTAAAGCCTAAGGTCGCTGGTTTGAGCTCAAGTTCACTGGATTGAACAAGGGGTTTACTGGCTCTGCTGGAGTCCCTCAGTCAAGGCACACATAAGAAAGCAATCAATGAACAACTAGGAGTTGATATTTCTCATCTCTTTCTCTTCCTGTCTGTCTCTCACTTGCTAAAACAAACAAACAAACAAACAAACAAACAAACAAACAAATAAATAGATAAAGGAACTGCTTTATGACCCAGCAATTCCACTTCTAGGTATGCATCCGAAGACAACCAAAACAATAATTCAAAAGAATGTATGCACCCCTGTGTTCATTGCAGTCATTTACAATAACCAAGCTATGGAAGCAAACCATGTGCCCATCAAAAAATGAATGTGAAAAAAAAAAAAGCTGTAGTATGCTTATACAGTGGAATAGTATTCAGCCATTATAAGAATAAAATCTTACCATTTGAATACAGCATGGATGACCTAGAGGATATTACCGGTATACTAAGTGAAGTAAGTCAGTCAGATTTTAATTATATATGCAATCTAAAGAATATAAACAAATAAAACAGAAACAGACTTACAGATATTGAGAACAGATTGTCACCAGAAGGGAGGGGAGTTGGGGGACTGCATAAAAAGGGTGAAAAGATTAAGAAATACAGTCTGGTAGCTACAAAATAGTCAAGGAGATGTAAAATACAGCATAGAAAATATAATCAATAATATTGTAATAACTATATATGGTGCCTGTTGGGTACTGAAAATACTAGTGGGAACACAGGGTAAAGTATATGATTGTCTAATCACTATGTTGTACACCTAAACATTCTAAATAATACTGAATGTACACTGTAATTTAAAAACTTTTAATTAAAAAATAAAAAGGAAAGTTAGAGAAAGAAGTAAAAGTAGGCTGAACATCAACAATGATATAAAAGACTTAAACAAAAGTATAAATCAAATAGACTTAAAATGCATCTATAGAATAAGGCACCCAATGATAGCAGAACACATATTCTTCTCAACTGTACATAAAACATTCTCTAATATAGGTCATAGCTTAAATAAATAAATTAGGATTGAAATTATACCAAATATGGTTTCCAACCCTTATGGAAAAACAAACAAATAAGAGCAAGATATTTAGAGAATCAATCTACATGTGGAAATTAAACCACATAAACCTAAGTAACCATATATGTGGAAATCAAACAATACATCAATAAGTATATTGTCTCTAAGACCTTAGTATAAAAAGACCAAATAAGAAATCACAAAGAATATGATAAAATACTTCGAAATTAATAAAATAAAAACACTATACGAACACAGATTGGATCCAGCCAAAGTAGTACATAAATATAAATTATTGCTTATCATAATACTTGTAAACAACTGTTTTGAAATCAAGGAAGAGTCTCAAATCAATCACCTAAACTGTCATCTTTTAATACTGGTAAAAAAGAGCACATTAAAGCTAAACCAAGAAGAACTAATAAAATAGTAAATTTTATTAATTTACTATTAATGAAATTAATAGAAGCAGAGATTAATGAAATCAAGAACAGAAAAACCATAGAGAAAAGCAACAAAATAAAAAATTGGTTTGTGAAAAGTCATTAAAATTGATAAAACTTTAGTTAGACTAACCAACAGAAAAAGAGAGAAGCCTCAAATTACTATAATCAGGAATGAAAAAAGGAGATATTACTACTGGCCTTACATAAATTAAAACAGTTTTAAGAAAATACAATGTAAAATTGTTTGCCACTAAATTGTATAACATAGATAAAATGAATAAATTCTTAAAATGACAAAATTACCAAAACGAACTTAAGAAGAAATAGAATATCTCAATAAACTTGTAAAATACAGAGCCTGATTTAGATATTTAAGTCTCCTCACAAAGAAAAGCCCAGAACCAGAGAGCCATACTGGCAAATACTACCAAACATTTAAAGAAAAATTAATGCCAATCCTTATAAAATCCTTAAAAACGAAACAGAAAAGGATGAAACAAATCTCAATTCATTCTATGAAGCTAGTATTACCATGATAACAAAAACAGACAGATACTTTACAAAAAACTACTGACTGCCTGACCTGTGGTTGTGCAGTGGGTAAAGCATCCACCTGGAACTCTGAGGTCACCATTTGGAAATCCTGGGCTTGCCTGGTCAAGGCACATATGGGAGTTGATGCTTCCTGCTCCCCACTTCTCCCCCTAACCTCCGCTCTCTCTCTCCTCTTTCTAAAAATGAATAAGTTGCCTTGCCAGGCAGTGATGCAGTGGATAGAGTATCGGACTGGGATGCAGAGGACCTAGGTTCAAAACCCCATGGTCGCCATCTTGAATGCTGGTTCATCAAGTTTGACCATGGGATTACCAGCTTGAGTGCGGAGTCACTGACTTGAGCGTGGGATCATAGACATGAACCCATAGTCACTGGCTTGAACCCAAAGGTAACTGGCTTGAAGCCCAAGGTTGCAGGCTGGAGCCCAAGGTCACTGACTTGAGCAAGGGGTCACTCACTCTGCTGTAGCTCCCCTGGTCAAAGCACGTATGAGAAAGCAATCATTGTACAACTAAGGTACCACAATGAAGAATTGATGCGTTTCATCTCTCTCCCTTTCTGTCTGTCCCTATCTGTCCCTCTTTCTGATTCTCTCTCTCAGTCAAAAAAAAAAAAAAAGAATAAATAAAATCTGAAAAAGAAACTACTGACCAATACTTCTATGAAGATAAATTTAAAAAAAATCCTCAACAAAATAAAAACAAACTGAATACAGTAATACATAAAAAAATCATACACCATGATCAAGTGAGATTTATCTCAGAATGCATTGGTAGTTTAACAGAATACAAGGGAATTTCCTTAATCTAATGAAAATAATTTAGGAAAAACCTAAGCTAACATTACACTCAATGGGGAAAGACAGAAGACTTTTCCTCTAAGATTAGGAAAAAGGCAGAGATGTTCATTCTTCTCCTTCTCTTCAACATTGTACTGGATACCCAACTAGTAAGTTTATGGTCAATGAACTTTGGCAAAAGTGCCAAGACCATTCAGTGGAGAAAGAATATTTTTTTCAACAAATGGGCTGGGACAACTGAATATTCACATGCAAAAGAATAAAGTCGTACCCTACTTTCCACCAAATTAAAAAAAATTAACATAAAATCAATCATAGGCTTGCACATAGGGGCTAAATCTATAAAATTCTTAGAGGAAACCATAGGTATAAATTGTCATAACTTTGCATTAGGCAGTAATTTCTCAGATATGACATGCACACAAAGATAGATAAACTGAACTTCATAAAATCATAAACTTCTGTGGTTTAAGGTACACTGTAAGAAAGTGAAAGCCATTGCACAGTATAAGAAAATATTTGCAAATTGTGTATTTTTTTTTTTTTAGTGAGAGAGAGAGAGAGAGAGAGAGAGAGGGACAGATAGGGACAGACAGACAGGAAGGGAGAGAGATGAGAAGCATAAATTCTTCGTTATGACACCTTAGTTGTTCATTCACTGCTTTCTCATATGTGCCGTGATGGGGGCGGGGGCTACAGCAGAGTGAGTGACCCCTTGCTCAAGCCAGCAACCTTGGACTCAAGACAGTGACCTCAGGCCTTGAACCTGGGTCTTCTGCATTTCAGATCGATGCTCTATCCACCGTGTCACTGCCTGGTCAGGCAAATCGTGTATTTTTTAAAAAGTGTGTTGATTTTAGTGCGAGAGGATGGGGGAGAGAGAGAGAGAGAGAGAGAGAGAGAGAGAGAGAGGCAGACAGGAACATTTATCTGTTCCTGAATGTTCCCTGACCAGGGATTGAACTAGCAACTGCTGTGCTTTGGGACTATGTTCTAACCAACAGAGCTATCAGGCTAGTGCACAAATTGTTTATTTGATAATGGTATACACTCATAATATATAAATATTTTTATTTCAATAATAAAATAACAAATAATCAAATTAAGGAATTAGAAACTAGTTTGGAAGTTCCTCAAAACATGGAGTTACCAATTCCACTTCTAAATATACTCCCAAGAGAAATGAAAATAGATCCACACATAGACTTATGCACAGATGTTCATTGCAGCGTTATACATCCTAACCAATGTGGTCTATTCAAAAAGTGTAATATTATTCAGCCAAAAAAGGAATAAAGTAGTACAACATTCCACAACTTGCAAAAACCTTGAAAACATTTTATTACATGAAAGAAGTCAGATTTTAAAGGCCATATAGTACCTGACCAGGAGGTGGCGCAATAGACAGAGTAGCTTGAGCACGGGCTCATCCGGCTTGAGTGAGACATCGCTGCCTTGAGCATGAGATCATAGACATGACCCCATGGTTGCTGGCTTGAGCCCAAAGGTTACTTGCTTGAAGCCCAAGGTTGCTGGCTAGAGCAAGGGGTCAATTGCTCTGCAGTGGCCCCCAGTCAAAGCACAATGAGAAAGCAATCAATTAACAACTAAGGTGCTGCAACGAAGAATTGATACTTCTCATCTCTCTCCCTTCCTGTCTGTCTGTCCCTATCTGTCCCTCTCTCTGTCTAAATAAATAAATAAATAAATAAATAGTGATATAGTGTATGATTCTATGTATATGAAATGTCCACAGAGGTAAATTTGAGAGACAGAAAGTAGGTTAGTGGGTGCAGGAATAGTGGGAAGGGGGAATGGGGATTGACAACTAACTGGCACAGTTACTTTTGGAATAATAAAGCTGTTCTAATATTGGTTTTGATGATGGTTACATAAATACATGACCGTACTAGAAACCATTGAATCACATACTTTAAAAGAGTAAAATGGTAAATGTATTGTATATGAATTTATCTCAAAATTATTAAAATTATTTTACAAAAAAATGAATGAGGTGGAATTTACCGTTAAACCAATAGGAACAAGGATTTGGACTTGAAATTAAATTCATTTAAAAATAAAAGATGCTCTAATAATGAGATATTCAGCACTAAAGAGAAATAAGCTATGAAACCTTGAACAGGCATGGAGGAATCTCAAAAGCATTTACTCAGTGAAAGAAGTCAATCTGAAAAGGTTTTATACCTTATGATTTCAATTATATTACATTCTGTGAAAAGCAAAAATATGGAAACCTTAAAAAGATTAGTGGTTGTTAGACGTTAGGGGGAAGAAAGCATGAATGAATAGAAAAAACACAAAGGATTTTTAGGGCTGTGAAATTATTTTGCATGATATTAAATGGTAGATAGAGATCACTATATAAATTTGCCTAAACCCATAGAATGCAAGAGTGAACCTAATGTAAATGATGGATTTTAGGTGATGATGGATTTTAGTACAGATTCATTGATTGTAACAAGCATATCACTCTGGTACTAACTGTTGATAGTGGGGAAGGCCCTGGGTGTGTGGAGACAGAAGGTGTATGTGAGCTCTCTGTACTTTCTGGTCAATTTTGCTGCAAACCAAATGTGTTCTAAAAATAGTCTATTATTTTAAAAAAGAAAGCAAAAAATACAAGATATACTCCTTCTTATATTTCTAATTTTGTGGGTAAAGATTCATGCTTTCTACACTATACATGGCTTCTCAGTGTCCTGAGGATGAATGTCATTTCTCTTTAGCCTGTTACAGAAAAAAAGTGAAATAACTACTCTATGTAAGAAATTGTAACTAGAGGATGAGGATAGAAGAATGGTAGTCACACACACCAAAATCGATATATGATTTAAGAATGTCAAGTAAGTTATAATTGAGATATATTGTATTTTTTTGTATTTTTAAAATTTTTGACTTCTTTGTCTTTTGCTAGCATGAGTGGGACCATAATTATATTAAGTATATAATACACAAGGCATGTCCCTAGAAAAAAATCATTTTGCAATGGTCTGATTCATATCCCATATTCCTTTTACTCCCTAAAAACTCCCAGTAGTACATTGCTTTCTCCCTTTCCCTCCATCAAAGGAAATAGAGTGATAACCCAAATTCCAAGAACCAAAAACTTAGTTGCCATTCATTGTAAAGGAGAAAGAGACTGAGTAGGCAGGATGGGTAAAACAATAAGAAAATTTAGAGACTTATTAAAAGGATAAGATCTAAAACAAGAGGATATCATTAAGTTACACCAAAGATATATAATAGATAGGTAAACTGCTCACAAAGATTAGGGGATATTTCAAAATGAATATGAAACAATTAAAAAAAGAAGCATTTGATTTTTTTATTAAACAAGAACATCAGAAAAGCAAACGACAAGTCAAAGAAAGTTGTTCAATTATGCAAGTGAGATGCAAAACCAACTTTTATTTCACTAATGAAAATGCACTATACAAAAGGCTTAAAGTACTGGAGTATCTTCACATTCCCTGATCTTGAAAGTGCACACCCTGCAATTTCCCAGCCCTTGCAATGTCCCTGCAACATAATTTGCCCAAATGAGAAGTCTGAAGAGCCATAGGACATCTGTAAGTTGTCCAAACACAGATGACAGTGGCAACAGCACTTGGAACATCCCAAACCGTGATTAGCAGACTGTGGAATCGCTTTCAAGAGACTGTCACAAGGTGACGTCACGAAAATGGTGCCATGAGCAGCGCGTCCGACAGATCTCCCCAAAATCTCAACAAATTTGTCAACTAGAAACAGAAAAATTTATCCTCGGAGCATCCCGGAGTTCCACACACACAATGAAAGCGAAAGGACTGTTGCCGAGGAGGGAATACGCCTGTGGTGAGTCAACCCACACGTGCAGCTGCCCGCGCCACGTCCCGGGGAGTGCCCACAGCCACCGGCGTGCTCTGAGAAGCCGCGCTCGCGCCCCAAGCCGCAGTGTCCCCGGGGGGTGCCGGCAACCACCGGCGTGCTCTGAGAAGCCGCGTGCGCCCCGGGCCGCCACGTCCGTGCCGGCAACCACCCGCGTGCTCTGAGAAGCTGCACGCGCGCCCCGAGCCGCCGCGTCCCGGGGAGTGCCGGCAACCACCGGCGTACTCTGAGAAGCCGCGCGCCCCCCCACCAGCCGCGTCCCTGGAGTGCCGACAACCACCGGCGTGCTCTGAGAAGCCGCGCGCCGCCCCCCAGCCGTGTCCCGGGGAGTGCCCACAGCCACCGGCGTGCTCTGAGAGGCCGCACGCCCCCCCCAGCCGCGTCCCGGGGAGTGCCCACAGCCACCGGCGTGCTCTGAGAAGCCGCGCTCGCGCCCCAAGCCGCAGCGTCCCGGGGGGTGCCGGCAACCACCGGCGTGCTCTGAGAAGCCGCGTGTGCCCCGGGCCGCCACGTCCGTGCCGGCAACCACCCGCGTGCGCTGAGAAGCTGCGCGTGCGCCCCGAGCCGCCGCGTCCCGGGGAGTGCCGGCAACCACTGGTGTGCTCTGAGAAGCCGCGCGCGTGCCCCGAGCCGCCACATCCGTGCCGGCAACCACCGGCGTGCTCTGAGAAGCCGCGCGCACGCGCACCCGGAACCGCTGCATCCCGGGGAGTGCCGGCAACCACCAGCGTGCTCTGACAGGCCGCGCGCCCGCGCACCCCGTGCCACAGTCCGGGAGGGGCGCCAAACCTGTCTTTCCTAGTCAGGAGATTCTCTCCGTGGACGGGGCACATCACCCAGCCATTCGAGCTAACAATCAAGCGTTGGGGGAGGGGCGCGCAGGCAGCCTGAAATACTCTCTGGAGCACAGCTGCGGATCCAATCACTGAAATTAGCTTAACCCACGAAATCTACGCACCCACGGGGCTCTAAGTGATAAGATCTCTCCCAGTTCAGCGATCCAAGACAAGAGGCATAATATTTTTCAGTGCCTTTCGCTAAAGGGGCGGGGGCAATATCTGATTGACAGAGCCTCCATATTCAGGGATATACCTAACAAGAGGGACTTGGAAGATATTAAGATCTATATAGCAAGCAGCGAATAGTGCATCTTCTTTCCAGCCAAAACAGGCTACAAAGTGTGGAAAGCCTGGGTTAAGTGGTCCAACTGAATGGTAGGCGCTGAACAGTCACCTTGACAACAATTGACTCCCAGGCCCACCTGATTACGCTGGACGCTCTGACTGCCAGAGCCTTACCCAGAGCCTTGGGCTGAGTGAGGATAGAGTGGGGATTCCCAGCTCTTTGAGCCTCTTACTCCCCAGACAGAAGCAGTGGCAGCCTCATAGCTGGATCACCAGGCTGCTAATTCAGAAAGGGGAGACTAGGGGAGAAACTCCAGGAAAGCAAACTCTCTCTCATTGTTGGACTCTACAAACGCCAACAAGCCTTGACTACCAGCAAGACTAAAGCCAATTATATGACATTGCCATAGAATCCCATCAACTGCAAATCCCTACCTAAGCGTGACACAGGGGCAGAACCTGGGGTACAGAGTCACCGACCAGGAAGAGGGAGAGAAAAAAAAAAGGAAGAAGTTAACCTCTCAATATCAAGAAAAATCCACAGACTTTATAACTTGTTCCACTAATTCTTTGTTGTTGTTGTTTCTCTCTTCTTTCTTATTGCCTTTATTTGTATTTCCTCCATCTCGGTCCTTTTATTCTCTGCCCATCTTATGCTACCCTTTTCTTGAACTACACTACCCATGAGTGTTACATTTTATTTCTTTTCTTCATCCTTACTCTCCCTTAGGGTTACACTCCAAAACCCTTAACTCTCACTCTCTCCCCTTTTGATTCCTTTTTGTTTTTTTTGTTTTTTTCCCCTTTCCTTTTTTTCTTCCTTCGTTTCTCACTTTTTCTTATTTTTTCCTTTCTATTTCTTCCTTCTTTTCTCCTTTTACTTTTCCTCTCATTTAATCCTCAATCACGAACAAATTGTTTAATTTGGGACTCAAGTTTTTTTTGTTTTTGTTGTTTGTTCTTTTTTTTTTCCTTTTATTTTCTGCTTTTGTTCTTGGTTTTCCTTTATTTGTTTGTTTTTGTGGCATTTTGGGTACTTTTTACATTGCTTTTTAACTCACTAGCATTCCTCCGAACCCAGAGTCTCCATTGTATTTAGTCTTCACTCCACTTAATACAACAGATTTTTACTTATTATTTTTATTTTTTTCTTCTTTAAATATTATTTTTTCTCTCCTATTTTCGGTTTCCCTCTTATCCCTCTCACTATATCTCTTAGTCGACCATCACTTACAAGCAAATCATTTTATGCTTGTCTAAGATATCCTCCTTTTTTTTTTTTTTTTGCATTTAGTAGGTCCCTACTCCCTTTTTTGCCCCTTGAACTCTTCACCCCAAATGAGGCCCTCTGTTATAGGCAGTTTTTGTTCCATTTAGCATAATATAATTCACAGGTCATCACGATATTTACCTAAAGAGGTGAGAGGAGGGGAGGAGAAGAAAGAAAAAAGGGGAAAATAATAAATCATTACTTTTTTTGTGTGTGGAGTGTTTTTCTTTTTTTTTCCCCTTTTTATTCTTTATTAATTCTAATTAACAATATCAACAAGACCACCTTCAGATGCCAATAAGAAAAAGGAAATCGAATATTATGGATACAAAAGATAGAGAGGTAACACAAATAGATGTGGAAAAATCTATGGAGAAAAGATTTAACATACTGGAAGCCTTGGAGCCAAATGACAGAGAATTTAAAATAGAAATCTTAAAAATACTCAGAGATATACAAGAAAACACAGAAAGGCAATTTAGGGAAATCAGAAAACAACTCAACGATCACAAAGAATATATTACCAAGGAAATTGAAACTATAAAAACAAATCAAACAGAAATGAAAAACTCAATTCACGAACTGAAAAACGAGATAACAAGCTTAGCTAATAGAACAGCCCAGATAGAAGATAGGATTAGTGAAATAGATGACAAGCAACTTGAGGCACAACAGAGAGAAGAAGAAAGAGACTCAAAAATAATAAAAAACGAGAAAGCCCTACAGGAATTGTCTGACTCCATCAGAAAGAATAACATAAGAATAATAGGTATATCAGAGGGAGAAGAGAAATAAAATGGAATGGAGAATATACTCAAACAAATAATAGATGAGAACTTCCCAAGCCTGTGGAAAGAACTAAAGCCTCAAATTCAAGAAGCAAACAGAACACCGAGTTTTCTTATCCCAAACAAACCCACTCCAAGGCACATCATAATGAAGATGACACAAACCAATGACAAAGAAAAAATTCTCAAGGCAGCCAGGGAAAAGAAGAATACAACATATAAAGGAAGACCTATTAGATTATCATCAGACTTCTCAGCAGAAACTCTACAAGCTAGAAGAGAGTGGACCCCAATATTCAAAGCCCTGAAAGAGAGATACTTTCAGCCAAGAATACTATACCTATCAAAGCTATCCTTCAAGTATGAAGGAGATATAAAAATATTCACAAATACAGAAAAGATGAGAGAATTTATCATCAGAAAGCCCCCACTCCAGGAAATACTAAGGGGGGTTTTCCAACCAGATTCAAAGAACAAAAGAAAACAAAACCACAAGTAACAGCTCCACCAAGAAAACAATAAAACCAAACTTAAACTGTGACAACAAAAGAAAAAAAAAGGGGGAGAAAGGATGAAGATTAACAGTAGCAAAGGACGATGAAGCGCAGAAATACTCATAAGAAAGGGTACTACAATGAATATGGTAGGTACCCTTTTCATTACTTAATGGTAACCACCCTTGAAAAAACCACCACAAAAACACTTGACTTAAAAAAGGTAGCAACAGAAGAAAGAAGTATGGAATACAAACAAAAACAAATGATAGAAAAACAAAAGAGAAGAATCAAACAAGATACAAAACTAACAGAAAGCAATTTATAAAATGGCAATAGGGAACCCACAAGTGTCAATAATTACACTAAATGTAAATGGATTAAACTTACCAATAAAAAGACACAGAGTAGCAGAATGGATTAAAAAAGAAAATCCAACTGTATGCTGCCTACAAGAAACTCATCTAAGCAACAAGGATAAAAACAAATTCAAAGTGAAAGGCTGGAAAACAATACTCCAAGCAAACAACACCCAAAAAAACGCAGGTGTAGCAATACTCATATCTGATAATGCTGACTACAAGACAAAAAAAGTACTCAGAGACAAAAATGGTCATTTCATAATGATTAAGGGGACACTGAATCAAGAAGACATAACAATCCTTAATATACATGCACCAAACCAAGGAGCACCAAAATATATAAGACAGCTACTTATTGACCTTAAAACAAAAACTGACAAAAATACAATCATACTTGGAGACCTCAATACACCGCTGACGGCTCTAGATCGGTCATCCAAACAGAGAATCAATAAAGATATAGTGGCCTTAAACGAAATACTAGAACACCTGGATATGATAGACATCTACAGGACACTTCATCCCAAAGCAACAGAGTATACATTTTTCTCTAGTGTACATGGAACATTCTCAAGAATTGACCATATGTTGGGCCACAAAGACAATATCAGCAAATTTAGAAAAATTGAAATTGTACCAAGCATATTCTCTGATCATAAAGCCTTGAAACTAGAATTCAACTGTAAAAAAGAGGAGGAAAAACCCACAAAATTATGGAAACTAAACAACATACTTCTAAAAAATGAATGGGTCAAAGAAGAAATAAGTGCAGAGATCAAAAGATATATACAGACAAATGAAAATGAAAATACGACATATCAGAATCTCTGGGATGCAGCAAAAGCAGTAATAAGAGGAAAGTTCATATCACTTCAGGCCTATATGAACAAACAAGAGAGAGCCGAAGTAAACCACTTAACTTCACACCTTAAGGAGCTAGAAAAAGAAGAACAAAGACAAACCAAAACCATCCGAAGAAAGGAGATAATAAAAATCAGAGCAGAAATAAACGAAATAGAGAACAGAAAAAATATAGAAAAAATCAATAAAACAAGGAGCTGGTTCTTTGAAAAGATCAACAAAATCGACAAACCCTTGGCAAGACTCACCAAGGAAAAAAGACACAGGATTCAAATAAATAAAATCCAAAATGAAAGAGGAGAAATCACCACAGACATCATAGATATACAAAGAATTATTGTAGAATACTATGAAAAATTATATGCCACCAAATACAACAATCTAGAAGAAATGGATAAATTCCTAGAACAATACAACCTTCCTAAACTGAGTAATGAAGAAGCAGAAAACCTAAACAGACCAATCAGCAGGGAGGAAATAGAAAAAACTATTAAAAACCTCCCCAAAAATAAAAGTCCAGGCCCAGACGGTTATACTAGTGAATTCTATCAAACATTCAAAGAAGACTTGGTTCCTATTCTACTCAAAGTCTTCCAAAAAATTGAAGAAGAAGCAATACTTTCAAACACATTTTATGAGGCCAAAATAACCCTCATACCAAAACCAGGCAAGGATGGCACAAAGAAAGAAAACTACAGACCAATATCTCTAATGAATACAGATGCTAAAATACTAAACAAAATACTGGCAAATCGAATACAACAATATATTAAAAAAATAATATATCATGATCAAGTGGGATTCATTCCAGAATCTCAAGGATGGTTCAGCATATGTAAAACGGTTAACGTAATACACCATATCAACAAAACAAAGAACAAAAACCACATGATCTTATCAATAGACACAGAAAAGGCTTTCGATAAAATACAACACAATTTTATGTTTAAGACTCTCAACAAAATGGGTATAGAAAGAAAATATCTCAACATGATAAAGGCCATATATGATAAACCATCAGCCAACATCATATTAAATGGCGTAAAACTGAGGACTTTCGACCTTAAATCAGGAACAAGACAGGGTTGTCCACTCTCTCCACTCTTATTTAACGTGGTGCTAGAAGTTCTGGCCAGAGCAATCAGACAAGACAAAGAAATAAAAGGCATCCATATCGGAAAAGAAGAAGTAAAGCTATCACTTTTTGCTGATGATATGATCCTATACATCGAAAACCCAAAGGACTCCACAAAAAAATTACTAGAAACAATAAACCAATACAGTAAGGTCGCAGGATACAAAATCAACATACAAAAGTCCATAGCCTTTCTATATGCCAACAATGAAATATTAGAAAACGAACTCAAAAAAATAATCCCCTTCACGATTGCAACAAAAAAAATAAAATACCTAGGAATAAACATAACAAAGAATGTAAAGGACCTATATAACGAAAACTACAAGACATTGCTAAGAGAAATAGAAAAAGACACAATGAGATGGAAAAATATTCCTTGTTCTTGGATAGGAAGAATAAATATAATTAAAATGGCCATATTACCCAAAGTAATATATAAATTTAATGCAATTCCCATCAAAATTCCTATGACATTTTTTAAAGAAATGTAACAAAAAATCATCAGATTTATATGGAACTATAAAAAACCCCGAATAGCTAAAGCAATCCTAAGGAGAAAGAATGAAGCTGGGGGCATTACAATACCTGACTTTAAACTGTATTATAGGGCCACAATAATCAAAACTGTATGGTATTGGCATAAAAATAGACACTTAGACCAATGGAACAGAATAGAAAGCCCAGAAATAAAACCACATATATATGGTCAAATAATCTTTGATAAGGGGGCCAACAACGCAAAATGGAGAAAAGAAAGCCTCTTCAACAAATGGTGTTGGGAAAACTGGAAAGCCACATGCAAAAGAATGAAACTCGACTACAGCCTGTCCCCGTGTACTAAAATTAATTCAAAATGGATCAAAGACCTAAATATAAGATCTGAAACAATAAAGTACATAGAAGAAGACATAGGTACTAAACTCATGGACCTGGGTTTTAAAGAACATTTTATGAACTTGACTCCAATGGCAAGATAACTGAAGGCAAAGATAAATGAATGGGACTACATCAGAATAAAAAGTTTTTGCTCAGCAAGCGAAACCGGTATCAAAATAAACAGACAGCCAACTAAATGGGAACTGATATTTTCAAACAATAGCTCAGATAAGGGCCTAAAATCCAAAATTTACAAAGAACTCATAAAACTCAACAACAAACAAACAAACAATCCAATAAAAAAATGGGAAGAGGACATGAACAGACACTTCTCCCAGAAAGAAATACAAATGGCCAACAGATATATGAAAAGATGCTCAGCTTCATTAGTTATTAGAGAAATGCAAATCAAAACTACAATGAGATACCACCTCACCCCTGTTAGATTAGCTATTATCAACAAGACGGGTAATAGCAAGTGTTGGAGAGGCTGTGGAGAAAAAGGAACCCTCATACACTGTTGGTGGGAATGTAAAGTAGTACAACCATTATGGAGGAAAGTATGATGGTTCCTCAAAACACTGCAAATAGAACTACCTTATGACCCAGCAATCCCTCTACTGGGTATATACCCCAAAACCTCAGAATCATTGATACGTAAAGACACATGTAGCCCTATGTTCATTGCAGCACTGTTCACAGTGGCCAAGACATGGAAACAACCAAAAAGCCCTTCAATAGAAGACTGGATAAAGAAGATGTGGCACATATACACTATGGAATACTACTCAGCCATAAGAAATGATGACATCAGATCATTTACAGCAAAATGGTGGGATCTTGATAACATTATACGGAGTGAAATAAGTAAATCAGAAAAAAACAAGAACTACATGATTCCATACATTGGTGGAACATAAAAACGAGAGTAAGAGACATGGACAAGAGAGTGGTGGTTACCAGGGGTGGGAGGAGGGAGGATGCAGGAGGGAGGGAGGGAGAGAGTTAGGGGGAGGGGGAGGGGCACAGAGAAAACTAGACAGAGGGTGACAGAGGACAATCTGACTCTGGGTGAGGGGTATGCAACATAATTTAATGACAAGATAACCTAGACATGTTTTCTTTGAATATATGTACCCTGAAATATTAATGTCATCCCATTAACATTAATAAAAATTTATTTTAAAAAAATTTATAAATTAAGTAATAGAGAACTGGCATCTTATTACTGGATAGCCAATTCTAGAACAAATTCATTTTATATCTTCAAGAATGTCTTGCTTTTAATAATATTGTATAGTTTTGTATGTGAGATTAGAATATTTCTTATTAAACCTATTTCTAAGCAAAAAAAAAACAAAAAACAAAGAGACTGTCACAGCAGGTAATAGCAAATGTTGGAGAGGCTGTGGAGAAAAAGGAACCCTCATACACTGTTGGTGGGAATGTAAAGTAGTACAACCATTATGGAATAAAGTATGGTGGTTCCTCAAAAAACTGAAAATAGAACTACCTTATGACCCAGCAATCCCTCTACTGGGTATATACCCCCAAAACTCAGATACACTGATAAGTAAAGACACATGCAGCCCCATGTTTATTGCAGCATTGTTCACAGTGGCCAGGACATGGAAACAACCAAAAAGCCCGTCAATAGATGACTGGATAAAGAAGATGTGGCACATATACACTATGGAATACTACTCAGCCATAAGAAATGATGACATCGGAACATTTACAGCAAAATGGTGGGATCTTGATAACATGATACGAAGCGAAATAAGTAAATCAGAAAAAAACAGGAACTGCATTATTCCATACGTAGGTGGGACATAAAAGTGAAAAGTGAAACTAAGAGACATTGATAAGAGTGTGGTGGTTACGGGGGGGAGGGGGGAATGGGAGAGGGAAAGGGGGAGGGGGAGGGGCACAAAGAAAACAAGATAGAAGGTGACAGAGGACAATCTGACTTTGGGTGATGGGTATGCAACATAATTGAACGACAAGATAACCTGGACTTGTTATCTTTGAATATATGTATCCTGATTTATTGATGTCACCCCATTAAAAAATAAAATTATTATATAAAAAAAAGAAGAGACTGTCACAGTACAAAGAAGATGAGGGCAGGGTCGCCCATCTGCTACAACAGCAAGAGATGACCACTACTTGACCTTAGTGACAAGAAGGAACAGGTGCAGCAATGCAACAGAGCTGTGGGGACAGTTTCTTGCTGCCACTAGATAATGGATATGCATGCCTGGCGACCAATGGAATGCATTCTGTTATATGCTGAACACTGTAGAACAGTGGTAGTCAAGCTAGTCCCTACCGCCCACTAGTGGGTGTTCCAGCTTTCATGGTGGGCGGTAGCGGAGCAACCAAAGTACAAATAAAAAGATATTTAACTATAGTAAGTTGTTTTATAAAGATTTATTGTGCCAAACTTAGCAAAAATCCTAGATAAAGTACTTGGTAAGTAATTATTATTATATGCTTTAACTTGCTGTAACTCGGCTTTATAAATTTTATAAAGTAAAGTTACTTCCCTACTTTATAAATCAACATTACTGTGAAACCGGTGGGTGGTTAGAAAATTTTACTACTAACAGAGACATAAAAATGGGTGGTAGGTATAAAAAGGTTGACTACCCCTGCTGTAGAAGGTGGGCTATGAGCATCATCATTTGGACTCATGATGAGAGGTCAACTGTCTTCTTTCCTCATGAGTCACAGTTCAGTGTGCAGCCTGAAAATCATCATGTCCTGATCTGGCATGAATGAAGACCATGGAAGAATCCACGTTTCCAGCGAGAAAGGGACTCCTTCGATGGTGGTGGTGAAATTGTGGTGTGGGCTGGCATCAGCATTGGCAGTCGTACCGACCTCCATCTCATCAGAAACAGATCCCTGACTGCTGTCAGATATAGAGATGAGGTCCTGAACCCTATAGTAGTACCCTATGCTGGAACAGTTGGAAACAACTTTCTTTTCATGGACAACAATGCAAGGCCCCACCATGCGCATCTCATCAACAATATGCTTCAGGAGGCAGGAATCAAACGCATGGACTGGCCTTCACGTTCTCCAGATCTGAATCCCATTGAACATGCTTGGGATACACTGTGAAGACGTATGGCAAACCATCCAATGCCTCCCACAACACTTCTTTAGCTGAAAGTTGCCCTGGAGCAAGAGTGGCGGAGGATCCCACAAGAACTGCTGGACAGTCTGATCCTGTCCTGCCCCATCACTGTCAGTGTTTTTGGTGGGCTTGGGTGACCATACAACCTACTGAACAGTCAATGTGTGGCCCTCCCGTCCAGTTTGACATACTTCTGTTCACCCCACCAATATGTCACTTGCTTTACTCAATCACGATAATTGAGTGTGCATCCATTTGCATAATCGAACAACTTTCTTTTACTTATCATTTGCTTTTCTGATGTTCTTCTTTAATAAAAAAATCAAATGCTTCTTTCTTATCACTTATTCATTTTGAAATATCCTGTAATTTTTGTGAGCTGTGTATTCATTTCTTAGCTTTAAAGAATGGATTATATGTTTTATTTTTCCCAATACTTTTGTTTTGTTTTTAATTTTTATTTTTAGTTTACTGTGTTGACATTGTTTCAGGTGTCCCACTCACTTTAACACCCTCTAACCCTCTACCCGTGCCCCCTGTCCCATGCAAAGTCTCTTTCCCTTCCCATTTCATCCACTTTGCTGCTCGTCCATCCCTCCTTTCCCTCTGGAAATTGTTACACTATTGCCTGTATCTATGTGCCCTGTATATACAATTTGGCTAATCCCTTCATCTTCCTGGATCACATTCCTTCTTCCCCCTTCCCTCTGACAGCTGTCCTTCTGTTCCCTGTGACCCTGCTTATTTTTCTTATTTTGTTCCTCAGTTTGTTGTGTTTATTAGATTCCACAAATAGGTGAGATCATATGATATTTGTCTTTTTCTACCTGGCTTATCTCACTTAACATAATAATCTCCAAATCCATCCATGACTTTGCAAAAGGTGAGATTTTATTCTTTTTCACGGTCATGTTGTATTCCGTTGTGTATATATATCACAATTTTTTTATCCAATCATCCACTGATGGACACATGGGATGTTTCTAGTTCTTGGTTATTGGTGCTGCAATGAACATAAGGGTACATATATTTTTTGAATTAGACTCTTTAGGATATATACCCAGAAGTAAGATTGCTGGGTCAAAAGGCAGTTCCATTTTTAATTTTTCTTAATTCATTGAGAGGAGGGGAGGCAGAGACAGACTCCTGCATGTACCCCAAATGGAATCCAACCAGCAAGCCCACTAGGAAGGTCATGCTCTGTCCATCTGGGGCATTTCTCTGTTGCTCAGCAACCAAATTATTTTAGTGCCTGGGGTGGAAGCCATAAAGCCATCCTCAGCGCCTGGGGTCAACTCACTCCAATTAAGCCATGGGTGCAGGAGGGAGAGAGACAGAGAGAGAAATGAGAGGGGGAGGGGTGGAGAAGCAGATAGACAATCTCCTTTGTGCCCCAACTGGGAATTGAACCCTGGAGATCCACACGTTGGGCTGATGCTCTACCACTGACCAACTGGCCAGAACCCATTTTTAATTTTTTGAGATAACTCGATACTGTTTTCCACAGTGGCTGTAACAATCTACAATCCCACTAACAGTGCAGGAAGGTTCCCTTTTCTCCACACCATTGCCAACATTTTTTCTATGTTGATTTATTGATAGCAGTCATTCTGACTGGTGTGAGGTATTATCTCATTGTGGCTTCAATTTGCATTTCTCTGATGATTAGTGACATTGAGCATCTTTTCATATGTCTATTGTCCATTTGTATGTCCTCTTTAGAAAAGGGTCTATTCAGGTTCTTTGACCATTTTTTAAAATTGGATTCTTTTCTTTGCTGTTGAGTTTTGTAAGTTCTTTATAGATTTTGAATATTAACTTCTCATCAGCTGGGTTTGAAAATATGGTCTCCCATTCAGTAGGTTGTCTTTTCCTTTTGTTGATGGTTTTCTTTGTTGTTCAAAGCTTTTTAGTTTGATATAATTCCATTTGTTTATCTTTTTTCTTTTTTTCCTTGCCTAAGGAGATATATAAAAAAATATTGCTACAAAAAATGTCTGACATTTTACTTCCTGTTTTTTTCTAGGATTTATATTGTTTAATGTATAAAATTTAAGTCTTTAATCCATTTTGTATTTATTTGACTTGTGTAAGAAGGTGGTCTAGTTTCATTTTTTGCATGTATCTGCCCAATATCCCCCAAACCATTGATTGAACAGACTGTCTTTACCCCATTGTATGTTTTTGCCTCCTTTGTCAAATATTAACTGATCATATAAGAATGGGTTGAATTTAGGTCTCTCTATTCTGTTCCATTAATCTATATGTCTGTTTTTATACCAGCATCATGTTGTTTTGGTTACTATGGTCTTGTGGTATAGTTCAATACTAGATAGATAGCGTGATCTTTCCAACTTTGTTGTTCTTTTTCAAGATAACTGTGGCTGTTTAGGGCCTTTTGTGGCTCATATAAATTTTTGGAATATTTGTTCTAGTTCTGTAAACTATACCATTGGTATCTTGATAGGAATTGTGTTGACTCCATAGGTTACTTTGGGTAATATGAACATTTTAATTATGAGAAATCTTCCTACCCATGAATGTAGTATATGTTTGCATTTGTATGTATTTCAACTTTCTTTCTTCAGTGTCTTACAATTCTTTGAGTACAGGTCTTTTACATCCTTGGTAATATTTATTCCTAGGTGTTTTATCTTTTTGAAGCAACTGTAAATGTTTCTGTTTCCTTGTTTTTCTTTTCTGATAGATCATTATTGGTGCATAAAATGCAATTGATTTCTGGGTATTTATTTTGTATCTTCTACTTTATTGAATTCATTTATCAGATATCAAGTTTTTTGTTTCATGGACTCTTTAGGGTTCTCTATATACAGTGTCATGCCATCTGCAATTAATGAGTTTTACATCTTTCTTTTCAATTTGGATGCCTTTTAGTTTTTCTTGTTGTCTCACTGTTGTGGCTAGCACTTCCAGTACTATATTGAGTAAGAGTGGTGATAGTGGATATTCCTGTCTTGTTCCTGATCTTAAGAAAAATGTTTGTAGCTTTTGCCCATTAAGTATGATGTTAGTTGTGGGTTTGTAATATATAGCCCTTATTACATTGATATATATACCCCTTTGCTGACAGCTTTTTATCATAAATAGGTAATGCATTTTATCAGATGCTTTTTTGGCATTTATTGATATGATCATGTGATTTTATCCTTCATTTTGTTTATGTGGTATAATATTTACAGACTTGTGAATGTTGTACCAAACGTGTATCCCTGGAATAAATCCCACTTCATTATGGTGTATGACCTTTGTAATGTATTGCTGGAACCAGTTTGCTAATATTTTGTTGAGAATTTTAGCTTTTGTGTTCATTGCGGATATTGGCCTATAATTATTTTTTTTTCTTTTTATTGTCTTTATCTGGTTTTGGAGTTAGAATAATGCTGTCTTCATAATATAAGCTTGGGAGTCCTCCCTCCTCTTCAACTTTTTCTGGAATAGTTTGAGAAGGATAGGTTTTATTTCTTCTCTGAATGTTTGGTAAAATTCACTTGTGAAGCCATCCAGTCCAGGACTTTTGTTTGTTGGGGAGTTTTCTGATTACTGCTTCAATTTCACTGGCTATTCAGATTCTCTGTTTCTTTCTGATTCAATTTTTGGAAGATTGTATGCTTCTTGGAATATATCCATTTCATCCAAATTTGTTAGCATATAGTTGCTCATAATATTTTCCTACAGTCCTTGGTATTTCTTCGGTGTCTGTTGTTACTTCTTTTCCTTCATCTCTGACTATTTTGTCCCTCTCTTTTTTCTTGATGAGATTGGTTAAAGCTTTGTCAATTTTGTTTATTGTTTCAATTAGCTCTTGTTTTCATTGATCTTTTGTGGGTTTTTTTTAGTCTGTATTTTGTTTATTTCTGCTCTTATCTTTACTATTTCCTTCCTTCTACTCACTTTGGGTTTTGTTTGTTGTTCTTTTTCAAGTTAAGTTTAAGTTTAGATTGTTTATTTGAGATTTTTCTTGTCCTTTTTTATAAATTTTATTTTTAAACTTTTTATATTCATTGATTTTAGGAAGAGAGGGAGAGAGAGAGACAGAAATGTCGATCTGTCCCTTTATGTGCCCTGACCAGGGATCAAACCGACAACCTCTGTAATTAAGGACAATGCTCTAACCAACTAGGGTGTTCTTGTTTCTTGAGGTCGGCCTGTAATGCTATAAATTTCCCTCTTAAGACTGTTTTTGCTGTGTCCCATTGATTTTGGATAGTTGTGTTCTCATTTTTAGTTCTTTCAAGGTATCCTTTGATTTGTCTTTTGATCTCATTGTTAACCTATTCATTGTTTAGTAACATGTTGTTTAGCCTCCATATCTTTGTGTATTTTTTGGTCTTTTTCTTTGATTGATTTCTCATTTTATCCCATTATAGTCAGAGAAGATGCCTGATATGATTTCATTCTTCTTAGATTTATTGAGATTTGTTTTGTGTCCTAACATATGGTTTGTCTTGTACTCTTATTAATCAATGTCATTCTGTTTAATTTAACTTTCCAAATAAAAATCTAAAATAAGTATCTTGTGCACTTGAAAAGGATCTATGTATATTTTACAGCTTGGAGTGAAATGCTATGAAGATATCAGTTAAATCCAGCTGAATTTTTTCTTACTGATTTTCTGTCTGGATGATCCATCCATTGATGTAAATAGGATTTAAAAATCCCCTCTTACGACTGTATAACTGTCGATCTCTCTCTTTATGTCTATCAAGATTTGCTTTATATATTTAGGTGCTCCTACATTGGATGTGTAAATGCTCACCAACATTATTTCCTGTTGTTGGAGTTTTCCCTTTATTATTATGTAGTGTCTTTCTTTGTCTTTTATTATATACTTTGTTTTAAAGCCTATTTTGTCCAATATATGTAATGCTTTATTTCCATTTCTATTTGTATGAAATATTTTTTCCATCTCTTTACTTTTAGTTTGTGTGTATCTTTTGTTCTGAGGTGGGTCTCTTGTAGACAGCATATATGTGGGTCTTGATTTTTATCCATTCTGCTACACTATATCTTTTTTTAAAGAACACAATACTATTTTTTTAGATTTTATTTATTCATTTTTAGAGAGAGAAGAGAGAGAGAGAAGAGGGGAGGAGCAGGAAGCATCAATTCCCGTATGTGCCTTGACCAGGCAAGCCCAGGGCTTTGAACCAGCAACGTCAGCATTCCAGGTCCATCCTTACCCACTGTGCCACCACAGATCAGGCTACACTATATCTTTTGATTAAAGTATTTAAATCTTTTATATTTAAAGTGATTGCTGATAGACACGTATTTATTGTTGTTTTATTTTCTTTTATCTGTGTTCCCCTTATTTTTCTTAGAGAAGGCCCTTTAACATTTCTTGTAATGCTAGTTTTTTGGTAACAAATTCCTTTACATTTTTCATGTCTGGGAAGTTCTTTATTTCTCTTTCAATTTTAAAAGTTAGCTTTGCTGGGTAAAGTAGTCTTGGTTGTAGGTCTTTGCTTTTTACCACTTTGAATATTTTATGCCAATTTCTTTTGGTCTGAAATGTTTCTGTTGAGAACTCAGCTGACAGTTTAATAGGAGCTCCCTGTAGGTAACTAACTGCTTTTCTCTTGCTGATTTTAAGATTGTCTCTTTGTCTTTAGCCTTTGCCATTTTAATTATGATATGATTTAGCATAATTTTCTCTGAATTTGTCTTGTTTAGGACTCTGCTCTTCTTGGGCTTGAGTGTCTTTTTCTTTCACAAGGTTAGAAAAATTTTGGTCATTATTTCTTCAAATAGGTTCTTGATCTCTTGCTCTCTCGCTTCTCTTTCTGATAGCCCTATTATATGGATGTTGTTGCATTCATGTTGTTACAAAGGTTCTTTAAACTTTTTTTATTTTAATGTCTTTTATTTATTGATTTTATCCAGAGAGGAAGGGGGGAGGGAGAGAGAGAGTGAGAGACAGTAACATTGGTCCGTTCTTGTATGTTCCCTGACTAGAGATCAAATCAGCAATCTCTTCACTTCAGGCTTATGCTCTAACCAACTGAACTATTCAGCCAGGGCAAAACTCTCTTCATTTTTTAAAATTCTTTTTTCTTTTTGATGCTCTGATTTGGTGTGTTCTGCTACCTTGTCTTCCAAATCTCTGATTTTGATCCTCCACTTTATCCAACCTACTGTTTATTCCTTCTAGTGTGTTTTTTTATGTCAGATATTGTATTCTTCATTTCTGACTGGTTGTTTTTTTACTGTTTCTATGTCCTTTTTTCTGCTTGCTATTTCTTTGATGAAGTTCTCACTTTGTTCCTTGAGCATCTGTATAACTATTACTTTGAATTTTATATCTAACAAAATTCTAATATGCATTTCAATTTGGGCTTTTTCTTAAGATTTCTCCTGTTCTGTCATTTGGGGTTTATTTCTTTTTCTACCCATTTTAGCTGCCATTTTGTATTTGTTTTTATGTATTATATAGATCTGTTATGTTTTTAAGTCTCTATGAAGTCACATTATGTAGTAAGTGTTCTCCCTTTTGGGTCCAATGGTGCAGTCTCCTGAGCTGGGTGCTTTAAGAATGCCCCTTTTGTGGGTCATGTGGTCTTTCCTGTTATAATTAAGTCTTCCTTGCTACTGATCCATTGCACATGTGATTGACTCTCAAGCTTTCTGACTGTGAGGCTCTTTCTTGACCCAAGGGTGTAAGCTGCTGACCACATGAAGTGGAATTTTCCTTAGCTTGCTTTGGTGCCTGACAAGATTTACCTTTGGATAAGCTGCTTGAAAAGTTGAATGGAAATTGCTGTAATGTCAAAAGCTGGCCACTAGTTGTGTTGGTTCTAGGCCTCTTGGGAAGGAACCTGTTGCAGGCCAATATAAGTTGCTGCCTATAACCACCTTTCAGCCACCTTTTTGGAGCTACAAGCAATCCACAGTTTGTGACAGACTCTGCTTGGCTTAGGTATACATGGGAAGGACCAAGCTGCACACCAATGCCAGCTTTTACCTGTACTATTCTAACAGCTTTTGCCTGTTAGAATCTGACACTGAAAGAACCTCTAGTAAAGTCAGGATGTTGGGGCTATTGGATCTCCCCTGAGGAAGGAGTGCCAGTCAGACTTCAGAGAAGGTGGTGGGTGTGGCTCCCAACACAGAGTCACAGGTCTCAGTGTGTCTGGGGTTTTACCTTGGCTTCAGCAGGGCAGAGTCACTAAAAATAAGGAAGGGTGGGCCTTTGAGCCCAGAGTATGGATCTGCTGGCTATCAAGAGTGTGATTCTATTGAGTCTCCCAAGAAAGTAAACACCAATCAGGTTTACAGTAAAGTGGGGGGATGGCTCTCACCTGAAAGCCAGACAACAGAGTCATTGTCAACCTCTGAGTATGTACAAACCTTTATTCTCTGCCCAAGGCCATTGACTCAGCAGAGCCTAATTTCTGCAGGGTGGGGTAATTTTCTTTCCCCCAGGCTGTTGTCACACAGAGGGGATTGCTTTGCCTAAGAATGATGAAAATTCCGGAATGGAAGAATGACTCAACAAAGATTTTTGTAGCCATCCCTGACTTCTCCCTAGAGCTCCCCAAACTGTGGCCCCCTGAGGCCATTTATCCAGCCCCCGCCGCACTTCCAGAAGGGGCACCTCTTTCATTGGTGGTCAGTGAGAGGAGCATAGTTCCCTTTGAAATACTGGGCAGTTTGTTGATTTAAATTTACTTGTTCTTTATTTTAAATATTGTATTTGTTCCCTTTTTTTTACTTTAAAATAAGATATGTGTAGTGTGCATAGGGATTTGTTCATAGTTTTTTTTTATAGTCCGGCTCTGCAACGGTCTGAGGGACAGTGAACTGGCCCCCTGTGTAAAAAGTTTGGGGACCCCTGCCCTAGAGTCACAAACTGCAGACCCTCTTCACGTGGCTCAAGTCTGTTCAGCCCTCCCTCTGCCAAACCCCAAGCTAAGTAATAGTAAACTAGATTTTTGCATTGATCCTTTAAGAAGGTGCCTGTGTCTGTCTCTGTAGACTTCTGTCTCTTTTTGGGAGACAGAAACCTCTCTGCTTTTTACAGTAAAATGCTATGTGGGCATCTCTTCCCAGCCCTTGTACTTTGGGTTAGGGAGCCTAGCTTGGGGTTTAGCCCTCTCCAAATTCCCTTGCAGCTGTGATATCCTTCCCTACAGGCTGCTGCCTATGGGAGTGGGCAGCCCTTTTCATTTCTTGGCTCTTTCTACTAGTCTTGATGTGGCTTCTTCTGTGATTCCTCGGTTATAAGACTCATCTTCACTTAGTCTTGATTTGTTTTTTCAGGATGATTATTCTTAAATTTAGTTGTAACTTCTTTGGTCCTGGGAAGAGGTGAGTGTAAAAACCACCTATACCGCCGGCCAATATCTTGGTTGTCCCCTCTATTCATTTTTATTTTTTTACAGAGACAGAAAGAGGGACAGGTAGGGACAGACAGACAGGAAGGGAGAGATATGAGAAGCATCAATTCTTTGTTGCGGCACCATAGTTGTTCATTGATTGCTTTCTCGTATGTGCCTTGACCGGGAGGCTACAGCAGACTGAGTGACCCCTTGTTAAAGCCAGTGACCTTTGGGCTCAAGCCAGTGACCTTGGAGTTTCAAACCTGGGTCTTCTGCATCCCAGTATGATGCTCTATTCACTGCACAAACGCATGGTCAGGCTCCTCTCTATTCATTTTTATACCAACCTAAATTTAATAGTCATTTAACAGTGGCACTCAACAAAATAAGTTTAGCATTATACCACACAATACACTCTTTAAAACAAAGAAATTATAAACACAACTTGAATCCTTTCTCTACTCCCAAGGATTTCAGCATTCAACTGTAACAAAAAAAAGATGAATGCTAAAAATCCCTATAGGGAATCTAGATATATGACACTGACCTTTATTCATGAGTCTTCTGTGATGACCGCTATAAATAGCTAGAAAACTTGTGTATTCACCTTGGTTTGCTTAGCTAGAAATCAACTCATCTGAACATCTGGGGGTAACATTATTGATCCTCCTGATTATTAGTGTCAAGAGTTGGGCAAATGGAAGCACAGGCTAAATAAACTTGTTCAAAGACGCACCAAGGAACACACACTAAAGAACTTCATGTCATCAGAAGAAATGTGGGGAACCTAGACGAGCAGCCTTAGAAAAAGAATTCATAACTTCTGCTGCTACTTAACTGATTTAGTTTCTTGAAACAGCTTCCTGATATTTGTGTTGCCAGTTCCTCACATAAGGTCTTTAGCAAAGGAGCTCAGGAAATACTTATTAGTAATGGAGCTGCTAATGAGATAACCCTAATGATGAACACCTCCATGTGAAGAAAAACCTAGTAACCAAAGGCCACTTTGTCTCACAGCATACAAAATGAATTATTTTGCATGTCATATTTTATAGTGTTTTTATGCTAGACATTATTGCTAAATTTCATAGTAGTTTAAGAGGTTGGCATTTTAATCCCCATTCTATAGATAAAGCAACTAAAGTTTAGGAATCTTGTACACTATGCCAATGGTCACTAAGATCAAGAATGGTGGAGCAGAGGCACATTCTAACTCATGAAGTCCACGTTCTTACTATAACACACAACCTTTTCTTACTCTGCTCCTTGAAACACAAAGCTGTCCCATTCCCATGCTGAGTATCAATTCATCTCTCCATCTCCAAAGCTTCATTCTTAAAAAATCTTTATGGTATATACCTAGTAGAGAGATTGCTGGGTCATGTAGTTCTATTCTTAATTTTTTGAGGAACCACCATACAAAACTAAAAAACACTAGTACGTAAAGACACATGCAGCCCCATGTTCACTGCAGCATTGTTCACAGTGGCCAAGACATGGAAACAACCAAAGTGTCTCTCAATAGAGGATTGGATAAAGAAGATGTGGTGTGTGTATATATATACACACATATAGTATGGAATACCGCTCAACCATAAGAAATTATGACATAAGATTATTTACGACAACATAAATGGACCTTGATAACATTATACTGAATGAAATAAGTAAATCAGAAAAAACTAAGAACTGTATGATTCCATACATAAGGGGGACATAAAATTGAGACTCATGGACATGGACAAGAGTGTGGTGGTTACCAGGGGGAGGGGAAGGGAGGAGAGGAAAGAGGTGGGGGGAGCAGAGGGGCATAAAGAAAACCAAATAGAAAGTGACGGAGGACAATTTGACTTTGGGTGATGGGTATACAACATAATAAATGTCAAAATGATCTGGAGATGTTTTCTCTGAATCTGTGTACTCTAATTGATCAATGTCACCCCATTAAAATTAATTGTCTAAATAAAATTAAAAATAAAATCTTTATGGTGCTATTAAAATGAATATTTGTTTAAATTATTATCCCTGGTTTCTTCAAGAATCATTGGTCAATGATAAACAGAGCTAAGACATTTCTGAATTAGGCTTTTCACAGCAATTTGAGTCCTGCATTATTTTGTTTTAAATCAATGGACTAAAAATTCAGAAAAAATGGTCAGAGAGAAAACAGACTTTAAAACCTGACAGCCTGATCGGGTGTTGGCACAGTGGATAGAGCATTGAACTGGGATGCGGAGGACCCACGTTCGAGACCCCGAGGTCACCAGCTTGAGTGTGGGCTTATCTGGTTTGAGCAAACTCACCAGCTTGGACCCAAGGTTGCTGGCTTGAGCAAGGGATTACTTGGTCTGCTGCAGACCCATGGTCAAGGCACATATGAAAAAGCAATCGATGAACAACTAAGGTGTTGCAATGAAAAACCAATGATTGATGCTTCTCACCACTCTGTTTCTGTCTGTCCCTATCTATTCCTCTCTCTGACTCTTTCTCTGTCACTGTAAAAAACAAACAAAAAAACAAACAAAAAAAACCTTGATAAACACAGATGTGTAAAGGAAATATTTCCAGTATGTATTTTTTCACCCTCTGTGATCTGGAGCACATTAATATCTTTTTTATACTGAAAGAGAATATCATATGTATTCTTTTTTATTATTAATGCTAATGCAGTGACATTGATAAATCAGAGTACATATGTTCAGAGAAAAACATCTCCAGGTTATTTTGACATTTGATTATGCTGCATACCCCTTACCCAAAATCAAATTGTCTTCCATCACCTTCTATCGTATGTATTCTTTAACTTCTTTCTGTCAAGTTGGATTATTTCAGTTTATCAAAATTATTGCTTTATTTTTAATCAGTGTTAGGACTTTAATTTAGTTTCTTGTTCTTTTGTCTAGAGTACGTTATGTTTAGAAAACTTGTGAAGAGGCTGTTCAAAAATGATTTAAGGACATGGCTGGTTGCTCAGTGGTAGAGCATTGGCCTGGTGTGTGGAAGTCCCGGGTTAGATTCTCAGTCAGGGCACACAGGAGAAGCACCCATCTGCTTCTCCACCCTTCCCCCTCTCCTTTCCCTCTATCTCTCTTCCCCTCCCACAGCCAAGCCTCTACTGGAGCAAAGTTGGCCCACGCACTGAGGATGACTCCATGGCCTCCACCTGCGGCACTAGAATAACTCCAGTTGCAATGGAGCAATGCCCCAGATGGGCTGAGAATCACTCCCTAGTGGGCTTGCCAGGTGGATGCCAGCTGGGCGCAGGCGGGAGTCTGTCTCTCTGCCTCCCCTCCTCTCACTCTGGCAAAATAGAAAAAAAAATGATTTAAAGTGTTCATAATTTTTTTTAAAATCTACATGATTTTTACAGTCAATAAACCCATTCATTTTATATTAAAAGTTTGTTAAGGAGAATAGGATGGAACTCAGTAACCACAGAACTCCTTCCATGTTTGAAAAAAATCATTGCAAGATTTAGTGGTACAATAAGAAAGCCACAGAGGTTGGTGTTTCACCATTATTTAGATTTCTGATCTGAAAGGGGAAGAATGGAGATGCCACATATCTTTAAAAGTATCTTTTAAACCTGAGATCATCAAGATGGATTTTTTAAAAACATAAATGAAATAGGCCTTAATTTTGAGGAACTTCTGAGTTCCACGCAGATTTAGAGAAATGTAATTAGGATTTATACAGAGAAGAAAAGCTAATTCCATTGGAAGTTTACATGTAATTTTCAAAGCCAAACGTAGGAAACACCACGAATAGTAACTGAGAGAGAAGGCAGGAATTAAAGACCCTTACTGATATCTGGGCTTCCATTCTGTCTCACAAATCAACAGCTGGATCCACCTGCAGAGGGAGCCAGGCACATCCCACACATTCTGAGACAGGGTTTGGCCCTGACCAATCAATAACGCTCAGAAGCTCCTGCAGTGGAAAGCAGCTGCAGTGGCCTTTTAGCTGTCACTTACTTCTAAGTCTTTCTGCCTCAGTTCTTTAACCTGGAAAAAGATACAGTAATCCCCTCCTTATCAGGATTGTCTTAAAAATTAAATAAGCTAAGCCATGTAAAGTGCTTAGAATTGGGTGTGGCACATAGCAATAATTTATACATAATCACTCACATCATCATTATCTTTTTCATTGCACATATTAAGTCAATTTTCTAAAGCCACTATCTTGTGGCAGCACGTAAACACCCTATACTGATGCTCCGATTCCTGGGCTGATGTTATTTCCACTGTGCAATTTCCACAGTAGACAATTTCAGAAACACCAAAAGGTTCTACATATACTTACTTAAACATTTTTCCCTATAACTGAGCCATAGTGACTGAGCTGTCCATACTTAATAACCTCTTTGAAGAGGTTTCTGGCAATACATAATTTGTTAAGTGCAGTGAGTTTGTTTCTCAGAATAGGGAACACATTAAAGAACTGGAAGCAGAAATAGGGTTCCTGTAATGATTGAAATGTGATCAAACATCATTTTAAACCAAGTATAAGACGCAAATGAACAAGACACTGAGTTAGGTATAATTTTGAAGGAGAGGGAGCCTCAAAGAGGGCCAGATGTTAGGGGCGGGCAACTAGAAAAAAAAATGTCATTCAATAGATTTGAGAGCAATTTCTTCACAAACACTTAACTTTTCATCTCATGAACCTGAGCCTTGGACTTAGATCTAATCACTTGTAATTTTCCAGAAGCATAACAGAAACTCAAACCCAGAACTCAAAAATATGTATATATTGACAAGTTGATTTTCTTGCCATAAAAGTCTCCTTCAGTTCCACTTCATCAGATTTAATGATAAAAATAATTTACAGCATATGATTGAGTTAGAAAAAGAAGGGTTCATTTATTAACTCTACAAGAATGCTAACATTGACTTTTAAAAATAATACATATAAAAATAAAATAAAAATCATACATACAAAAAAGAAAATAAAAATCATACATATTTTTTTTTTTCTCTGAAATAAAAAGATAGCGTATTAACTTCAAGCAGTGTTGGGGCTGCATATTTAATTTGTACTGCATATTTTTGATAGGATCTATTTGTGGCTGAAAGTACAAACAAACTGATTACAATCACTCTTTTCTACATTTAGGAACAAAATTAATTATCTGCAAAAAGCAGAAAAGCTTAGACTCTCAGCCAGTAAATGATAATAGACAACATTCAAATATAATTACTCTGCTTCTTTCTTTATCTCTTTTAGACATTCTGAGTGGAACGGAAAAAGAAAAAAATAATTCATTTTCTGAATATTCTTCAGAAAAAGATTTATATTGGGTAGTAAGAAGGCAGCATCAACCCTCCCCCAATGCCCCACCCCTAGTATGAAATATGAAAACAGCTTTCTTGGGTTATAAAGGGATATATTTTGTTTTCTAAATTTCAGCATTGCTTGTATTGGTCTTGTTTATTTTATATAGTAATTTATTTGAATGATATGGTTAATATTTATACATGTACTATTTTACTAGCTGTTTTATAAGATGCTTATGAGTAGTTGTATTGGAAATAATTTATATATTACTTCCAGTTTTTTTGTTTTTACTTTTATAAACTATTTCTTTACAATGTTATTCAGGTATATTTTTGGATTTTGACAATTCACCGATTTCAAGTGTACATTTTAATGATTTCTATTAACTTTACCAAGGTGTGCAACCATCACCACAAATTAGTTTTAGAACATTTCTATTACTCCAATAAGATCTCTCATGCCCATTCAGCATTCTGAGAAGTCTGATGCATTCTTAACTCCAGGTTCCAAAGGGACATTTTAAAAAGACATTAAGAAGTCTGTACTATAACCAAAACAAAAGTTATTTGTATTTCTCTATTAACATCTCCCCCTCCCCCGCCAACATGGGAAGAAATGGCAATGTGTGAGACCTAGTATAATTGCCCCATATCAGCACTCAGAAAGTTGTGAATGCTGGCAATAATGAAATTTATATTTTATCTTACAAAGGCTGCAACGCTTTGGAAAAACACTGTCCAAATTTCTTAATCTTGGCCTTCTGTGAAACTCGTTATTATAGCAAAAATTATAACCACCCCTCCCTTGAGAAAATTAGTGAAACTTCATTTTAAAATGGCAATGTGATGTTCAAAATATATTTTTAATTTTTCTGGTGGAGGTCGGGGGTTGCATTTTTAAGAAGCAGTCCAAATAGAAAGCATTTTCTGCCAGAGACCTGAGCAAGATAGCAAAATGCATAGATATAAGAAGTTAATGAGCCAAGGTTACAACTGTGGTGCAAAAGTGTGTGAATGTTACAGCACTAGTTACCAAGAGTAACCTTATTTCAAGTGGGGAAAAAAGATGACAGAGGAATCACACTGTGTATATAACAACATATTTCCTGAGACATTTCAGGTTTTGCAATGAAAACAGCAAATATTTGAGGATTTTTCTGCACTTGCCAGGTAGTAAGCTGCTTTCACTATGTGTTCTGATTCCCTGACTACCCAATATAATAAAAAGCATCTTTGACTTTCTCACTGTCATACTGGGAGCACATGGATTCTCAGAATATCACCTCATGGGAAGGCCTTCTTGGACTTTGTCCACTGGGCAATTATTCCTGATTCTAATCTTTCTGAATATACTCTGATGACAAATCAGTCCTCCTCTATATCACTCCCAACAGACATGCATAATTATCTCCTTATTTGTCTGTGATTATTACATGTGTCACCTTAGAAATGCAATAGAAGAGAAAACCTGACTGAGCCAAGCAACTTAGGAATATAAACTCCCAACCCCAGAGCTTTCATAAGCAAGAAAGTAAATGATACTTTAGAGACCAGAAGAGAGAACACTAGAGTAGAAGCAGGATACCCAAAGGAGCAGAGATTCCTTCTAAACAGAGGTAACAGTCAGGTGCCCATTTTTTACTTTTCTTTTCTTTTTTTTTTTTCTTTGTCAAGTATTCCGTAAAGCTGTGACTGTTCTCTTTGGATATGCCTTCTGCTACCCACCAACATATAGCACATATAGGCCTGCCTTTTGGCTAAGTAGTCAGGGATGAGGTTAACTGCCTTCACTGACTTCAAATTTCCTTACATGATCTTCCAAAAGCATTGTGAAATTGCGAGGTTCTTGCAGCCATCCAAGGTAGGGGATCATGTGTTGCAAGACAATTTTCCATGGGTCTTGTGTTTCCACATGTCTTATAAACTGAAGCATTTTTCCTCCAACTTATCGTTTTTGAGTATCTTTGAACAGCCTTAGAAGGCAGAGATAGTGCCTCTCTCTCTCTCTCTCTTTTGATAGTGCCTCTCTTCAGTGAAAAGAGAAGGCAGGCTTTCTACCTATTACAAAAGGTTTGCATTCCCTAAGGCAATGGTTCTCAAAGTGTGTGCCAGGGCGAACTGATGCTCCCTAGAAGATTTCCAGGAGCACCCTATGGTATTCCAGAGAAACATGTGCCTGTTTGGGACCAAAAAACCAACAGGGATTTTGGAATTTAGATTTTTGGGGGACAGAGGTGTGGGGAATTGGCTATAAGCTGACATTCTGCCCAACCCCCCCACCTCACTTGCCTGATTAGGTTGCAAAAGGCTGTTAAGCTGGACTGTTTGCACTACCTCCATATTTCCCGGAAAGACTGGAGGCAAGTTTCTTCTATCCTTTGTTTGGTGTCAAGTTAAGATGATATGTATGGTGGATGTTTTCAGCACTCAACACAATTAAGGGTAAAAAGAGAGGAATTCTTCAATGTATTGATGAGGAAATGAGAGTTTGCCTTTCAAATATATGCTCAAACATTGAAGAAATCGCTAGGACTCATCAGGCTCATGTTTCTCATAAACACAAGAATAAAAATACTTAACACATTTGCACTGGGACCTGCCAAATTTACTAAATCTTACTAAGAATGTATCTATATATATGAAAAGATAATGTATTATCACTTTTTAAATTTTTTAACTTCTCTTTTTAAACAAATTCTAAAAAGCATAACTCAAAAAATGTAACATAAATGTTTTTTAATTTAATGTCAGAATAAATTTAATTTTGCCATATTTGTTTCATTTAATTACCATAAAAGTATGCTTGGACTTTATATTTTTTCTTTAATATTTGACTTAATTATTATAAGATATTTCTCAAAAATTTTTATATAGTGTGCTTACAATTATTTGTATGATTTTAAATGCGCCTGACTTAAAAAAGTTTGAGAACCAGTGCCCTAAGGTTAAGGCTCCTCTCTTGTAATGCAACTGACTGAGTGTGAAGAAGTCATCTGGACTGCTTTGCATTACCACATAAGAATTGGAGTTTGGGGACCTCACACAATTGCTGATAATCTGGACATTGCTATTGCTATGAGCAATAAACTTCCCTTCATCTTTGAGCCAGTTATCTTGTGTCTTTAACTAGCATCCATGAGGCTGTGGTCAGTTAACTGGTTAGCTTGCAAATAGGATAAACATCTCAGATCTTTCATGATGCTTTTTTAAAAAAAATTATTCATTTTTGAGAGAGAGAGAGAGAAAGAGAGAGAGACAAGACTGGGAGCAGCAGGTAGCATCATCTCCCACACATGTGCCCTGACCAGGCAAGCCACACAACTCTTGAAGACATGCTCCTGACATATTAGGTCATATATACAACACAAAAAAGAAAAATATTCTAAAAATGCAAAACATATAAAAAAACAACAACTGGTAATCACAGTGCCGTTTTTTGAAAAGACAAAGACAAGTAATTCAGGATTCTTAAAGAGCCACCTAATTTTTTAGTGGGGCAAATTATATATATATATATATATATATATATATATATATATAATTTGAGGATGAAGCATTTAAAAAGTTTACTTTGCCTGACCTGTGGTGGCACAGTGGATAAAACATTGACCTGGAATGCTGAGGTTGCCGGTTCAAAACCCTGGGCTTGCCTGGTCAAGGCACATATGGGAGTTGATGCTTCCTGCTCCCCCCTCCCACATATCTCTTTCTCTCTCCTATCTAAAAAAATGAATATTTTTTTTAAGTTTATGATTTTAATTTATTGTGTTTCCATAGATTCAAGTGTCCCACCGAATATATCTCCCCCCACCCTCGTGTTCCCATTGGCCCCCTGCCCCCAATGCCTTCCCCCCTTCCCTTCATGATTTGCTGTCTTGTTCTCTATAATGCTGTGTTATGTATATATAATTTCATTAATCTCTTTCCCTTCTCTGATCCCATCCTCTCATCCCCTTTCCCTCTGACCACTCTCCCTCTGGTCCTTTCGATCCCACCTCTGCCTCTGTTCTGTTCCTCAGTTCACAATGTTTATTGGATTCCTCAAATGAGTGAGGTCATATGATATTTTTCTTTCTCTGCCTGGCTTATTTCACTTAGCATAATAGTTTCCAGGTCCACCCATGTTGTTGCAAAAGATAATATTTCCTTCTTTTACATGGCCCCATAGTATTCCATTGTGTATATGTACCACATCTTTTTAATCCACTCGTCCACTGACAGACATTGGGGCTGTTTCCAGATCTTGGCCATAGTAAACAATGCTTCAATAAACATGGGGGTACATTTCTTCTTTTGAATCAGAGTCGTGAAACCATAAACATCTTGGAGGAAATCATAAGCAGTAAACTCTTCGATATCTCTTGTAGCAATATTTTTGCTTATTTACCTACATGGGCAAGTGAAATAAAGGACAGGATGAACAAATGGGACTATATAAAACTAAAAAGCCGTTGCATAGCCTGACCTGCGGTGGCGCAGTGGATAAAGCACCAATCTGGAATGCTGAGGTTGCCGGTTCAAAATCCTGCACTTCCCTGGTCAAGACATATAAGGGAGTTGGTGCTTCTTGCTCCTCCACTTCCTCTCTCTCTTTCTCTCTATTCTCTCTCTAAAATTGAATTAATATTTTTTTTAAAAAGCTTTTGCACAGCAAAAGTCATCATTAACAAAATAAAAAGACAATCCACACAATAGGAGAATATATTCGCCAATACGTCTGTTAAGGAGTTAATAACCAAATTTTATAAAGAACTTGTAAAACTCAACACTAGGAAGGTAAACAATCCAATCAAAAATGGGCAAAAAATGAATAGACACTTCTCCAAATAGGACATGCAGATGGCTAATAGGCATATGAAAAAATGTTTAACATCACTAATTTTTAGGGAAATGCAAATTAAAACCACAATGAAAAAAAACCCACAATGAGATACCACCTCACACCTGGCAGAACAGCACTTATTAACAAAACAACACAGAATAAGTGCTGGCAAGGGTGTGGAGAAAAGGGAACCCTCCTGCACTGCTGGTGGGAATGCAGACTGGTGCAGCCACTGTGGATAGCAGTATGGAGATTCCTCAAAAAATTAAAAATGGAACTGCCTTTTCACCCATCTATCCCACTTTTAGGAATATATCCTATGAATACCAAAAATGAATAAATTTTTAATTTTTTTTTAAAAAAATATAAAGTTTCCTTTGAATCTGAGTCACAAAAAAGTGCAAAACTTAACTAGATCAGTTAACAGAAACTAAATAGAAACAACTATCAAAAACCTTCCTAAAAATAAAAGCCCTGACAAGACCAGATGGCTACATTAGTGAATTCTACCAAACATTCAAAGAAGATTTGGTACCTATCCTTCTCAAAGTCTTCCAAAAACTAGAAGAAGAAACAATATGCCCCAACACATTTTATGAGGCCAACATAACCCTGATACTAAAATCTGGCAAGGAAAGCATAAAAAAAAAAAAACTACAGACCAATATCTCTAATGAATACAGATGCAAAATTCCTAAACAAAACACTAGCAAATCAAATCCAACAATACAATAAAAAATAATACATCACGATCAAGTGAGATTCATTCCAGAAGCGCAAGGAAGTTTCAGCATATGTAAATCGATCAATGTAATAGACCACATCAACAAAACAAAGTACATCCTGACCTGTGGTGGCACAGTGGATAAAGCCTCAACCTGGAATGCTAAGGTTGCAGGTTCAAAACCTCAGGCTTGCCTGGTCAAGGCACATATGGGAATTGATGCTTCCTGCTCCATTCCCCTCCTCTCCTCTCCTCTCCCTCCCCCCTCTCCCCCCCTCCTCCTCTCCAATATAAATAAATAAAATCTTAAAAAACATTTATAAAAAAACAAAGGACAAAAAATATATTACTCTATCAATAGACTCTGAAAAGGCATTCAGTAAGATACAATATCCAGCCACTGTGGAAAACAGTATGGGGATTCATTAAAAAATTAAAAATGGAACTGCCCTTTGACCAAGCTATCCTACTTTTAGGAATATATCCTATGAATACCAAGTCACTGATTCAAAGGATAAATGCACCCCCATGTTTAAGGCAGCATTGTTTACAATGGCCAAAATCTGGAAACAGCCCAAGTGTCCATCAGTGGGCGAGTGGATTAAAAAGATGTGGTACATATACACAATAGAATATTACACGGCCATGAGGAAGAATGAAATCTTACCATTGATGACAACATGGATGGACCTGGAAATTATCATGTTAAGTGAAATAAGCCAGGCAGAGAAATAAAATACCATATGACCTCACTCATTTCAGGAATTCAATGAACAATTTGAACTGAGCAACAGAACAGAGGCAGAGGTGGGATCAAAGGGACCAGAGGGAAAGTAGAAGAGAAGATGGGATCAGAGAAGAGAAAGAGATTAATTAAATTATATATACATAACACAGCATTATAGAGAACAGGACAGTAAATCCTGGAGGGAAGGGAGGAAGGCACTGGAGAGAGGGGGCATGGGGGTGTCGAGAGGAATAAGGGGGTGGGGGGAGGTATATTCTGTGGGACACTTGAATCTATGTAAACACATATTAAAATCATAAATAAAAAGGATACAATATCCATTTATGTTTAAAACACTCAATAAAATGGTTACGGAAGGAAAGTACTTTAACATAATAAAGACCATATATGACAAAGCATCAGCCAATATCATACTAAATGGTGAGAAAATGAAGGCTTTTTCTCTAAAATTAGGAACAGGAGAAGGCTGTCCACTCTCTCCTCTTTTATTTAACATAATTGTGGAAGATTTAGCCAGAGCAATCAGGCAAGAGATAGAAATAAAAGGAATCCACATCAAGAAAGAAGTAAAAATATAAATTTTTTCATATTACATGGTTCTGTGTATAGAAAACTTAGACTCTATCAAAACACTATTAGAAACAATTAAATTATTAAACCAATAAAGTCACAGGATACAAAATCAGCATACAAAAGTATAATACTTTCCTATACATCAACAATTAAACATCAGAAAATGGACTAAAAAAAGAAACAATTCTTTTTAAAATTGCAACAACAACAAAAAATTAAACATGTAAAAATAAAACAACAAAGGATGTGAAGGACCTATATACAAAAAACTATAAAACATTTTTGAAAGAAATTGAAAAATAATAAAATGGAAAATTAATCCATGTTCATAGATTAAAAGTTCAACATAGTTAAAATGACTATATTACCTAAAGCAATATATAAATTTGATGCAATCCTCATTAAAATCTCAGTCATTTTGTGGGTGGAGTGCAGAGCACATTCCTAACAGCTGTGGCTGATGCAATGCTGTGAGAACACTCCAGCACCTGAAACCCTCCTAGGCACACCCAGGAGGGAGCTCACCTGCTGTGGGGAGGAGGCTCAGCACTAACCAGACAGCTCCCTGATCTTTTCAGCCATTGACTGTGAAGGACACACTGTAACACTGTATAAACTGAACCTGTGTATATAAGCTGGGTTGCTTCCTGAAAAAAGAGGATCTGCATCACTGAACCTGGTCCCTGGAGTCAGGTCTTTGCATCTCTGTCGTCCTCACCCCCAGTGGGCCTTGTCCACAACTGGCACCTCGAGCGGAGACCCAGCCAGCATCCAAGGGAAGGGTGAGTGACCCTCTGCAATGGGAAACCTTCTCCCCTACTCCTGAGCCCCACAAGCTCCAGCCCTGCATGCCTTATTGCAGAGTTGGTGAGTTAAAGTTTGTGAAAAGGATCCCTGTACTTACTGTGAGATTCTCTCTGGTTTCAATCCCTGGATTGAGGATGTGCCCCTCTGGGACCTGGATACTTGGGCCCGAGCTTTCCAGCGTTTCCGTTCGGCTGAAGTACATGAAGGACAAACCTTCTATCTCAGCCTCATTCCTGCCCTGTTAGCGATACATGCCTGCCTGACCAGTGCTCCTGCTGGGGACCCTCTGCCAGTGCCAAAAATATTACAGGTTACCCCTCTCCCTGAGGAGCCCCTACCTTCCTATTTTCCCCCCTCCACTGAGGAGGAAAGTAGTTTAGCCTCCGAGTTTGACAAAATCGCGGCTGAGCACGCAGAAACGAAACTAGATACATTAGAGACCGGGCCATCAGCTCTGCCACCCGAAGAAGCGGAAGTTGCTACTTCCGCATTCCCTGCCGGGGCTCAATGCCCCACCCCAGCCTCTCAGACACCATTTTCTACCCCAGTTTTAACTCCAACACATGTTCCTGCTGCAGAGCCATGGGCCAGCCTATATGCCCCCATGTGTCTTTTTTCTTCCCCCCCCTGGTTTATCTGTCTGCCTGTCTTGTCTATTTTTCTGTATCTCTGTCTCTCTCTCTCTGTCTCTCTCTCTGTCTCTCTCTCTCTCTCTCCCTCTCTCGTCTCTCTGAAATGAGGTTGGAAGGACCAAGCCATGGCACAGTGTCAGGGATCACACTCTCTTCTAATGCAAGGGAGAGATTATGCTTGTGTTTTTCAGCCAATTTGGATCCCAGGAATCCCCCAACCTGCTTAACAGGGTTTCTTGGGCACCCACTAAGTGGTTCTATCTTCACCCGTCCAAAGCCACAACCCTGGCCTCCTCCACACTGACTACGCCTGAGAAGAAGAGGTCCTTAGCTCTCCAGAAGAAGACCTCACAGTCGGCATGTGCACCCCATTACCTGGGGGGATGTGGAGGCTTTGGTGGGGCAGGCCAAGAGAATTGCCCCTGACAGGTCCCCAGGCCCTGGTACTCTGTTATCTAACTCCCAGATGCTGACGGACCCTCATGTCTGGGCTGCTTTTCCCCATCCTGGCATTATCCTTTCCGTAGAGACAACAACAGCAAACTGTCATTCATCAAGTCCAATTGGCCCTAATTGGAAGAGAAGGGGAAAATGTGGGCGGAGTGCAGAGTGCATTCCTAACAGCTGTGGCTGATGCAATGCTGTGAGAACACTCCAGCACCTGAAACCCTCCTAGGCACACCCAGGAGGGATCTCGCCCATTATAATTAAGTGACTCAGTGCCAACCAGGCAGCTCCCTGATCTTTTCAGCCATTGGCTGTGAAGGACACGCTGTAACACCCTATAGGCTGAACCTGTGTATATAAGCTAGCTTACTTCCTGAATAAAGTGAATCTGTGTCACTGAACCTGGTCCCCGGAGTCAGTTCTCTGTATCTCCATTGTCCTCACCCCCCATGGGTCTTGTCCACATAATTTTTTAAAGATATGGAACCAAAATCACCAGGTTTGTTTGGAACCACAAAAAAAAAACCAAATAGTGAAAGCAATCTTCAGAAAAAAGAATGAAGCCAAAGTATCACACTACCTGACTTCACATTATACAGTAGAGTCACAATAATCAAAACAGCATGCTACTGGCAGAAAATCAGACATATAGACCAATGGAACAGAATTGAGAACCCAGAAATAAAACCACATATATATGGACAAATCATCTTCAACAAAGGAGCCAAAAACACACAATGGAGAAAAGAAAGCCTCTTCAATAAATGGTGCTGAGAAATTTGGAAAGCCACATGCAAAAGAATGAAACTTGATTACAGTTTGTCCCCATGAATAAAAGTTACTGTATTTCCTCATGTATAAGACACACCCTGTTACAAAAAATTTGGGGTTTAAAAACTGGGTGCATCTTATACAGTGGTTGTGGCATTTCAAATGTCATAGATGGAACTAAGGACTACACAATATATGAAGACAGTGATTGGTCATCAGACACAGATGAGGACAAGCTAATGGATGGTAGTTTTGACAGTGATGAGGAGTTGTATGAATTTTATGATAAATAAAACTTGAGTTCAATAACTTTATGTACTACATTTTTTCCCCAAATTCGGCCCCTAAAATTAAGGTGCACCTTATACATGAGGAATAGGGTAAATCAAAAATGGATCAAAGACCTAAATATAAAATTTAAAACAATAAATTACATAAAATAAAACATAGGTACTTAGCTCATGGACTTTGGCTGTAAGGAACAATTTATGCATTTGACTGAAAGTAAGGGAAGTAAAGGCAAAAATAAATGAATAGGACTATATCAAATTAATTGCTTCTACAGAGCAAAAGAAACCGACAATAAAACAAAAAGGCAGCCAACCAAATGGGAGATGATATTTGCAAACAACAGCTCCTATAAAGGGTTAATATTCAAAATATATAAAGAACTCATAAAGCTCAGCAACAAACAAGCAAACAATCCAATTAAAAGATGAGGAGAAGTACTGAAAAGACACTTCTCCCAAGAAGACACACAAATGGCCAACAAATATATGAAAAGATACTCATCTTCACTAGCTATTAGAGAAATTTAAATCAAAACTACAATGAGATACCACCTCATACCCGTTAGATTGGTTATTATCAGCAAGATAGATAACAAGTGTTGGAGAGGCTGTGGAGACAGAAGAATCCTTGTTTACTGCTGCTGAGAATGCATATTAGCACAACCATTATGGAAGAAAGTATGGTGGTTCCTCAAAAATTTAAGTATAGAACTACCAATGACCCAGCAATCCCTCTACTGGTTACCTACCCAAAAACCTTGAAAACAATGGTACTTAAGGGCACATGCACCCCCATGTTCATCACAGCATTATTCACAGTGGCCAAGACATGGAAACAACCAAAGTGTCCCTAGATGAAGGATTCGATAAAAAAGATGTGGTGCATATATACAATGAGATACTACTCAGCCATAAAACATGATGAAATATTGCCATTTACGACAACATGGATGGACCTTGAGAATGTTATAGTGAGTGAAATAAGTAAATCAGAGAAAGCTAAGAACTATATGATTTTACACATAAGTGGGATATAAAACTGAGACTCATGGACATTGATAAAGGTGAAGTGGTTTCAAGGGGGAAGGGGACATAGGAGAGGGGAATAGAAAAAGGACACATACAAGGTGAAGGAAAATGATTTGACTTTGTGTGATGGGTACACAACACAATCAACAGTTCAAATGCTATAGAGATGTTTACCTGAAACCTATGTACTCTTATTGATCAATGTCACCCCAATAAATTTAATATTCTAAAAAAAAATTTAAAAGCTTCCTTTGTGTTACCAGTGCTTTAAACTTGCCATGAAATTATATTTCATTTGCCTAAAAGGAGTGCCTATTTTTTCATTTGTATTCTTCTCTTCAATAAATAGGTAATCTATGTTTTAAAGCTATATTATTTTTTTCCATGGGAAGCACTAAAACTACTTTTATTGTGAACAAATAAGGGATGGTGGCCTATAAACATTCTTTACTTTCCAGAAATCACCTTCATGCAAATAAAGCCGATTACCACAATTCTAGATACTATTGATGTGCAGACACTAATTAGGACTGAGTCATTTACTTGTTTTTGTTTGTTTGTTTGTTTGTTTTTACAGAGACACAGAGAGAGTCAGAGAGAGGGACAGACAGGGACAGACATATAGAAACAGAGAGGGATGAGAAGCATCAATCATCAGTTTTTCGTTGCGACACCTTAGTTGTTCATTGATTGCTCTCTCATATGTGCCTTGACCATGGGCCTTCAGCAGACCAAGTAACCCCTTGCTCGAGCCAGCAACCTTGGGTCCAAGCTGGTGAGCTTTGCTCAAACCAGATGAGCCTGCACTCAAGCTGGCGACCTCGGAGTCACCTGAGTCCTCCGCATCCCAGTCTGACGCTCTATCCACTGTGCCACCACCTGGTCAGGCAACATGTACTTGTTTTTAATCACTTTGAAATAACTTGCTACTAGAAACAGGTTTTATGAATTCAGACAAGGTTTCTCTATCTGAGATTGAAAAATGAAAGTCAAAACTGATAGTATGAGGAGAAAAACCAATGACATTCTGACACCTGACAAATAACATCAGCCTTCAAAAGTGTAATGTAAGGTAGGGCTAATTTTGGAAATTCTGATGAGTTATAGTCATTCACACAGACAGCAAAATATAAGAATTTGATAGAGTGAATTATCATTGAGGATCAACAGAGAATCTTCCCCAGAGCTTCCTAGCACACATAAATAAATACTGACTTTACTGAAGATATGTTAAAAAATTCTAGCAAAGGAAATGGATGTAATTGGAAACCAGAGTATGCTACATTGTCAGTAGTCGATATTACTACTGAGGAAACACGATATGGAGACCTGGATGTATTGTTATGTACCAAGATAAAAGGCAAATATGCTTAAAACGATCTGTTGGTGTAATGGATAGATTTCAAACATTGCAAGTGGAGGGTATCCTATTCCTCACCACTGGCACTGCTCATATAAATTCTAAGCAAAGTCATTTCACTGTGTCACTGGGTCTTCTATCACCTGCATAAACATTTCTTCTTCCTGAAATTACTCTGCACTTTTAAGTATTACAAAGACTAAAAATCTCATGCCTTTTAGTGCTTTGTTGGGAACACCTATAGCAAAAGTCTCTAAGGAGAGAGAATGAATTGAAAAACTGATTGCACAGCTGGAAAAATAGTAGAGAGTAATACAGGCTATTAAATAAGACAATAAAAGCCTACTTAGTTTGTACTTGGGGAACAAAGATTCTGGTGAAAGGAAATTGGAATTATTATTTGAGAAAGCAATACAGAGTAATGATTAAAAGCATGAGCTTTGGAGTCGGGCAAATCTGGTTTTGAATCTTAGCTCTGCAACCTGCTAGCCAAGTGACACATGAGGTCAGATATGGAGTCATGGTTATCTTTCCAGCCACTCCCTGCCAGTGTCTATCATAGTGTTTCTACAATTAGATACTTAGTAAATGTTTCCTGAAATGAATCTAATTTCAGGTAGTGCTAAAATAAATCTAACAATGAGGAAAAACAGAGAAATATTGGTGATCGAAAAGGTTGCACATTTGCACAATATTCAATGAAACACATACCATACTGAAGTAATGAAATTGTGGGAGAGGAGGAACTAACACTAAGAAATTCTGAGATGAATCAATAAAGAAAGTACATGAGTACAAATGGAACAATAAATGTACAAACAGCCATATGAGGATATGTCAACAATTACTTTGGCTGTAAAGAAGGTAAAGAAAATCATCATAGAATGTTTTGGAAAACTTCCTGGGAAAGCAATAAACTTTCACCATGTTGATTATTATTCCTTAATTAGTGGATATAATGTGAAGTGCATAATGGCTGTACATATAATCCCTACATAGGTATATAATAATGACAGTCAAAATGATTTCCAAAGAATACTGCAAATTAAAAAAAAGGTTGTGGCATTCAACAATTTGGGTGTTGTGTGACAACAATGTTGAAAAAATATATATATTGAAAACTGTAAAAGTTTATATTTGTTTTAGGTATAAGGTATGAAATTCAATAATGTGCTGATAAATTTAACAGTGATATTCTCACCCAAATACTACTGAAGATCTAGTTGATACTTAGGACCAAGATATTTAACGTAGTTTACAAACGTAGATACAGCAATAAGATGGATCTATTTACAGTCCAGTCCCATCATTAACACTTTCTTGAACTTTTCATTTCAAATCTCCCCTTCCGTTCTTCTCTGTATCTACTCAGCCCCCTCTCAGACACACACACATATATTTCCATATACTATTTTTATTCACTTCTATGGAATAAATAATATTAACCATCTTAGCACTTAAAAATAAGCTTAAGAAAAACGTATTGCCCTTTTGACACTTAGAAAAGTGTAATAGTGGCCCTGGCCAGTTGGCTCAGCAGTAAAGCGTCAGCTTGGCATGCGGGGGACCCGGGTTCGATTCCCGGCCAGGGCACATAGGAGAAGGGCCCATTTGCTTCTCCACCCCACCCCCTCCTTCCTCTCTGTCTCTCTCTTCCCCTCCTGCAGCCAAGGCTCCATTAGAGCAAAGATGGCCCGGGCGCTGGGGATGGCTCCTTGGCCTCTGCCCCAGGTGCTAGAGTGGCTCTGGTCCCAGTGGAGCGATGCCCCGGAGGGGCAGAGCATCGCCCCCTGGTGGGCAGAGCGTTGCCCCTGGTGGGCGTGCCGGGTGGATCCCGGTCGGGCACATGTGGGAGTCTGTCTGACTGTCTCTCCCCATTTCCAGCTTCGGGAAAATAGAAAAGAAAAAAAAAAGAAAAAAAAAAGAAAAGAAAAGTGTAATAGAAAGAGTATTGTACTGGGGCTTAAAGAGTACCTGCCATGTGTCTTACACTTTGCGAGGTACTTTGAATCTATCATTTCAATTAATCCCATAAACAACCCTATTTTATAGATGAGGAATCCAATTTCCTAAATTTGCCATTAACTGTCATTCACTTCAAATCTATGGGATTCACCTTATCCTCCAAACAAGCTGACTGGATTTTCTCCCAAGGAAATATCAGAATCAACTGGAGCATTTAAATTTTTTTTAATTCATATTTTGACGACAGAGAGAGAGAGAGAAAGAGAGAGAGAGAGAGAGAGAAAGGGGGGGGGAGGAGCAGGAAACATCAGCTCCCATATGTGCCTTGACCAGGCAAGCCCAGGATTTCAAACCGGTAACCCCAGCATTCCAGGTCAATGCTTTATCCATTGCGCCACCACAGATCAGCCCTGGAGCCCTTTTTGAATTTTTTATAAATTTTAATTTATTGTGTTAACATGGATTCAACTTTCCCACTGAATATAACACCCGCACCCGCCCTCCCTCATGTCCCCCATTACACCCCCTTTACCCTCCTCCTCCTAACTCTTTCTCCCCTACCCTCTGGGATTTGCTGTTCTGTTATCTGTATCTCTGTGTTATGTATACTTAATTTCACTAATCTCTTCACCTTCTCTGATCCTATCCCCTCATCCCCCTTCCCTCTGACAGCTGTCCCTCTGCTCCCTGTGACCCCGCCTCTGCCTCTATTCCGTTACTCAGTTCACTGTGTTTATTAGATTCCACATATAAGTCAGGTCATATGATATTTGTCTTTCTATGCCTGGCTTATTTCACTTAGCATAATTCTCTAGCCTTTCCATAGACCTATGGTATCAAAATTCTCAGGGTGGACTAGAGTAATCTGTTTAACAAGTTCCCCAAGTGATTGTGATGGTGAACCAAATTTGTCAATTGGATGTTTACCACCCCCAGGATTGCTGCCAGTGACAACACCCCAACATTTGCTTGCATGCCTCCACTTGGTAGAATTCAAAGCTATCATATGGAAAAGAAAAACACTAACAGGGCATGGCTATAAAAACTTAACAGTGCTCCAAAATGTCCTTCATAATCTAGGGTACATGGTAGCCACCAAAACAACCAGGTGAAGTCCCTCTGTGACAAACTTTATGGCACAGCTTATAGCTAGCTTAAAAGGTTGTCTCAACAGAGCTCAGAAAGAACATAATATCAAAGATGTCTCTCACTATAACTTAACCCCAACTAGTACAGACTGGCAGGGTAATACAAGAGAAAAGTGAAAGAGTTATAGCAAAATCTCATTAATGCTTTAGTTTTAAATCAACATTTGTTTTCAGTCATTCTGTGGGGCTCTTAACATCAATAGAACTCTGTGGACTACTCAGCCCTCACCCCTCCCCATGAATGACCCAGCCACTTTCTGGCACATACAGAGCATGGACTATAGTAGACGATCACACCTGGTGAATGAGTCCCACACTTCCACCATTTGGTATATATTACTTAGACTTGGTGATCATAAAAGAGTAATAAGCCAGAGTTCACATATGCTTTCTGTTTTAGTTCAGGCATCCCCTGGGGAAGGCAGACTTCACACTCTTATAACCAGTTGGGACCTGGAGGCAATCAGGTCCTTAATAGCCAAAACAGAAAGGAAATGCATCACTGAGCACCTCTTGACAACCAAGACCTTTCTTCCTAAATGATGACATGAAATATACTTCCTCTACACATGTGCACCTAAAATACAGCTGGTTTTGGCACCCTGAAATAGCTATCCAATGTAAGTTCATGATGTTTTTGTAAAGTCCTAATGGCTCTTTTAGATGAAAGTCTTGGAGGATCTAATGGGAGGCAGACTGGTACGGTGGAAAGAGCACTATTACTAGTGAGATTGTAGTAATAGAAGATCTTGGTTTCTACTTCTAGCTCTTCCATTAATCATATAACTTTGGACAAGTCACCATGAACTTTATTTCTTCATTTGTAAATAAATAGGATTAGACTAGCTAATCTCTCATAACTCTTACAACATTCACATTATAGTTTAATGTACATTATGGTGAAATTTATTCAGTTGCATGCCTGTCAGTCAACTAGACTGACCTTTTTGAGACTTCAAAACCAAGTCTTGGGTAACTTTGAATACTCAGCACCTGGCAAAATACCATGCACACAGGAGCACTAGAGTAGAATACATGTTTTTCAAGATCAATTATGTTGTTCTCAAGTAAGCAATATCAGAGGCAAATTTTAAACACTCCAATACCCTACCTTTAATGGTGTCTCCTCATTTTCCCTCTTATTGAAGACATTTCCACACCAAGGTCACCCTTGTTTTGTGTCTGACACATAGTGAGCCTTCAATCAATATAAGGTTAATAAACATATGAATGCACTAATTTTTCATTTTTCTAGCTCTGTGAGATTTACTTTTACATGAGGCCCCAGAATCTAGCCTCAAATTATAAAGCATTCAAGGGAATAATTAGCTATTGAAGAACATTACTGTTAGGTAGAATATTTCTGTTCATTTTATTATAAAATACTTTCTCAGCAAATATGTTCTAAATGACTAACATTGTGAATGGGACAGCTGGAGCAGCTCCTTCAGTAGACATACTATGGATTGCATTATTTCTGCCCTCCCTCCCAGTTTAATTCACCAAAGAAACCAATTACCCTTATCATTTTCCAGAATATAAAGGCCATTTTCAATGGCCTAGTCTCCTCTACATATATTGGGTAAGCCATGGTTCAGAGTACATAGCACTTGCACTGTGAAGAAGAATATGAGTCTACCAAGCCTGGGTTTGAATCGCAGTTAACCCTATCTTCACTTAACTAGCTTTGAGATCTTGGATAAGGTATTAAGTCTCTCTAATCTTCATTTCCACTGTGTAAAACAGGGACACTATTAGGGCCTATCTCATGGATTACTGTGAAACAACATCATGCAAACTGGCAAGCAGAGCACTTTAAATGTAGTAGGAGCTCAACAATGGTAGGGTATTAAATGATTCTGCTACCACCTTTCACAAAGATGACAGCATTCAGAAATCATTCACTATTACCTTAGTGTAATCTGGCTAGCAACTCTTGGGCGTATGTTCTGCTTTTAAATTAGAAAGTGGTTCATTGGACAGAGCATCAGCCCAGCTTGCAGACATCCCAGGTTCGATCTCTGGTCAGGGCACACATGAGAAGTGATCATCTACTCCTCTTCCCCTCCCTTTCCCTCTTTTCTCTCTCTCTCTCTCTCTTCTCCTCTTGCAGCAGTGGCTTGGTTGGTTTGAGCGTCAGCTTCAGACACTGAGGATAGCTCAGCTGATTTGAGTGTTGGCCCAAGACAGGGTTTGCTGGCTGAATCATTGTCGGGGTGCATGCAGGAGTCTGTCTCTCTATCTCCCTTCCTCTGACTTAGAAAAAGGTGGGTGCCTCCTGTGGTTCAGAATGTATGCACTTTAGCTTGGCAAGTATAATGTAACTAACAATATGGGACTGAAACCAAGCAAATTGCTGCCTGCCTCACTTGTAGAACTGTCTCATCATAAATCATATCACAAACACCATCAGGCTAACTTATATAATGAAGGTTTTTTTAAAAAAAACTTGGAAAAGGTAGATGTTTTGCCTTGTTTATGTTCTTATGTAGGTTTAATTAATGGGCCCTAACTAGGTCTCCTGCATTTAAAATCATTGCTTAAAATGGCAATATGATCTATCTTATCTATCTATCTATCTATCTATCTATCTATCTATCATCTATATAATTAGGAGCATGGGAGTAAAATCAGGATCAGAAAAATTGGTGATAACCTAGTTAAAGAGAGATTTAATCAATTTCCATATTATGGATCTTCCATTAACTATAGCTAGGTGCCCTTGGGCAAGTTACAGATTTACTGAGCCTCAGTTTTCTCATTTATTAAATAAAGATGGAGATAATAGCTAATACCTCAAAGGGTTGTCATGAAGTTTATGATAATTAACAACAATGGTAATAACAGCTAATATTTACTGAAGACTTACCATAGGTACATACTAAATGCTTTCACATGTTATTGCTTATAAAAAAGATATTTTACCCCTATTTTATAAGGCAGAAATGTGAATTTCATAAAGACAAAAAGATTCACCCAAATTCCCACAGTAAACAAATGTGTGGAGTTACAATCCAAAGCCAGACATTATGACTCCATAACCTGCGGTCTTAATATGCTACCTAAATCTGTGAGGTAATTCAGTCCATCATCCCATCTCACCCTCTAATCGTTCTGTCACTTCTGTTCAATTGCACCTGCTACTAGCCAGGGTTCCCCAACCAATAAGACCTAGTTTCTCTGAAATATGTAGACTAGTACTCACGGTGGTAGTCAGCTTTCCACCGTTCTTCTGGACATATTGGATGGAGTCATGGATTGTTGAAAAAAGACCAAGCAGTACATTCTCCATGTCATAGATTTTGTACATGCCATTCACCAGCTCTTCAAGAGATAGAATGTATTCTTTCCAGTACTTGTCAATCTCCACCACACCTGCCATACAGCCTTGCATGACCACATTGCAGTAGCCACCACATGGCTTAACCATCATCAGTCCTTGGCAGTAAGAGCAGTACCACATTCTGGTGAGCATTCGGCCACAGTCCTTACTGAACTTCAGATGATTAGTTGTGTTGATCACTTCGATTCCAAGATTCAGGGCCTGGAGGAAGATCCTAGTAACTTGTAGTGACTTGGACACCTGGGTCATAATAAGCTTGGGGAAATTCCCAAATACTTTCAGGTCACGCCTTGCCCCACGGAGGCACTCATTGATGTCTAAGGCTGACTCAGGCAGGCCTGGGTTCATTAGCTGGGTATAGATGACTGGAAACAAGCTATCAAACAGTTCATTGACCATGTCATCCACGTTGATGTCAGAACCCAGGATGTAGAGAGAGACATCAGTAAAAAATTCACCCACGAATTCAAAAGCTTGTGGAGTCAGGCTCGGATAGTTGTTTTTGAACATGGCATTAGTGTAGTTCTTGGCATGGCGAACAACAATTTCAAAGGCCTCTGTAAAATAAGAGATAGAGAAATGGACAAATTAAAGCATGAATATCCAGGGTATAATTGAATTTGAAATTCCTCCTTATTGCTGTGGTGATTAAGGTCACATTTTTTTTTTAAATAATTGACTCATACTGCCTCATCAATTTTCCTTTCTGAACATACAGTTCAAACCCTGATGCATACATAACTTCTTTTTTTTCACAGTGACAGAAAGAGAGTCAGAGAGAGGGATAAGTAGGGACAGATAGACAGGAATGGAGAGAGATGAGAAGCATCAATCATTAGTTTTTCATTGTGACACCTTAGTTGTTCATTGATTGCTTTCTCATATGTTCCTTGACCGTGGGGCTACAGCAGACCGAGTAACCCCTTGGGTTGCTGACTCAAGCCAGCAACCTTGGGTCCAAGCTGGTGAGCTTTGCTCAAACAGATGAGCCCACACTCAAGCTGGTGACCTTGGGGTCTCGAACCTGAGTCCTCCACATCCCAGTCCAATACTCTATCTACAAAGCCAAGATTTAGTTAACATTTTGGCCTCATGAAAATACTGATTAAATCTAGGCTAAATTAGATGTTATTATTTTTCTGTCATTATTTTATTCCATTAAAAAGGTCTTGTATTTCACCCTGGCTGGTTGGCTCAGCAGTAGAGCGTTGGCCTGGTGTGTGGGGGACCCGGGTTCGATTCCCGGCCAGGGCACATAGGAGAAGCGCCCATTTGCTTCTCCACCCCAACCCCCTCCTTCCTCTCTGTCTCTCTCTTCCCCTCCCGCAGCCAAGGCTCCATTGGAGCAAAGATGGCCAGAGTGATGGGGATGGCTCCTTGGCCTCTGCCCCAGGTGCTAGAGTGGCTCTGGTTGTGGCAGAGCAACGCCCTGGAGGGGCAGAGCATCGCCCCCTGGTGGGCAGAGCGTTGCCCCTGGTGGGCGTGCCGGGTGGATCCCGGTCGGGCGCATGTGGGAGTCTGTCTGACTGTCTCTCCCTGTTTCCAGCTTCAGAAAAATACAAAAAAAAAAAAAAAAAAAAAAAAGGTCTTGTATTTCAAGACATTTCACTTGGGACAGATATAAACATTTGATAACAAGCCATATATTGTATAAACCCACATAACAATTTAGCTTGCTCAGCCCTGGAAGAGAGGCAAATTCTTATCCAAGAACAAAAGCTATCAGAAATCTAATCATTTATGTCATATTTTCTCTAGATAATTTTAAAGGGAACTATGTGACAGTTTGCCAGATCTGGAAATGGAATTTATCCCTTGAATGGGTATCTGGATGGGAAAAAGATTCATGCATTTATCCATACATTGGATATTGAAAATAACACCTCTGGTACTTGCAAACTAAACATCTGGAATTATAACTGTTAAGCTTCTTTGGTAAATTTTGCTTCCTCATGGCTATAAAGCCTTATCTACTCTATAGAACCTATGAATTCAAGATTACATCTGCAGCCCCTACCCTTGGTATAAGGCCCAATTAGTGTAATTAGTTTGAGAGTGAAAGTAGTAATGGTAGCATCTCATTTTCTCCAACCTGAAATACTTAAAACATAAATTATTCCATCAAATCAGAGTTCTACATTTATATGAAGGAAGAGAAAATAACCACAATAGTAGGGTTTTCAAGACATTAAAACAGTTTAAAAACAAACAGAAATAACCAAGATTTCTGAGACATTTATAATTAACAGTATTTTCTTTCATTTTCTTCCTAAGTGCAAAGATCTATGACAGACGTACCCCAAATGACGCCAATTTATGAGCCTTGAAAAATCAAATTATTACCACTTTCAGAATACTATAGAGACTGTACATTAACAGCTCCTTGGGATCACTTAGTCCAGCATCTCAGTCATCTGTGTCAGAGTTAACTCTAAGTTGTGCCACCACCATCTGCCCCAGATACCTCGCAAAGTAGAACACGCTTGCTAGATTCTTCCCTTGAGCTTATGACTTGTCTTGCAATGTTGAGTAGATGCCAGTGCTAGTCTATTGAGCTACCAAGCCCATTTGAGAAAGGTAATCTTTGTTTCCATAAATTGCTATATGTTCATGTTTGTTTTCTTCTATTTAGAACATAAAGCAATTTCTGGAAAGTTTATCTTTTTTAAAAGTTTTATTTAGAAAATTAAATTTAACAGGGTGACATTGATCAATAAGACTACATAGGTTTCAGGTAAACATTTCTACAGCATTTGAACTGTTGATTATGTTGTATACTCATCACCCAAAGTCAAATCATTTTCTGTCACCTTATATTTGTCCTTCTTTACTCCCTTCCTCCCACCTCTTTCCCAACATCTTCCTCCTCTGGTAAAAACTTCACTTTTATCTATGTCTATGAGTCAGTTTTATATCCCTCTTATGTGTGACATCATACAGTTCTTAGCTTTTTCTGATTTACTTATTTGACTCAGTGTAATGTTCTCAAGGTCCATCCATGTTGTCATAAATGGCAATAGGTCAACGTTTCTGATGGCTGACTTTATCTATCTTATAGCAATCTCTTCCTAACCCCATATGCTACTTTACTCCCAATCATTGAATCTGAAGGTTTAATGAGGTCAAGAGATCATCTAGCACCAGACAAAAAAAATCAGCTAATGATTCTTTAAAATCATCAGATATATGGAAAATTAAAAGTACTCATTCATTTTAATTTTAACTAGCAAGTATTTATTATATATTAGGCTCTGTACTAGGTACAAGATATACAGTGTGTCCGTAAAGTCATGTTGCACTTTTGACTGGTCATAGGAAAGCAACAAAAGACGATAGAAATGTCAAATCTGCACCAAATAAAAGGAAAACTCTCCCAGTTTTATACCTATTCAGTGCAGTTTGATGTGGGCTCACAAACAGATTTTTTAGGGCTCCTTAGGTAGCTATCCCGTATAGCCTCTACAGACTCGTCACTGACTGATGGCCTACCAGAACGGGGTTTCTCCACCAAACTGCCGGTTTCCTTCAACTGCTTATCCCATCGAGTAATGTTATTCCTATGTGGTGGCACTTTGTTATAAATGTGCCGATATTCACATTGCACTTTGGTCACAGGTTCGAATTTAGCGAGTCACAGAACACACTGAACTTTCCTCTGTACCATCCACATCTCGACTGGCATGGCCATGGGCTTCTCCGCTGCATACACAGTGTTACGTCATCATCTGCACATGCGCACATGCTGCCACATCATCCTACAGAAACTGGGAGGGATTTCCTTTTATTTGGTGCAGATTTCACATTTCTATCGTCTTTTGTTGCTTTCCTGTGATCGGTCAAATGTGCACCATGACTTTACGTACACACTGTATGGTAAATGTGCTGGGTAAATGGAGATAAATGATACATCATCCTTGTATTAAAAATACTGACAAGCTATATATAGTGTAGTATTTACAAAGCATTTCCACATACAGTATATTATAATACCTATTTTTTGCAATAACATTCTGATTTGGTGTTGCAAAGCCCATTTTATCGATGTTGAGATTGAGGCTCATCAAAGTATAAGCACTTTCCCAGGGTCACACAACAGCAAAGTAGAAGTAGTCAACTTAGACTAGTTTCTTTCAGCAATGGTTATGCTCTAGCTGCCTTCAGCCTTATATCCAACAAACACGATTTAAAAACATTTGCAGAAAGTTAAGTTCTTTTATAAGCTCATTATTATTCCATTGGCTTTTTCTCAATGCATGAAAATGTATTAGGTGAAATTGTAGCTCCAAGACCAAGAGAGCAGAGTCATACTTTCACTTTTGCCTTGGGGAATCATGAGGTAAGAGAAGGGAGATTGGTGCTACAGTGTTACACTGTAAACCTCAATCATCTAAGCACCCCTAAGATGATTCTTCTAGAAGGCAAATTTGGTCTCTAGCATAGGAGTTTGGTTCTCTAATGTGAAAAATATATGACAGTGAAATTCCATAGACTATATTGACATAACAATTTTTTTAAAGTTTCTTTTACTAGCAGTGTTGGATCAATAGAGAAAAACATTACAAAGGATCATGAACTCTTCTACAGAAAGAATAACAACAATGCACACTGCAGTGGGAAAAGGGGTAGGGGTTTATACTTAACCTCAAGCTTACTTGTGTTCCCTGCTACAATTTCCACAACTCTGAGTCCATTCAGTACATCTCTAGATTTTTCCCAACTCCCTTACTTCTATATCACTGGACAACAGACCAAATCATAACCACTCAAGCAAAGGCTCCTTGAGGACTTGTAGGAACCAACACTTGAGGACTTGTAGGAACCAACAGGTGAAAAGTGATGCTCACATTGAGTTTGGCAACTTGAGGTTTGATGGAATGAAGGCAGGGACGAGAATCATTATTTTTTTTTTTAATTTTGAAATACAATTTAATGGGGTGACATTGATTTTTTTGGTGAGATAATAATATGTCCATTGATTTTTTTGGTGAGATAATAATATGTCCTTAAGGTAAAGGAGGTTTTCCTCAGTCTTTTTCTGAGGAAAATGTCAAGAACTATATCCAGAAAAAAATAGAACAATGTAAAATTAGAAATATTATGAAAACTTTGGCATTAAACAGAAAATATTTTAATATTTGTTTTATATTATAAAAATAAGTGATACAGATAAATAGATCTAATAAATTAAATGAATACAAATTCAAGTATGAAAAAATTTCTAGATTTTTAGATGGTCCCATTACTATCTTGGTCACAATTATTTGGACACACTCTATAGTATTGTCAACATCCTCCATAAGTTATGGTGCTCAAAAAGGGAGATAATTTTCCAGATGAAGTTTGATATATGAAGTGTGCAATCAAGTTATTTCCTCTCTTTAAAAGGCTCAATAACTTCTACTTCCCTTTGTGAAGAACATAGAGAGTTTATCACGGTAGTAAAATGGCTATTTTTAGTATTTGGTGCTGGTATTTCTATATTCAATGCTAGACAGAAAGAAATGTGTTTTCATAGGCATTTTCAGTAGAAGGCTTGATACTTTTAAAAGGAGAGTATAGTTGCAGTTGGAAAATAGGAACAGATGTACCACTGAGTTTGCATCAAGCCCTTAAGACTAAGGCAGTCCTTAGCAGCAAGTTCCTTTTTTCAAGGCAGTTTCATCAGCATTCTAAGAATGGCAAGTACTTTATAAGAAGAACTTTTTTTTTTCATTTTTCTGAAGCTGGAAACAGGGAGAGACAGTCAGACAGACTCCCGCATGTGCCCGACCGGGATGCACCCGGCACGCCCACCATGGGGCGACGCTCTGCCCACCAGGGGGTGATGCTCTGCCCATCCTGGGCATCGCCATGTTGCGACCAGAGCCACTCCAGCGCCTGAGGCAGAGGCCACAGAGCCATCCCCAGCACCCAGGCCATCTTTGCTCCAATGGAGCCTTGGCTGCGGGAGGGGAAGAGAGAGACAGAGAGGAAGGTGCGGCGGAGGGGTGGAGAAGCAAATGGGCGCTTCTCCTGTGTGCCCTGGCCGGGAATCGAACCCGGGTCCTCCGCACGCTAGGCCGACGCTCGACCGCTAAGCCAACCGGCCAGGGCTATAAGAAGAACTTTTTAATTCTTAGGATAAATGCCACACAATGGGTTGGGCTCAAAAACAGCCCTTCTTTTCTTTATTGTTTATTAATAATAAGAGACTATCGGCAATAATCTCTTTTTAAATGTTTATTGATTTGAGAGACAGAGAGAGAAAGAGAGAGAGAGAGGATGAGAGAGAAAGAGAGAGAGAGAGACAGGGAGAAACATTGATTTGTTCTACCATTTATGCACTCATTGGCTGATTCTTGTATGTGACCTGACTGGGGGTTGAATCTGCAATATTGGTATATCAGGACAGTGCTCTAACAAAGTTAGCTACCTTTCCCAGGCCAACAGTCCTTGTTTATAAGCATAAGTACATTAATTAAAAAATAAAACTGAATTTATGAGGTACCTGAAATGTACATGCCAGGACCTGTAATAAACTTGCTCACATGTGTCCTCTCATTTAACTTTAACATAATCATGTGTGTTTTGAATTATTTTTATTTTACTGGGGAAAAAACTGAGGCACAGACAGGTTAAGTGACTCATGCAAGGTCATACCTCTAATTAAATGTGAGGTCCTGAATTTGAATGAAGGTTAATCTAACACCAAGCTAATTACACAACATATTTCAGCCTTGAAAACTGGATATTGGGAGTTCCTGGTCTTGGCTCCATCATATAAATAGCTTGAAAGCTATCTTGAACCATAAAACAATAACTGAACAAACCAAAAAAAATCAACGTTTTTTTCTTAGACCCATCTGAGGATTGAAATCATCTGGCAAACTTAACTCCCAAATCTGGGAAGACAAGGAAATAACAGAGAATTATAACTGAGATCAACTTACCTGAAGCAGAACTGGCTGGAATCATAAATTAGTATGAATACTTAAATGATAATTTTGATAAAATGATATAGGTGGAACATGGACTCCTTGAGAATTAAAAACTTCTGGGTCCACACTCTAAAGTGTTCCTCACATTTCCATAGGTAATACCTCCAGAAAACAAATTTGTCATGATAAAGATCTAAGAAAAGTCTCCTTTTTTTCAAGCAGGGGAGGAGAAAAGTAATAATTCAGAAATACACTACGAGTGTTCTCTATAACAAATGCCTGTCCAAGGAACACAACTTTACCAAAGCCTAATATCTGGGAGAAGAAAATTAGAGAACTCTATCCACCTCTAACCTTCCTGTTATACCTAAAAGAAAAAAATGTGCTGAGAAAACCTTATAAAGGTCACAGCCCAAAGACTTGGGCCTAGTAGAAAACTAAGATCAATCATAAGATTATAGACCACTTCCACTCCCTCCATAACTTAGTACCCAAAAGACACAAACCCTATTCAAGAAAGTCTTAGGAAAACTCCAAAACAACAGTTAAGAAAAAAAAATTAGACCCTGATTGGCTGACTCAGTGGATAGAGCATTGGCCAGGTGTATAGATCTCCTGGATTCAATTCCCAGTCCAAGCACACAGGAGAAATGACCATCTGCTTCTCTCCCCCTCTCTTTTCCCCTCTCTCCCTCTTCCCCTCCCCACAGCCAGTGGCTCTATTGTTTTGAGTATAGGCCTCAGGCACTGAGGAAGAATCATTGGTCCGTGTGGCAAGCCTCAGGCACTAGAAATAGCTTGGTTGATTTCAGAATTAGCCCCAGATGGCAGTTGTCCAGTGGATCCTAGTCAGGGCACATGTGGGAGTTTGTCTATTTCCCCTTTTCTCAATTAAAAAAAAAGATAAAACAAGGACACCAGAGAAAACTAAAGGCTCTAGCATGAATAGCTACAGCAAACATTAAATAGCCCAACTCCTAATACAATTAACATTAGTATTCACACTGAAAGTCTAATGACTCCAGTTCTTATTACCTAATAAAATATCATATCTTGCTTTGCACAAACAATTATAGTCCATGTTAAAAAGCAAGAAAAAGTCTGAAGAGGCAAACCAATGATCAGAACCATACTAAGATATGTCAAATTTTAGGAAATTTAAGAAAACTATTATAAATATGTTAAGGGCTCTAATGTATTAAATAGACACATATAAAAACAAATGAGTAATATAAAAAGGGTGGGAAAAAGTGAGTTTACAGTTGTAGTGTATTAGTAATACAAAAATAAATAAATAATAGTACAAGAAAAAACTGTTCTGTGTACTTACAATTATAAATGTACTTTTGCCTACCCCTGTACAGAGACGGAAACTCTAAAAAAAAAAATAAAAGTAAATGCTAGAAATAAAAAAAAACACAAACAGAATTAAAATATGCCTTTCAAGGTATCATCCCTATCCTAGAAATAAAAAAGGAAAGAATAAGTGAAGTTAAAGAAATGTCAACAGCAACTTTCCAAAACAAAAGTGTGGGGCGGGGGAACAGAAAAGAATATCCAAGAACCGTGAGACAAATTTAAAAGGTGTAAAATGTATGTACATTGGTCCCTCGTCTATCACAGGGATTAGGTTCCAGAAACCCCTGCGACAGTCGAAAACCTGCGAAGTAGCAATATTATATTTATTTTATTATTTATATATATATTTTAAGGCTTTATAAACCCTCCCCACACTCTTATAAACATTTCCCACACTGTTTCTATATTGTTTTGAATTTTTTAGGCTAGAAAATGCTTATTTTACCACAAAAATAATTAAAATAATAAATATATAAAAATACCTATATATGGCAAAATCCCACAATATAGCAAAAAAATCTGCTAAACAAAATTAGATATATACAATTTAAAAATCCATGATTAAATGAGACTGTGAAAAGTGAAACACGATATAGTGAGGGATGACTGTAATTGCAATTCCAGAGAGAGAGAAAAGAGAAGAAGAAATATTTGAGGTAATAATAGCAAAAAATTTCACAAAATTCATGATAGACAAGATCCATATGTCCAAGAATCTCAGAGAATAACAAGCAGGTTAAGGACCAAAATATTTACTCCTAGGCAGAAGTCATGCAAGCAAGAAAAGGGAGAAGTGAAATATTTAGTGCAGAAAGAAAAGAAACCACCAACCTAGAATTGGTTCTAGAAAATTATCATTGAAAAGGAAAGAAGAAACAAAGATTCCTTCACACACACAAAAAAAATTTCAATTGCAAAAATGTTAAAAGAAGCTTTTTGGGAAAATTATAAATGTCAGCAAATCAGATCTGCATAAGGAACGAAAAAAAAAATCAGAGAAAGAATAAATAAAGGTAGCAGTGGCACAGTGGATAGAGCGTAGGACTGGGACAACAAGGACCCAGGTTCGAACCCCTGAGGTCTCCAGCTTGAGCGCAGGCTCACCGGCTTGAGCGTGGTGCCACTGATTTGAGTGTAGGATCATAGACATGACCCCATTTTCACTGGCTTGAGCCCAAATGTCACTGGCTTGAAGTCCAAGGTTGCTGGCTTGAGCAAGGGGTCACTCACTTTGCTGTAGCCCCCTGGTTAAGGCACATATGAGAAAGAAATCAATGAACAGCTAAGGTGCTGCAATGAAGAATTGATGCTTCTCATCCCTCTCCCTTCCTGTCTGTCCCTATCTGCCCCTTTCTCTGTCTCTGTTTAAACAACAACAACAACACACACAAGTGAATAAATAAAGGTAAAATAACTTTTTAAAAGTTGATCTAATAGACAACTTTGTTTAAAGTAGTAATAATAACAATATATTTAGTAATTATAAAATACAGATAGGTAAAATAAATTACAGCAATGTTATAAAGCAGGGGTCCCCAAACTACGGCCCGCGGGCAGCATGCGGCCCCCTGAGGCCATTTATCCGGCCCCCACTGCACTTCTGGAAGGGGCACCTCTTTCATTGGTGGTCAGTACTGTATGTGGCGGTGCTGGAAATCGCTGTCGCTCACATACAGTACTACTTCCGGTGATGTGGGGTGCACGCATCACGCATGGCTCCAGAAGTGTGTCATATCACTTGTTACGGCTAGCAGTGACAAATATGGAAGTGGACATTGACCATCTCATTAGCCAAAAGCAGGCCCATAGTTCCCATTGAAATACTGGTCAGTTTGTTGATTTAAATTTACTTGTTCTTTATTTTAAATATTGTATTTGTTTCAGTTTTGTTTTTTTACTTTAAAATAAGATATGTGCAGTGTGCATAGGGATTTGTTCATAGTTTTGTTTTTTTTTTTTATAGTCCGGCCCTCCAACAGTCTGAGGGATAGTGAACTGGCCCCCTGTGTAAAAAGTTTGGGGATCCCTGTTATAAAGGATGGGAGAGAGAAATTAAAAATTATCTGTTATATGGTAACTGCCTTGCCAAGGAAGCAATTTAGATTTAGCATATAGACTTAGAATAGTTAAAAATATATATTGCAAAATTTAAGAAAAATACTAAAAATTTTAAAAAGAAAAATTGATATGCTAAGAGAGGAGAAAAATGGAATAAAAATATTCATTTAAAAGCAGAGAAGGTAGAGGGGGAGGCAGTTGGGGGGTTGGGTGAAAAGGGTGAAGTAATTAAGAAGTACAAAGTTGTAGTTACAGAACAGTAATGGGGCTGTAAGTTAAACATAGGGAATATAGTCAATAATATGATTACTATGAATGGTGCCAGTGGAGTACTGAAAATATAAAGAGGAACACTGTATAAAGTATATATAACTATCTAACCACTAATCTGCACTCCAAATACCAATGCAAAATAAAGTAAATATATATATATATATATATATATATATATATATATATATATAGAGAGAGAGAGAGAGAGAGAGAGAGAGAGAGAGAATGGATTAAACCTTTTAGAAAATAAAAAAGAAAAGGCAGGAAAAGGATGGTTAAAACTATTGTGGTCAGTTAAAACAACCATAGTAAAAAATAAGTGCCATGAATATAGAGCAGTTATAAACATGGTGATAATAATCCATTTACATCACTAATCATTCTAAAGGTGAATGATTTAAATAAACAAAGTAAATGACACAGACTTTCAGAGTAAATATAAAAATAAGAACCAACTATAGACTGCCTCAAGATATAGAGATCCAGATAAAGATATGGAGAAATAACATGCTAACGCTAAGAAAAAGTTGGAGTAACAAATTAATTGTAGAATAACGATACTTTGGAAGAAGGAAAATTGCAGGGATTAAAAGAGGCATTACATGATAAAAAGGTGAATTTTCCAAGAAGTCATAATCCTTAATGTGTATGCTGCTAACAACAGACCATCAAAATATATGAGGTAAAAACTGACAAAAATGCAAGGATAAATATACAAATCCACAATTATGTTGGCAACATCAACATCCCTCTATCAGTAACTAAAAAAATCCATCAGCCAGAAAATTAATAAGGATATAGTTGAACCAGACAGCCTAAATCATGAATCAACTAGATCTCATTGACATTTATAAGACATTTCATCCATGAACAGCAGAATATATATTCCCGTTAAACTCACATGGAGTACTCATTAAGACAGACCATATTCTGGGCAATAAAATACACTTTAACCAATTCAAAATCATAGAAATCTTACAAATGAATGTTCTCAGACCACAATAGTTTTAAATTAGAAATCAATAATAGAAAGATAATAAGAAGACATCTAATTATTTTAAAATTAAGCAACATATCTACATAACACATGAAACAAAGAAAAAATCTTAAGTGAAATTTTAAAATATTTTAACCAAATTATAATGATAATATAATTTATAAAAGTTGGTGTGGTGGCCTGACCAGGCGGTGGCGCAGTGGATAGAGCGTCGGACTGGGATATGGAAGGACCCAGGTTCGAGACCCCGAGGTCGCCAGCTTGAGCGCGGGCTCATCTGGCTTGAGCAAAGAGCTCACCAGCTTGGACCCAAGGTCGCTGGCTCCAGCAGGGGGTTACTCGGTCTGCTGAAGGCCCACGGTCAAGGCACACGTGAGAAAGCAATCAATGAACAACTAAGAAGTCGCAACGCGCGCAACGAGAAACTGATGATTGATGCTTCTCATCTCTCCGTTCCTGTCTGTCTGTCCTTGTCTATCTCTGCCTCTGTTAAAAAAAAAAAAAAAAAAAAAAAAAAAAAAAAAAAAAAAAAAAAAAAAAAAAAAAAAAAAAAAAAGTTGGTGTGGTGAAGCAAAAGCAGTGGTTCCAAGGAAATTTAAGGCATTGAATACATATATTGGAAAAGAAAAAAGATCTCAAATTGATAATCTAAGATTCCACCAAAGGAAACTGGAGAAAGGTAAGTAATATAAACCTGAAACAAGCAGAAGAAAAGAATAAATAAAAACTAGAGCAGAACCTAATGAAACTGGTAATAAAAACTCTAAAGAGAAATTCAATAAAACCAAAAGTTAGTTATTTTAAAATGTCAATAAAAATTTTAAAATATCTATTCAGGGTAATCAAGAAAATAAAGAAGACAAAATTTACTAATGTAAGAAATGAAAGAGGGATAATTACTTCTGATTCCACGGGTGTTAAAAGGATAATAAAAATATTCAAAACAGTCTCTGGACAGTTGGCTCAGTGGTAGAGTGTCGGCCTGGCATGCAGGAGTCCCAGGTGCAATTCCCGGCCAGGGCACACAGGAAAGGCGCCCATCTGCTTCTCCACTCCTCCCCCTCTCCTTCCTCTCTGTCTCTCTCTTCCCCTCCCACAGCCAAGGCTCCATTGGAGCAAAGTTGGCCCGGGTGCTGAGGATGGCTCCATGGCCTCTGCCTCAGGCGCTAGAATGGCTCTGGTCACAACAGAGCGATGCCCCGGATGGGCAGAGCATCGCCCCCTGGTGGGCGTGCCGGGTGGATCCCGGTCGGGCGCATGTGGGAGTCTGTCTGACTGCCTCCCTGTTTCAAGCTTCAGAAAAATACAAAAAAAATATATTAAAAACAATTTGATAAATATTGCTAAATTTTACTTAACAAAAAATTGATAAAAATTGATGAAATGCACCAATTCCTTAAAAAAACAAAAACGGCCAAAATTTAACACATGGAGAATAGATTATCTCAATTGACCTAAATATTTTTTTAACTTTTAATATTTCATTTAATTTATTGTGTTGACATGTTCTCAAGTGCCCCACTCAATACAACACCCTCCACGCACTGTATCGTGCTCCCCCATGCTCCATGCAAAGTCTCTTTCCACTTCTGTTTCACTCTCCTTCCCCCCTCACCTCCACCTCCCTTTCCCTCTGGGAATTGTTGCCCTGTTGTCTGCATCTATGTATTATGTATACAAAATTTGGCTGATTCTTTCACCTTCTTTGAACTGATCCCTCTTTGTCCTTTCCCCTGACAGCTGTCCACCTGTTCCCTATGACCCAGCCTCTGTTTCTATTCTGTTCCTCAGTTTATTGTGTTCATTACATTGCACATATAAGTGAGATCATATCATATATGTCTTTCTCTATCTAGCTTATTTTACTTAAGATAATCTCCAGGTCCTTCTGAGCCATTACAGAAGATAAGATTTCCTTTTTATGGCCATGTAGTATTCCATTGTGTAAATATACCACAGCTTTTTCCCCCCTACTCATCCACTGATGGATACTTGGGCTATTTCCAGATCTTGGCTATTGTAAACAATGCTGCAATGAGCATGGAGGTGTAGATCTCCTTTTAAATTAGTGTTTTGGGATTCATAGGATATATTTCTAGAAGTGGAATAGCTGGGTCATCAGACAGTTCCATTTTTAATTTTTGGGGGAAATGCCATACTATTTTTCACCACAGCTATAAGAGTCTGCATTCCCACCAGCAGTACAGGAGAGTTCCCTATTCTCCACACCCTCCCCAGCACTTGTTTGTTGATTTCTTAATGAAAGCCATTTTGGCAGGTGTGAAGTAATATCTCATTGTGGTTTTAATTTGCATTTCTTTAATGATTAGTAAGTTGAGCATTTTTTCATATGTTTATTGGTCATCTGTTTGTCTTCTTAGGAGAAGTGTCTATTCATTGACCTATATTTATTAAATAAATTGAATGAATAATGAATAACCTTCTAAAATGAAAGCATTAGGTCCATATGGTTTAACGAGTAATTCTATCAAACATTTAAGGAAGAAAGGGTATCAGTTCTCTACAATCACTTCCAGAAAACAGAAGCAGAGAGAACATTTGATAATTCATTCCACCTAATACCAAATATCTTTACCTTAATAGCAAAACCAGATATTACAAGAAAAGAAATCCACAGACCTAAATCTCTCATAAATGTAAATATAAAAATACAGAACAAAATGCTAATGCATCAAATTTGACAGTCTACTAAAAAATCATACACCATAACCAAATGGGATTTATTCCAGATATGCAAGTCTGGTTCAACATTTAAAAATCAGTTAATGTAATCCATCATATCAGTAATCTGAAAAAAAGAAATCATGTGATGATATCAACAGGTTTAGAAAAAACATTGGCCAAAATACAACACCATTCATGATAAAAATTCTCAGCAAATGTGGAATAGAGGAAAACTTTCCCCCCTTGTTAAAGTATATCCACAAAAAAGTTCTCCCTAATATCAAATTTAATAATGAGAAACTAGAGACTTTCCAACTGAGATCAGGAACAAAGTAAGGATGTATCTTTCAGCACTTTTATTCAACATTATATTTAAAGTCTTAATTCACAAAATAAGACAAGATAAAGAAATAAAAGGTATACAGATTTGGAAAGAAATAAATTGTCTATGTTCACAAATGACATGAATGTCTATGTACAAAATTCCAAAGAATTGACAAAAAGTTTCCTTGAACTAATAAGAGACTATAACAAGATTGCAGGATACAAAGTTAACATAGGAAAGTCAGTTGCTTCTCTAGATACCAACAATGATGAATTGGTATTCTAAATTGAAAACACATTATAATTTACATTAGAACAAAAAAATGGAATGCTTATGTACAAAAATAAATAGAGAGATACTACATGTTCATGGATAGAAACAGTCAATATTATTAAGAAGTTAATTTTTTCCAAACATGATCTATAGATTCAATGGAACTTCAATCAAAAAGCTTGTAAGTTATTTTGTGGATATCAATACTAAAGTTTCTATAGAAAGCAGAGGTGGATTAAGGTCTATTGAGGCCCTGGGTGCAGAAGAAAATATTGGATACCTTCTATTAGAAAAAAATGTAAAGTTGGGGTTTTGCGAGGCTCTTCAAAAGTCAAGACCCAGGGCTTGAACCCGGTGCACCTGCCATTAAATTCACCTCTGAAAGAAAGGCAAAAGACTAGAATAGTCATCTGATGAACAACAAAACCAGAGGACAGGCACTACCTGATTTAAAGTACTCCTATGAAGTTACAGTAACTAAGACATGGTATTGGTGAAAAAATAATAACCCTGAAATAAACTCAAGGAAGAACAAAAGCAATAAAATGGAGGATATTGTTTTGAACAAATGGTTCTGAAACAATGGAAACACATGAAAAAATAAATCTAGATACGGACTTCATACCTTTCATAAAAAATAACTCAAATGCAAAACTATAAAAACTTCTGTAACACAGGAAAAGTTCTTGATTACTCTGGCTTTAGCAATAAGGTTTTAAATATAGCATGAAAAATATAATCCGTGAAATTAAAAAATCGATAAGTAGGACTTCATTAAAATTAAAAACATATTTTCTGTGATATTAAGCGAATGAAGAGAGTAACATCTGGTGAATTAAAAAAACAAAACATGGACTTTGAGAAAATATTTGCAAAATATATGTGATAAAGGCCTTAATCTAACATACACAAAGAATATTTAAAATTCAAAAATAAGAAAACAAAAGCCAATGATGCCAGAGAAATGGTGTCATGAAACATACTCCAGATCTTCCCCCTTGAAATTTCAACAAACTGAACCATAATAACACAATGATGAAACCCTAGCTGGGCTCGCAGGGACAACTGAAAGATACACTCACTGAATGGACTAAGGGTGGAAAGGGTTGAAAAGGGGGGCAGAAGATAAAACGTACTTGGTAGGCTCCAGAGAGTAGAGGAGACAAACCTTGAGTGACTGTTTTTTGTTTTTTCTCTGCTGGACTATGGGGAGGAGGAGAGCTTGGCTGCTCTGAATTTTGTCTGAGCAATCTGAGGGGTATGAAGAGGAAAACCTGGAGTGAATGGGTCTCATTCTACTGGGAGGAGCAGTTAGAGGGGCAGAGGACGAGCTACACCAAAGTGGCCAGAGCACGGGGTTACAGCTAGTGTTCCCATGGTCTGCCTGCAGCCCACAATGGCAAAGACAGAGAAACCTCGAGTGAAGCCCCCAGCCTCCCAGATCCCTCATCCCTCACTTCGCCATAGAGAGAGTGGCAGAGACAAACCCCATAGCTAGTCCTCAAGAGCCACTGCCTCCCCTAAAGAACAGAGGTGCTCCATTACTGGTCCCCAACTCTGTTCAGACTTGAAGAGGAGTGCCTGGAAGTCTCAGATCACCACTGTTAGACCTATAGAGCAAGAAAGCTGAAGTGGTAAAGCTGAAGTCATAAGAAACCAGAAAGCCCTTACAAAAAGCCTTACACACTGATGCAATTGCAGCCCTGCCTACATCATTGTGACATCAACATCTCAGTGGATAGCTCAGGAACTTCACAGAGCTAAAACTTGTAATACAGCAACACCTACTGGAAGAAACCTCTCAAAACCTCTCAAAAGCAAAAGAAAATTTATTTTTCTTTTTGTCCCTTTTTTCTTTTTTTCCTTCTTTTTCTTGTATTTCCTTTTTCATTTTTGAATTTCATTTATTTAAATATTTATTTTTTATTCTTATTTTCCTATAGGTGTTTTGTTTTTTTTTTCTTTCTTTCTATCATTTTTTCCTGTGGTTTTTCTACTTTACTTGTCATAATTTTTAAAACAGTTATATATTTTATTGTATTTTTTTAAATTTTTCCATTTTTTAGTTGTGTTTCTGTTATGGTTCTTAATAATACCACTTTCAAATGGCATCAAGGAAGAAGAAATAAAATACCATGGCTTCACAAGACAGAGACATATTTCAGAAGAGAAAAATCTCCAGAAACAAACCTCAATCACATGGAAGCCTTGGAATTAAATGATAGAGAATTTAAAATTTAAGTACTGAAAATAATCAGGTGTGATAAGACACCAATAGGAAATTTAATGAGCTCAGAAAACTAATTGATGAAAAGAACAAATACCTCACCAAGAAGACCGAAAATTTAAAAATAGAGATGAAGAACTCAATATGTGAATTGAAGACTGAGGTAGCAAGTTTAGCTAATAAAAAAAGCCAGATAGAGGAAAGAGTCTATGACATCAAACACAAGTCACTAGAGATGCTACAGAGAGAAGAAGAGATTCATGAATTTAAAAAAACCTGAGAGATCTCTATAAGAATTATCTGACTCCATCAGAAAGAGGAATATAAGAATAATGGGTATATCAGAAGAAGAAAAGAGGGAGAAAGGAATGGAGAACCTATTCAAACAATTAATTGACGAGAATTTCCCAAGTCTATGGAAAGAATTAGACTCTCAAATATATACAAGAAGCATACAGAACACCAAGTCACTACAACCCAAACAGACCTACACCAAGGCTTATTGTAATAACATTATCAAAAATCAATGACAAAGAAATAATCCTCAAGGCAGCTAGATAAAAGAAAAGCATAACATATAAAGAAAAGCCCATTAGGTTATCATCAGACTTCTCAGCAGAAACTCCACAAGCCAAAAGAGAGTGAACCCAACCAATCAAAGTAATGATAAAAAGGAGTTATCAGCCGAGAATACTATGTCCATCAAAGTTATTCTTCAAATATGAAGGAGAACAAAAACATTTACAGACATACAAAAGTTGAGGAAATTTATCACCAGAAAACCCCCACTGCAGGCAATACTCAAATGGGTTACTAGACTAAACAAAAAGAACAAAACAAATCAAAACTACAAGTAAAAGCTCCAACAAAGTCACAATTAAAAAAAAAGGATAATCTGTGACAATAATAACATAAAAGGGGAGAGGATAAACATGTGCAGTAGCAAAGGAGGATAGAGTACAGAAGCACTCATAAGACAAAGGACTTGAACATATGAACACTTTTCTTTTAGTAACTTAATGGTAACCACCCATGAAACAGCCACTACAGAAACACACAGCTTAAAAAAGAAGAAACAGGGGAAAGAAATAAGGAATACCACCAAACAAAAACAAATAACAGAAACAAAAATAGAAGAGCCAAAGAAGACACAGAGCTACCAGAAAATAAACCTAAAATGGCTATAGGAAATCCTCAAGTATCAATAATTACAGTACCTTAAATGTAAATGGACTGAACTCACCAACAAAGAGGAACAGAAGAGCAGATAAGATCAAAAAGCAAAAGCTAACCATACCCTGCCTTTAAAAAGCACATTTAAGCTTCAAAGAGAAAAGTAGATTCAAAGTGAAAGGTTGGAAAATGATTCTCCAAGCAAATAATATCCAAAGAAAAGCAGGTGGAGCCATACTTATATGTTACAATGCTGACTTCAAGACAACAATGGTAACCAGAGACAAAGATGGACATTTCATAATGATAAAAAGGTCATTATATCAAGAATATATAATAATTCTTAATATATATGCACTTACCCAGAGAGCACAAAAATATTTAAGATATCTACTAACTGATCTAAAAATAGAAGTAAACAAAAGCACAATCAAACTTGGAGATATCAAAACACCATTGACAACTTTAGATAGACCATCCAAACAGAAAATCAATAAAAAATATTGGCCTTAAATGATACTCTGAATCAAATGGACATAATAGACATTTATAGGACATTTCATCCCAAAATATAAGATTATACATCAACTTCAGTGTGTATGGAACATTCTCAAGGATAGATCATATGTTGGGCCACAAAATTAACATCAACACATTCAGGAAGACTGAAATTATACCAAGCATGTTTTGTGATCATAAGGTTTTTTAATAAGAATTCAATTGTAAAAAGGAAGAAAAAACCCATAAAAATGTGGAAATTAAACACATACTTCTAAAAAAATGACTAGGTCAAAGAAAAAAATAAAAGCAGAGATCAAAAGATATATAGAGACAAATAAAAATAACAACAAGACATATCAAAATTTCTGGAATGCAGCAAAAGCCGTAATAAAAGAGAAGTTTATATCATTACAGGTTGATATCCAGAAACAAGAGAGATCCTAAGTAAACAACCTAACATCAGACCTTAAGGAACTAGAACAAGAAGAAAAAAGGGAACCAAAAGTCAACAGAAGAAAGGAAATAATAAAATTAGAACAGAACTAAATGAAGTAGAGAACAAAAAAAAAATAATATCATAAAGAGCTGGTCCTTAGAAAAGATCAATAAAATTGACAACCGCCATAGACTCACTAAAGAAAAAAGAGAAGACTCATACAAATAAAATTTATAATGAAAGACTATCTGACACCAAATTTACCAATCTAGAAAAACTAGATAAGTTCCTAGAATTATATAATCTATCTAGACTGAGTCATGAAGAAGTGGAAAACATAAATAGACCCATGAGCAGAGAGGAAATAGAAACAACTATCAAAAACCTCCCCCAAATACAAGTCCAGGACCAGATGGCTACACTAGTGAATTCTACCAAACATTCAAAGATGTTTTGGTACCTATCCTTCTCAAAGTCTTTCAAACACTAGAGGAAGAAGCAATACTCCCTAACACATTTTATGAGGCTAACATAACCCTGATACAAAAATCTGGCAAGGACAGCAACAAAAAACAAAACTATAAACCAGTATCTCTAATCAATACAGATGCAAAAATCCTGAGCAAAATATAAGCAAATCAAATACAGCAACACATTAAAAAATACTTCACAATCAAGTGTGATTTATTCCAGGAGCACAAAGATGGTTCAATATATGCAAATAGATCAATGTAATACACCACATCAACAAAACAAAGAAGAAAAATTATATGTTCTTATCAATAGTTGCAGAAAAAGCACTCAGTAAGATACAACATCCTTTTATGTTTAAAACACTCAATAAAATGAGTATAGAAGGAAAGAATCTCAACAAAATAAAGACCATATAAAACAAAACATCAGCAAATATTGTACTAAATGATGAGAAAATAAAGGCTTTTCCTCTAAAATCAGGAACAAGGCAAGGATGCCCACTCTCTCCACTCTTATTCAACATAGCTCTGGAAGTTTTAGCCAGAGCAATTAGACAAGAGAAATAAATAAAAGACATCCATATCAGGAAAAAAGTAAAGGTATCACTTTTTGTAGATGTCATGATCTTGAATATAGAAAACCCCAAGGACTCCACTGAAAAACTAGTAGAAACAGTAAACCAATAGAGTAAAGTAACAGGATACAAAATCAATATACAAGAGTCCATTGCTTTCCTATACACCAATAATAAAACTTTAGAAAATGAACTAAAAAAAAAAATTACTTTTACAATGGAACAACAATTGAAAAATACATAGGGATACACTTAACAAAGGATGTAAAGGACCTATAATCTAAAAACTGAAAAACATTATTCAAAGAAATTGAAAGAGAAAAGTGAAATTGAAAAATATTCCATGTTCATGAATTGGAAGAATCAATACAGTTAAAATGGCCATATTACCCAAAGCAATAAATTTGATGCAATTCTCATTTAAATATGAATGTCATTTTAAAAAATTGAACTAAAAGTCACCAGATTTGTATGAAATTATAAAAAAATAAATAAACCTAACAGCCAAAGCAATCCTGAGAAAAACAATGAAACCAGAGCCACGGTAATCAAAACAGCATGGTATTGGCAGAAAAACAAACATATAGACCAATGGAACAGAATCAAGAAGCCAGAAACAAAACCACATATAGATGGTCAAATAATCTTTGACAAAGGAACCAAAAACACAATGGAGAAAAGAAAGCCTCTTCAATAAACAGTGCTGGGAAAACTGGAAAGCCACATGCCTAAGAATAAAACTTGACTACAGTGTGTCTCCATGCACAAAAATTAATTCAAAATGGATCAAAGACCTAAATATAAGTCCTGAAGCTATAAATTACATAGAAAAAAACATAGGTATTAAGCTCATGGACCTTGGACATAGAAAACAATTTATAAATTTGACCCCAGTGGCAAGGAAAGTAAAGGCAAAAAATAAAAAAAATGAATGAGACTATATCAAATTTAAAAGCTTCTGCATGGCAGAAGAAACTGACAACAAAACAAAAATCAGCCTACCAAATTGGAGATATTTGCACATAAAAGCTCCAATATGGGGTTATACCCAAAATACATAAAGAACCCACAAAGCTCAGCCACAAACAAGCAAACAATCTAATTAAAAAATGGGGAGAGATCCTGGACACTTCTCCAAGAAGACATACAAATGGCCAAGAGATATATGAAAAGATGCTCATCTTCACTAACTATTAGAGAAATTTAAGTCAAAACTATAATGAGACACCACCTCACACCTGTTAGATTAGCTATTATCAATAAGACAGGTAACATCAAATGTTGGAAAGGCTGTGTAAAAAAAGGAATCCTTATTCACTGCTGGTAAAAATGTAAACTGGTACAGCCATTATGGAAGAAAGTATGGTGGTTCTTCCTCAAAAATCTGAGAATAGAATTATCATATGACCCAGCAATCCCTTTACTCAAAAACATTGGTATATAAAGACACATGCATCACCATATTAATCACAGCATTATTCACAGTGGGCAAGACATGAAAACAACCAAAGTGTCCCTAGATAAAGGATTGGATAAAAAGATGTGGTTCATATATACCATGGAATAGTGCTCAACCACAAGAAATGATGACAGTGCCATTTACTACAACATGGATGGACCTTGAGAACATTATAGTGAGTGAAATAAGTATATAAGAAAAAGCTAAGAACTATATGATTTCACACATCAGTGGGATATAAAACTGAGACTCATGGATATAGATCAAAGTTAAGTGGTTTCTTGGGAGAAGGAATTGTGGGAGAGTGGGCTAGGGGAAGAGGGTAATGAGGAACATGATATGGTGACGGAGAGTGATTTTACTTTGGGTGATGCATACACACCCCACAATCTACAGTTTAAAATGCTATAGAGATATTTACCTAATACCTATGTACTATCATTGATTAATGTCATCCCCTTAAATTTAATTTTCTAAATAAAATTTTTTAAAATAATTAATTATAAGCAAATATCCCTAATGAATATTGGTTATAAAATTCTTAACAAAGTATTAGCAAACCAAATCCAGCAATACATTAACAAGATCATACCCATGATAAAGTGGGATTTATTCTAGGGATGCAAGGTTGGTACAATATCTGAAAATCAATAAACGTGATATACCACATAAACAAAATTAAAGATAAAAACTGTATGATTGTATTTACAGGTGTAGAAAAAGCATCTGATAAATCCAACATCTACTTATGATACAAACTCTCAACAAAGTCAGAACAGACCGAACATATCTTAACCTAATAAAGGCCTTGTATGACAATCTCACAGCTACCATCATAATCAATGGGCAAAAACTAAAAAATGCATTTTCCTTAAAATCAGGAACAAGACAGATGTCCACTTTTACCATTCTTATTCAATATAGTACTGGAAGTCCTAGTCATCACAATCAGAAAATAAGAAGCAATAAAAGGCATCCAAATTAGAAAAGAAGTAAAATTATCATTATTTGCAGAGGACATGATACTTTATATAAAGAATGCTAAGAATTCTACCAAAAACTACTGGAATTGATAAATAATTCTGTAAAGTAGTTGGATACAGAAAAATAATCCAGTAATCAAGTGCATTTTTATATACCAATAATGAACTGACAGGAAACCTAAGAAAGCAATCCTATTTATGATTGCATCCAACAAATAAAATAACTAGGAATTAATTTAACCAAGGAAGTAAAATAATTGTGAACAGAATATTAGAAGACACTGAAGAGCTCTACCAGGTGGTTGCCCAGTGGATAGAGCGTTGACCTGGGACACTGAATATCCAGGTTTGAAATCCCAAAGTCGCCGGTTTGAGCACAGGCTCATCTGGATTGAGCACAGACTTACCAGCTTGAGTGTGGGGTCGCTGGCTTGAGCAAGGGGTCACTGGCTCAGGTGGAGCCCTCTGGTCCAGGCACATATGAGAAAGTAATCAATAAACACCTAAAAGTGATGCAACTATGAGTAGATGCTTCTGATTTCTGTCCCTTCTTTTTTGTCTCTCCCTATTTGTTCTTCTCTTAGTCTCTCTGGAAAAAGATACTGAAGAAAGAAACTGAAGAAGATACAAATAACTGGAAGGATATGCCATGCTCATAAATAAGAAGAATTAATATTGTTAAATTTTCCACACTATAGACTGACCTTTGGTGGCCCAGTGGACAAAGAGTTCACTGGTTTGAAACCGTGGGCTTGCCTGGTCAAGGCACACATGAGAGTTGATGCTTCCTGCTCCTCCCCTTGCCCTTCTCTCTCTCTGTCTCTCTCTATCCTCTCTCTAAAATGAATAAATTAAAAATCATTTCCACACTACCCAAAACAATCTATAGTTTCAATGAAATTCCTATCTAGAACAAACAATTTAAAAAATGTATAAAACCACAAAAAAAAAAGCCACATAAATCTTGAAAACAAAGAACAAAGTTGGAGGAATCATACTACCTGATTTCAAACTATACCACAAGGTCTTAGTAATCAAAACAGCATGGCACTGGCATAAGAACAGACACATACCGTAGATCAATGGAACAGAATTAAAAGTCCAGAAAAAAATCCACACCTATAAAGACAATTACTGTTTGACAAGGGAGGTAAGAACATGCAATGGAGTTAAGATAGTATTTCCATTAAATGGTGTTGTGGAAATTGGAAAGGTATGTGTCAAAAAATGAAACTAGGCCTTTTACACATCTACAAAAATAAACTCAAAGTGGATTAAAGTCTTAAATGTAAGACTTGAAAGCATATAAATCCTGGAAGAAACATGGGCAGTAAAATCTCATTTTTCTTAGCAATTTTTTACTTGAGCAAGGAAAAGAATAGACAAACAAATGGGCTACATCAAACAAAAACGTCTTTACACAGCCAAGGAAATCATCAACAAAAGGGAACAACAACCCGCTAAATGAGAGAACATATTCCGCAAGGGTACATTTGATAATGGGTTAATATCCAAAATTTTAAAGGAACTTATACATCTCAATACCCCCAAAAAATCTATTTTAAAAATGGGCAGAGGACCTAAATGGACATTTCTCTAAAGAGGATATACAGATGGCTGATAGACATATGAAAAGATGCTCAACTTCGCTAATAATCAGAGAAATTCAAATTAAAACCACGCCTGACCTGTGGTGGTGCAGTGGGTAAAAACATCGACCTGTAACACTGAGGTCACCAGTTCGAAACCCCAGGCTTGCCTGGTCAAGGCACATATGGGAGTTGATGCTTCCTGCTCCTCCCTCTGTTCTTTCTATTTCTTTCCTCTCTCTCTTTCTCTCTCTGTGACTCCTCTCTCTAAAAAAATGAATAAATAAAATGTAAAAAAGAAATAAATTGTAAAAAAAAAACCCACGAGATATCAGCTCACACCTGTCATAACAGTTATCATCAGTAAATCAAGAAACAAATGGTGGTGTAGATGTGGAGAAAAGAAAAGCCTTGTGCACTATTGGTGGGAATGCAAACTGGGGCAGCCACTGGGGAAAACAGTAAAGTTTTCCCTAAAAATTACCAATGAGACTACCTTTTGATCCAGCAATTCCACTTCTGGGTATATATCTAAAGAAATCCAAATCACTAATTTGAAATAATATGTGCACCCCTATGTGCACTGCAGCACTATTTACAATTGCCAAGGTATGGAAGCAACCCAGTGCCTGTCATTAGACGAGTGAATAAACAGCCTGTGGCACATATATACAATGGAGTATTAATTGGACATAAAAACGAACAAAATCTTACAATTTGTGACAGCATGGATGGACTCACAGGGTATTATGCTACCTGAAAAAAGTCAGCAGAGAAAGACAACTACTATATATTTTCACTTACATATGGAATCTAAAGAACAATATAAAGGAACAAAAAAAATGGAAACAAATCATAAATACAGAGAAAAGACTGATCATTGCCAGAAGGGAGAGGAGTTGGGGTTCTATGTGGAAAAGGTGAAGGGATTGAAAAATACACATTGGTAGTTTTAAAATGCTTATGCAAATGTAAAGTACAGCATAGAAAATATACTCAATAATATTGTAATAACTATGTATGATGCCAGGTGGGCACTGGAAACATTGGGAAAAATACTTTGTAAACTATATGATTTTCTAACCACTATGCTGTATATCTGAAACTAATACAAAATAGCACTAAATGTAACATATAACTCAAAAAATTCAAAAATGTAAAAAACAAATAAAGTATGCCCCATATTATGTTATCTGGAAATTTGAAATCAAAATAATAATGAGACACCACTACAAAAATATTAGAATAGTTAAAATTCATAATGCTGAAAATACCAAATGTTGACAAGGATGCAGAGCAACACTGCTGGTGGGAATGCAAAAATAAAGTCACTTTGGAATATAGTTTGGCAATTTCTTACAAAACTAAATGTTCTCTGGTTGCCAGAGGCAAGTGGTTTTGAGGATCTGGGTGAATTAGGTGACAGGATTGAGAAGTGCTGGTTGGTAGCTACAGAATAGTCATGGGGATGCACAGTTAATACTATTGTAATAACTCTGTATGGTGCCAGGTGGGTACTGGAAATATCAGGGGGAACACTTTGTAAAGTAGATGATTGTCTAATTGCTATGCTGTATACCCGAAACTAATACAAAATAATATTGAAGGTAAATTGTCATTGAAAAAAAATTAAAAATTAAAAAGCACCAAACAGTCTCTCGCCATGGGATCCAGCAATTGTGGTCCTAGTTATTTACCCAAGTTAGTTGAAAACTTATGGTCACACAAAAAACCCTGCACATGAATGTTTATAGCAGTTTATTTTTATAATGGTCCAAAACTGGAAGCAAGCAAGGTATCCTTCAATAGGACAAACAAACAGTGGTATACCATACAATGGAATACTATTTACCAATAAGAAGAAATGACCTGTCAAGTCACCAAGAAACACGGAGGAATCTTACATGTCTATATCTAAGTGAAAGAAGCCAGTCTTAAAAAGCTATATATTATATAATTCCAACTATTTGACCTTCTCTAAACAGCAAAACTATAGAGACACTAAAAAGACCACTAGTTACCAGGGATTTGGAGGTGGGGGAAAAGTGGGTGGGGATAAGTAAGTGAAGCTCGAGATTTTTAGGGTGGTGAAACAGTTCTGTATGATATTCTGATGGAGGATACAAGACATTATGCATGTGTTAAAGCCTGTAGAAATGTGCAACCTAAAAAGTAAATCTTAATATAAATTATAAAGTTTAGTTAATATATCAATATTGGTTCTTTAATTATAACATGTATCACACTAATGCTAAATAAGAAACTGTTCAAGGGAGAGGGAGAAAAAGAAACTTTGTATGATGTGTTTGGTTTTGTTTAAATCTTAAAAAATATTCTAAAAATTAAGTCATTAATTTTTTTCAAAATGATAAAAACTGTACCTTGGAAATTAGTCTTGATGAAGCCAGTGACTAGAACCACTGAAAAGTGTTAACTCACACCCTCTTTTTTTCTCTCAATCTGCTTTGACATTTCTTTCATGAGTTGGGAGCTTTAGCACACAATAGATGCCATATGGCGTCAATGTGATTTTTAATTGGAAAAATTACCAGCAAAAGTTAATGGACCAAAACACCCAAATGGGTAACACATTTCAATGTTATTTTAAATACTGGATAATTTTTCAAAAAATCAACCACATAAACATGGCAAGATTAAGTTGTAAGAAAAGTCCCCATATTTTCTGCACTAGTTTATAAAGAGGAGAACTTAAAGTTTTGCTCCAACCTCTGTTTGATTTTTCTGACATTTTATGTTCCATGGGAATTTAGCTAAAAATTGAGCAAGCTGAAATAAATTGCTATTAAGTATAAGCCATTCATTTGTGCAGGCCCATGTTCACACTAAATGTACATTATATTGCTTTTTAAGTTTCACACACTAAGCTTCTAAATACCAAGGTACATCAATTAGAAATAAAAAGTAATAAAGAAAATATTTTTCAAGGTGATTAAATATATTATTTCATAGATAGATAGATAGATAGATAGATATAGATATAGATATAGATATAGATATAGATATAGATATAGATATAGATAGATAGAATTTCCACCCTAAGGGCACTACAGACCAGAAAAGACCATTAAAAACAATTCACTCAAAGGATTCTCAGAGATGAGAAATAAATATCTGTAACTACTAGAAAATTGATGACCTTGTTAGAGTTGACTACTTCTTGCCCTTTTTGCCCAATTAGTTCTTATCATTTACCCTCCATTATTTTTTCTAAAAAACTAGTCTGTTTTAACCTTCTGAATACTGTGATTCATGTATCCAATCATTTTCTGCTGTTTTTAAGAAAAAAATAGATTGATTTTAAAGAGAGACAGAAACATCAATCTGCTCCTGTATGTGCCTTGACTGGGGATTAAGCTAGCAACTTTTGTGTACTGAGATGATGCTCTAGTCTAATCAACCAACCTATCCAGCCAGGGTCACTCTGCCCTCTTCACATTTGTTGCTAGAGAGCACAGACCAAATGGTCTACTTCTATCAATCATAGTAAAACTTCACGTAACACATCTTACTTTCCTACTTACATCATACTTTCCTACCTGATTTCTTCCCTTTCCTTGATAGTTTCTATGCATTTTAGTTGCATTTTATCTTGTTTTTATTATGTGCACTTTTGTAAAGCACTTTACATTCTTTTTTGGTAAAGGCAGGGTATGAATAAATAAGTAGGTATATAAATTAGGTAAAGAGAAAAAGGAGCTCTCTCTACCACTTCAAGACAAAACATCGTTTCAACAGTGTATTCTTATGAGTTTGAATAGCAACTAAAATATTTGTATTCATAAATGGCCAGACCCTTTTCAGTGACTCATTAAAAGCCTAATACTGCTTCTGCAGTGACGTCAGGGCCCGAGTTTGAATCTGCATTCGTGATCCTCCTGAAATAGTTTATATTTTTATTATTTTTTACCATATTTTTAAATTTTTGGTCAAATTTAAAAATAGGTAGGCACCAATAAGGCCAGCTTAATCCTGTTCCATAAAATGTATGTTTTCACATTGGATTCAGGAACAAGCCACCCTTGAGAAATCAGGAAAGTGGCTAAAAAGAAGAATGTAGGGAACCCCAGACAATGACTTGTTTCTAAAATTAATAAAACTTTATTTTAAGAACAATTTGTCTTACAGAAGCCACTGGGGTTTAGGAACTCATTTTACTGTTGACACACTAAGAATATTTCATAAATTAATATAAGAAACTCTTGTGAACCAGCATTTTTTTTTACACTGGACCATAATTTGTCCTATGATCTTAATGAGTCAGTTCTAAGACATAATCATTAGTCCTTTTTAATTCTTCTCTATCTCCTAATGCTTTCCCTTGAACAAAACAATTCTCGGTTGATTGGGAAATAGTCTTATTTATTCGAAGTTCCCATGGCTAAGAAATGACACCTATCAAAAGAGGCATCAAGGTCACATTCTTAAAGCTTACAGTCACTTTTTACAAAAGAAAGCCTGCTAATATCTAAGGAAGTAAAGTTCTATCATCCTTCCTAGAATCAAAATTAAACAGTTAAAAAGCCCTGAGAACTCACCAAATCATTCCACTTAACTAAAATATTTTCTAAAAATGAAAAAAAAGGTCCTTCTTTGAAGAGTTTATGAAAAGGAGACATGAATTACTTTAAACAGTCACAAAAAGAATGGTTTATGTCTCAGTACAAAATAAAAATTGCCAAGCCATTCTAAATCTGGTTATTTTCTTCTCAGTTTTTGAAATTTTATTTTTATAGTTATGACCTTAATTCCATGAATCAAGGCAAAGGGGTTTCTTCTCTAAACCACCTATTACTAACCATAGATTAGGGAAATCAAAGTAGGCTTTACAAGACATACTGAATAAAAGATTCTGCTCTATAAAGAAGGAATGGCTGGTCCTGGCCAGTTGGCTCAGTGATAGAGCGTCAGCCTGGCATGCAGGAGTTCCGGGTGCGATTCCCAGCCAGGGCACACAGGAGAAGCGCCCATCTGCTTCTCCACCCCTCCCCCTCTCCTTCCTCTCTGTCTCTCTCTTCCCCTCCCGCACCCAAGGCTCCATTGGAGCAAAGTTGGCCCGGGCGCTGAGGATGGCTCTGTGTCCTCTGCCTCAGGTGCTAGAATAGCTCTGGTCACAACAGAGCGACGCCCCAGATGGGCAGAGCATCGCCCCCTGGTGGGCGTGCCGGGTGGATCCCGGTCGGGCGTATGCGGGAGTCTGTCTGACTGCCTTCCCGTTTCCAACTTCAGAAAAATACAAAAAAATAAATAAAAATAAATAAAAAAAGAAGGAATGGCTTCATTTAAATGTTTAAATGAAAACATTTTGGTACTGCTTTTATATAATAAAAGCTTTTTTATATACATTTACATATTGAAAATAAAGAGCACAACTAGGAGAACTTATGTATTATTGTTAAAACAATTAAGTGTTCATCTTGTCTGTTCTTCTTTCGTCATTTAAACACTTAGACACTAAATGAGTATCTTATAAAGGTCAGTTGTCAGTAGTTTATGCAACCATTGTTACTGGAAAGAATTGTGTCTGTGACCTGTTGTTAAGGATTTCCATAGCATTTTGAATTTCTGCAAGCGCTTCACAACCAGAGCTTTAGTAATTATCTCCTGGTTACTGGAAGATGCCACCCTTCTTCCTCTCACTAATGAGAAATAAGAGATCTTAGGTGGCTTAGAATTTATACACATACTTTCCTATGGCCTTGTTCATTCATATATTCAACAAGAACACACTAAGCACTCTTTATAACAATTTTCTTTTCACACATGGAGAGCCACGAGATTACTGTCTACACTCTTGTGAACGATAAGGTAAATCTAGTTTAGGAGACCCAAGACCTAAAACTTTGGGCTACTGCTTCTCCTGCTGAGCCATAACATGGTCTCCTAAGATATGTCCAAACCAAATTTCAACTTATTTGGAACCTAAACTATCACAGGTCCTTGACATTATGTAAAGTCAACAACATTAAACACTTGCTTAAAAAAACTATTTTAAGACCATTTTTGAGGTATCTTAGCTGTATCATTAGATTGATTGCACTTGTATGAAATCATATTTTTCCATTTAATATTTAGTAAATGCACACTATCTGCTAGACTGTGAAAAAAACATGCAAACAATATGGTCTTTATGCCCTAGAGTATTTCAATAGCCAGCTGTGATAAAATCCTGGATGGCCTATTTCTTTGAAAAGCAAAAAACGTCTTAAACATATAAAAGCATATTTTATTCTGAGAGTCTGGTATAACCTCAATATACATAGCATACATGGCAACACAATCACCATAACTGAAGTGTTTCATTTTGTTTTAAAGTTTTAAAATTTGTGATCTCATTTAACTTGCTTCCTCTATCATTGAAAGTGAATATATATATGTGGGAGGGGAGGGGTACACACGCATACTTCTGTTATGAACAGTAGTTAAGGAAAATATAATTCTCTTAGTTTGTCAGATGAGGTCACTAAAACCAAGCTTGTCTCCAAGTCACATGGCTATGTGGTAGGTAGTTGGTGGTAGAAACAAAACAAACGGGCCCTAACCGGTTGGCTCAGTTGTAGGGTGCTAGCCCGGCATGTGGGTGTCCATGGTTTGATTCCCAGTCAGGGCACACAGGAGAGGCACCATGTGCTTCTCCACCCCTCCCCTTCTCGGTTCTGTCTCGCTCTTTCTCTCTTCCCCTCCTACGTCCATGGCTCGATTGGAGCAAGTTGACCCTGGGCATGCTGAGGATGACTCCATGGCCTCTGCCTCTGGAGCTAAGAAGAGCTCAGTTGCTGAACAATGGAGTAATGCCCCAAATGGGCAAAGCATCACCCCTCAGTGGGCTTGCCAGGAGGCTCCCAGTAGGGGCACATGTGGGAGTTTGTCTCCTCCTCCCCCTCACTGGAAAAAGAAAAGAAACAAAACACAAGATTCTTAACTATCTGTACAATGTGTTTTCCATTATATCCATTCCTTTCAGCTAAAATATTGCATAGCACTTAAAGACAGCTTTACATATAATAAGAACGAACATCCATAAAACAGTTACCTCTACCAGGTAGTGTTTCAAGTGTTTTCTGTGAATTAATTCAGGTATTGTTAGACCCTCCCTATAAGGTAGGTATACTATTGTTTACATTTTAAAGATAAGAAAACTGAGGCAAAGAGAGGTTAAGTAACTTGCCAAAGGTTATACAGTTAGTAAATAGAAGAGCCAAGATTTAAATTGAAGCAGGCTGATTCCAGAGCTTACCCATTAAACTACTATGCAATAATGTCTCAAAGTACAGGTGGCCTGCCCCCTCCACCTTTGGTTCAACTCTAAAAACAACAACAACAAAAACTTAACATTTCAGGCCCTGGCCGGTTGGCTCAGCAGTAGAGCGTCGGCCTAGCGTGCGGAGGACCCGGGTTCGATTCCCAGCCAGGGCACATAGGAGAAGTGCCCATTTGCTTCTCCACCCCTCCGCCGCACCTTCCTCTCTGTCTCTCTCTTCCCCTCCCGCAGCCAAGGCTCCATTGGAGCAAAGATGGCCCGGGCGCTGGGGATGGCTCTGTGGCCTCTGCCTCAGGCGCTAGAGTGGCTCTGGTCGCAACATGGCGACGCCCAGGATGGGCAGAGCATCACCCCCTGGTGGGCAGAGCATTGCCCCATGGTAGGCGTGCTGGGTGGATCCCGGTCGGGCGCATGCGGGAGTCTGTCTGACTGTCTCTCCCTGTTTCCAGCTTCAGAAAAATGCAAAAAAAAAAAAAAAAAAAAAACCAAAACTTAACATTTCAGTTGTTTGGCTACATGGAGTTGACTGGACATTTCAGGAAAATAGCACAACTTGGATAAGATATGAAGAACAAAGCAAAAGTCTGAATAATTTCAACTACTTAATAAAACCAGTAATTCCCCAGAAATACATTGCTTATTGTGTCTTCCAGCCATGATGAAATAAAAAATATAAGGAGATAAGTGAAAAAGGTCAATACTGTGCATTTTCTAAGAATTACTGATATGGGTATGAAATCTCAGAACTCTCAGCTGTAATCATAAAACTATGGTATCAAATTAAAAAGCTAGGCTTTGAAAGAAGGCCAGACTGTTGCATCAAAGGGCTACTGGCAGAGAGAGAACTCAAGGTCCAGGATCTGACAGTTTCTGGGACTCAGTCCCTTACAGGGTATTCCAGTTCATGAAACACAGTAAAAGTGAAGGCCTGGAGTCTAACGAAAGCTGGCTTGATTAACTCAGGAGAAGAGAGCTGCTCACGTACCCTCAGTGAGCAGCAGGCAAAGACTTGGCAGGAAGGTATCAATACAGTGACTCCAGCTAATTTAATAGCAAGTGGGAAGGCATGGAAAACCAACAAAGGTCAACCACGCGTCTTTCCTAGGCTTGTCAGAAAGAGGGGATGTTTTACTCTTAGCAAGCTGCTCTAATATACTATCAATTTTAAAATGTTTACCTGAGTAGACAGTGGCACAGTGGATAGAGCGTCACACTGGGATACGGAAGACACAAGTTCAAAACCCCGAGTTTGCCAGCTTGAGTGTGGGCTCATCCGGTTTGAGCAAGGCTCGCCAGCTTGAGCATGGGGTCACTAGCTTGAGCGTGGGTTCATAGACATGACCCCATGGTTGCTGGCTTAAGCCCAAAAGTGGCTGGCTTGAAGCCCAAGTTCACTGGCTTGAGCAAGGGGTCACTTGCTCTACTGTAGCACCTGCGTCAAGGCACATATGGGAAAGCAATCAATGAATAACTAAGGTGCTACAACAAAGAACTGATGCTTCTCATCTGTCTCCCTTTCCGCCTGTCTGTCCCTGTCTGTCACTCTTTCTGGCTCTCTCTCTGGCTTTGTCAGAAAAAAAAGAAAGAAAGAAATTTGACCTTCTGAACAATTTTGAACAGTTGATTCTTGTAACAAAATGTGAAAATGGGTTTAAAAGGAACTTATGAAAATGGAGAGCCAAGAATTTAAGTAATCCTGCAATTGCAAACTGGATGAAGAAGGGATATAGTCAGAAAGACAAGCAACCACTCCCATGAATACAAATGCTAGATTCAGCTTTATATTTTATATTGTCTGAGTACCTCTGGCAACTATCACATGCAATATTACAATCTATGAGAGTATCTCAGGTCTTGAGCTAGAAAAAGGAAACAAGCCACTCAGTGCTACCGTGGTTATTTGGCAACATCAGAGACTTAGACAGCTTGTGCTGCCATTTGTTTCCAAGATTCTAACAAACTTCAAGTCTGTGTGTGTGTGTGTGTGAGAGAGAGAGAGAGAGAGAGAGAGAGAGAGAGAGAATGAATAAGATAGGGACAGACAGGAAGGGAGAGAGATGAGAAGCATCAATTCTTTCTTGTGGCTCCTTAGTTGCTCATTGATTGCTTTCTCATATGTGCCTTGACCGGGGGCTCCAGCAGAGTGAGTGACTTCTTGCTCAATCCAGTGACGTTGGGCTAAAGCCAGAGACCTTGGGTTTCAAGCCTGCTACCTTTGGGCTGAAGTCAGTGACCATGAGGTCATATCTATGATCCCATGCTTGAGCCAGTGACCTTCTGCTCAAGCTAGTGAGCCTGCACTCAAGCCAGTGACCTTGGGTTTAGAATTTTGGTCCTCTGCATCCCAGGCTGACACTGTATTCACTGCACTATTGCATGATCAAGCACAAACCTCAAGTCTTTATTTATGGAAGACCCAAGCCCAAATTTAGAACTCTTTTTGGAAAACTTCTGGCAGTCCTTACCACTAACCTTCTCATTGCTATTTCAGATAAGGAGGGAAAACCAAACACAGGGTCTTTGTCATAGCAGTATGCTTTTCCTTTATCTTCCAGGAGCTCTATCTTCAATAGGTCACAATGAATACCATTCCTTTTCATTTCTCCATCTCTCAAACCCACACATTCAATTTAAATCTTGTAGGAAATGGGAAAAACAGTGAACCAATGCAAGATAGCTCCATCAGGCCTGACCAGGCAGTGGCACAGTGAATAGAGCTTTGGCCTGGGATGCTGAAGACCCAGGTTCAAAAACTCGAGGTCACCACCTTGCACACAGGGTTGCCAGCTTGAGCATGAGATCATAGACATGACCCCATGGTCACTGGCTTAAGCCCAAAGGTTGCTGGCTTGAAGTACACAGTTGCTGGTTTGAGCCCAAGGTCACTCGCTTGAGCAAGGGATCACTGCTCAGCTGGAGATCCTTAGTCAAGACATATATGACAAAGCAATGAATGAACAACTAAAGTGTTGCAACTATGAGTCAATGCTTCTCATCTCTCTCCGTTTCTGTCTATTTCTCCTTCTCTCTCTCTTTTAAAAAAATAGTTCCATCAGGACAAATGAACAAGGGACAATATAAACTGTCAAGTCTCGATCCCTGTGAAGGGCACACCTGTCAAAAAGAAAATCCAGCATTGGCCAGGCCAGCCCCATTTATGTCTGCTTCTGGTAAACTGACATTTTCTGGGTTCAAAGAAGACATCACCTACATTACTTAAAGGCCTGGGCACTATTTTATTTATTTGTCTGTTTTGATTTAATTTATTGGAATGACACTGGTTAATATAATTACAGGGGGTCCTAGGATTACGACACAGTTCCATTCCTACGACAGTGATGTAACCTGAATTCTGGTGTAAATTGAAACACACCCTAGCCTAAGTCACTTACCTATCCTAACACAGTTGTAAAATAATTATCTAGAACATAAACATATGACTAAGCCACAGAAAAAGAATGTGGTGTATTCTCTGCCACATGCAACCAAACTAATTTGCCCACATAGTCCACAAGTACAACGCTAACGGTGTAAGCTGAAACACTCACATTTCAATTTTTTTATGGGAGTGAGCATCATAAACACAAAATGTCATATGTAGAGACTGTCATAACCTGAGGACCCCCTTTATATAGGTTTCAGGTGCCAAATTCTACATCTATGTACACTGTATTGTGTATTCACCCCTCCAAGTCCTTGTCTATCACCTATTAACTTCCATACACTCTTCTGCCTTCCCTCCACCACAGCAATTCCCACAATGTTGTTCATGTCCATGAGGGGTTTTTTTGTCTTTTTTTGCTCACTCCCTTCATCCCCCTTACCAGCCCCACCCCTGACAGCTGTCAGCCAGCTCTATATGTATAAGATTGTCTCTATTTTGCTTGTTAGTTCATTTTGTTCATTTGATTCCACATATGAGTGAAACCATATGGTACCTGTCTTTCTCTGACCTTTTTTTACTTAGCATAATGCTCTCCAAGTCTATCCATGCTATTGTAAAAGCTAAAATTTCCTTATTTTTATGGCTGTGTAATATTCCATTGTGTAAATGTACCACAGTTTTTTTATCCAATCATCTATTGATGGACACTTGTTTCCAGATCTTGGCTAGTGTAAATAATGCTGCAATTATTATAGGGCTGCATATATTTTTTCAAATTACTGTTTGAGGATTCTTAGGATATATTCCCGGAAGTGGGATCACTGGGTCAAAAAGCAGATCCAGTTTTGATATTTTGAGGTGGCTTCATATTTCTTTCCACAGTGGCTACACCAATCTGCATTCCCACCAGGAGTGCACAAGAGTTCCTTTGTTGTCCACATCCTCACCAGTGCTTGCTGTTTGTTGAGTTATTGATGACATTCTGACAGGTGTGAGGTGACATTTTATTATAGTTTTAATTTGCATAATTTGATAATTAGTGATGTTGAGCATACACTTTTCAGATCTCTATTGGTTATCTATATGTCCCCTAGAAAAGTGTCTATTCAGGTCCTTTAGCAATTAGATTGTTTGTTTTATGTGTATATGTGTGTGTATTGCATTTTATAAGTTCTTTATAAATTTTGTATATTAAGCCCTTATTAGATGTATCAGCTAATATATTCTCCCATTAGTGAGTTCTCTTTTTATTTTGTTGATGGTTTCCTTTGCTGTGCAAAAACTTTTCATTAGATGTAGTCTGGTATGTTTATTTTTTCTTTTGTTTCCCTTGCCCAAGGATATATATTAGGAAATATATTGCTACAAGAAATATCTGAGATTTTATTGTCTATGTTTTCTTCTAAGACTTTTATGGTTTCAAGTCTAATATTTAAGTCTTTAATCCATTTGAGTTGATTTTTGTCTATGGTATAGAAAGTGGTCTAGTCTCTTCCTCTCTTTCTGCTTTTCTCTCTTTCTTTTTTTGTACGTGCCTAAGTTTTCCAACACCATTTAGCCTGAGCACTACTTAAAATAATGCTTAGAGTAAGCTGATGTTTAAAGTGGCTTTTTGACAAAAAAACCTTTGCCACAGCACTGAATTTAAGTGTGCTTATTTTAAATGGGCACTTAAAAATGGTCCATCGCTGTAATTTGGCAATTTGCCTGGAAAAAGCTGATTCTGAGATCAGGCATTTTAAAGAAAAATCTCTAAAATGTAAGTTAAAGTTGCTTTCTTTAATGAACTCTTCTGATCTATTGCTGAGCACTTTCCTTAAACATGCCTGGGGGTTTTATGTGGGCCTGAAGACAGCCCCAATTTCAGTACAAAGGAAGACACAGCATAATTGCAGTATGTGTACTCCTCGGCTGACCTCACTGGCATCAACCAAGCTATAAATTTCAGCTAGTGGGGTCTAGAAGAGCAGAGTTGACACCACTGAAAATTTTACCTGTTAAAATAAATAGATGAGGGGGAAACCCTCAAAATGTTATTGTTCCAGTTTGAGTCATGTGCCACAGTAAATAAATAAGTAAGTAAGTAAGTAAATAAATAAATAAATAAATAAATAAATAAATAAAATTCAAGCTTGTCATTTTATAAAATCTGCCAGTGGAAGTCACTAAATTTAATGCCTTTTGTCCAGAATGCCTCCACCCAACCTAGAGAAACAAACTGCCTTCTATTTTTCCTTAGGATTTAAATTTTGGGAGGCAAAAAGGGGGAAAGGAAATATTGGTACTATGTGTCCCTAGCACACTACTAGTGATTCAATGAAATATTAATGTATGTAAATGATGTTCAAATCATCCGGGTAACAGACTCATAATTAGCCTGCCCAATTCATATGCTAAGTCTTGAAGCTTTTCAGAACTGTTTAGATCTTAGTTTTTATTATAAAACAAGTTATCATATGCAGACAAATTATAACACATTTCTTTTCCCTGTGCCCCTTTCCACCTCCTCCTCTCTTGAATTTTCAGTCATTTTTCTATGTGCTTCTCAAAAAATGCCAAGTGCCCTGGCCGGTTGGCTCAGTGGTAGAGCATCGGCCTGGCGTGCGGAAGTCCCAGGTTCGATTCCCGGCCAGGCCACACAGGAGAAGCGCCCATCTGCTTCTGCACCCCTCCCCTTCTCCTTCCTCTCTGTCTCTCTCTTCCCCTCCTGCAGCGAGGCTCCATTGGAGCAAAGATGGCCCGGGCGCTGGGGATGGCTCCTCGGCCTCTGCCCCAGGCGCTAGAGTGGCTCTGGTCGCAACAGAGCGACGCCCCGGAGGGGCAGAGCATCGCCCCGCCCCCTGGTGGGCAGAGCATCGCCCCCTGGTGGGCGTGCTGGGTGGATCCCGGTCGGGCGCATGCGGGAGTCTGTCTGACTGTCTCTCCCCGTTTCCAGCTTCAGAAAAATACAAAAAAAAAAATGCCAAATGGAGGTCAGCAACTGTGGCTGTAACAAGAAGGAAAAGTTTATCTGCCAGTTTTTAATGCTTATTAGAGTAAAAGTACAATGGTGTACTGTATATATTTTTAGCTGAGAGGTTATGAGGGTCAGCCCACACACTGGCTTGCAATCTTGTTTCCACAAAAGTGAGATGTCAGATGAGAATGTTAATTTATCTAATCAAATGTATGTCAGTATTGAGCATAAAGAAAGATGCTGGTATATCCTGCCAGCACATACTAACACCAAGAAAGGTCTGCGGCTGAGAAGCAAACTGATATAAAGATTCTCCACGATTGATCTCAACCCGGATGGAGTTGGAATTGTGTCTCTTTCGCCAGCTCATTCTAGCTGATGTTATCATTATATCCATCCCCACCCCCATAAATGCTATGTGTCCTTTAAAAAAATAAAATGAGAGTTCATTTATTTGTTTTGTTTTGTTTTGTTTTTCTCCTCCCTTTGAGTAGGATACTTTTTTTTAAGTGACAGGAGGGGAAATAGATAGACAGACAGAGATCCACCTGGCTACTCCCATCTGGGGTCAATGTTAGAATCAATTGAGCTATCATCAGTGCCTGAAGCTGATGCTTGGACCAATTGAGTTAGCCTCAGAGCCAAGTGCTGATGCTCGAGCCAATCTAGTCACTGGCTGTGAGAGGGAAAGAGAGAGAGAAGGGAGAGAGGAAGGGGAAGAGAGGCAGATAGTCACTTCTCATGTGTGCCCTGACCGGGGATCAAACCCAGGACGTCCATATGCTGGGCCGATGCTCTATCTGCTCAGCCAACCAGCCAGGGCCAAAGTTAATTTTATTTTTTTTAATGCCATGGCATCCCTGGAACTAGTGCTGATATTGACAATCTAAGTCAAGTATTATTATCAGCAGACTGGTTCTGTAATGTTTAAATAAAAATAACAACAACAATGATAACAGTAACTACAACGGATATCTGTATAGCCCATCCATTTGGACCAAGCACTATTCTAAGCCCCTTAGATTTATTCAGTCATTTAATCCTCACAGCCATCTTATGATATATGCATTATTATTACTCTTATTTTATAGATGAGGAAACTGAGGCTTAGAGAGCAGAAGTAACTTGCCCAAGGCCAAAGAGCTAGTAAGGGGTGCACAGCTAGAATTCAGAGTGAGGTCCATCTGGATCCAAAGCTTGAGTTCTTTAATCCACTCTCTCTAATGCCCAATGTAGGAGACTAGAGATTCTCTTTGGAAAGGAGAGTGGAAGGTAGTTTCAAATGGCACATTCACTATTACTGAAATTTCTAATAACATAAAAAGAGAATATGAGCTTATAATTTTATTTTGTAGAATCTGTGATAAAGACAGAAAGTTAATTGACTGGAAGATGCAGAAATACTGGATTCCAGGAAACCCCATTATGTCCAGAATTGAATACATACTTCTCTCAGGAGTTTCATTCATACCAACCAAGCTTACAGAAGGCAATGTTTAAAAAAAACAAAACAACAACAACAACAAAAAAAAAAACACAGGGTTTGGAGACTCCAAACTCAATTTTGGCAATGTCCCAGATTGATTGAACCTATACTAACAAACACCCCCAAAACTCATGAATCAACGCTGTCAGTGTATCAATTTATAGTGATAAATATAATCTACAAAATGACAGGTCCTCACATCATTTCCCCATGGGTAAATTACATGGGAAGCCAAATTATCCAGAACTTCCTTAATAAACATGAAATCAATGTCACCTCAAGTTATAAGATTTGAACATTTAATAATGGCATCACGTTAAAGTATATCTCTATACATAGGATATTATAGTAACACATTTTAACAATAGCTAACACTTATTGAGAGATTACCATGTACCAGGCACTGTATAATTAATATATAAATTATGTTATTTTATTCTCACAAAAGCCCTATTTAATAAATATCATTTTTGAAAGATCGTGTTACAGACAGAAACTGGGGGCATTGAAAGGTATAGCTATTTGTCCAATGTCATAAAGCTGGGGAGTGGTAGGCCTGAGATAAGAATCTAATTAGGAAGCGTTACTCATAACCACATCACTACATTGTTTCTGTGCCTAGCCCAGAGTCATTTAAGGCAGTCTCTTTCCTGGGAAGAGAGGGCTGATCAGTGCTACTATCTTTCTCTGGGACTCTCTTCTTTTTATCTGCTTTCATGACCAACAGCCTCAGAACCCCGCTCCCTGATTGACACATTCTTTCTTCAACTGTGTTAAAACTGTCAATTATTCTATTGTCTAGTCTTTTTTCTTTAGGAGCCATTAAATGTATCTCTGTCTCAGTCTTGCCCTCTCTCTTTTTTGAAATTTAAAAAATAAGGTTCAAAGAAGTAAAATAATAATCACGCATATTCTCGCCAACTATTATCAATAATAATTAACTTTCACAATTTGCTTCTAGTCTTTTTTCTATATTTATGCTTTCCAAACTTATAAAAATAGTATGTGACTACATTATTCTTGTGTAATTTAATTTTTAATGGAAATTTGCATAGCTCTGTTTTCATTCATAATTGTTTATGTCCTAGCTTAACTCTTAAAAAACAACTCCCTTTTCAATAATTTCAGGTTCCTGCTTTTATGCACCAATTAAACAATGCCACATATGGTGAGATTGGTATAAAAAGCAGGTAAGTAAGCCTAAGTATCTTATTAGCACTCAAGAGTGTGCACTTTGTCTAGTCTATGTAACTCTCTTAATTGTAAAACAAACAAACAAAAAACAACAACAACAAAAATACCAACAACAAAAACATCTGAATGTAAAAATTAGTATTGTGCCGGGGTCAATGACTACATGATCTTTCCCAACAAAACAAAATGGTTTGTATATTGACAAGGAAATTAAAGGTTTGGACCCAAGCAATTAATTACATAGTGACTTTGACCAAATTGAGACATCACTTTGAAAAAGAGATACCCTGGAAACACATAAGTACACAATTAAGAAAGCACATTTTTAAAAATCATAGACAGAATTCATGATATCTGATAACTATGCTGTTTAGTATATATTTGTTTCGAAACAAAACATTTTAAATGTGCATTGCTTTATTATAGGTTTAAAGATAAATGCAGGCACAGAACTATTTTTCAAGGTTATCTGTGGAGAGGATAAGAACACAAAATTAATGGAAAATAGGAAGCCTCTCAGAAGGGAAAACTGTGGCATGTGTGGCAAATATCAACGAGTGAGCACAGTAAACAATGGTCAAAGATATCTTTTCTGTTAAATCAAATTAGCCTTTCCCAGACTGTGAAACATTGCACTTCAAGGATTATAATTATAAAGTTATATTTATAAATTTATCTATTCTAAATATATCTTTCTAATAATACATATAGCTGAAACCCAAGGATATAGTATAAACTAAATTATTGCTATTTTTGATCAAAATATTACCTCAAAGAATCTCTAAAACAGATTATAGGGTATTAACCAAATGACTGGCTCCCCCTCCTGGCCATCCAAGGGATGAGATAAAATGTTTGTCATGCCTCAGTCCTTCACAGAACTTTTTTCAGGTACCATTTGGCCCACTCCTACATTACACATAGATCCACAGAGCATCCTACTGCTATCATTGAAGTAAGTATATCAACTTTATAACCCCCATATTCTTCTGAGTTTTCAACTAGAGTAGCAAAATATACATACATATATATATATGGTATATATAATTGGTCTTAGCCATATATATATATATATATATATATCACTGTCATATGTGGAAAACGATGAAATGAAGAACCTTTCCTTTAAATGCAAAGAACTCTTCATAATTATTCATTATTCTGTGTTAGTAAATCTTTCTGGATATTATCAAATCTTGAGCTGGATGTCCCAGGCTCCTTCAGCTCTACCTTCATCTTCCTGTCTCTCAGCCCACACTGCCTGGTTATATTATTTATCCCTTTCCATTCAGAATCATTTTACTTAGTCCTTGCAGTGATAGACCAAAGATCAGAAGAATACTGAGCTTGGTGTATCTCTGATACCGTATGACCTAAGAGACATTTCTGTTCCAATCATAGTCCATGCACTTGATCTCATCCTCTTATAGCAATGAATGTACTAAAAAATCAGTGCAGAAACTAGACAGCCACATCCTTTCTTTACTAATGTATGGATCATCAGGCACTCCAAGAACCAAGATCATCTTCTTCTGATGTCAACTCCTCTTTCTACACTTCTCTTTTGGTTTCTACCCCTCATTATTTATTTATTACTAGCATTTCAAATCTAAATTAACTCCTGTAAGGTAGCCTTCTGCTCTTCTCTATGCCATCATCTGGCCTCAGATCATTTGGACCCCAAATTCTTGACCTGAAACCATGACCTCACAGTGCTCACATCCCCTTCCCAGGTTAGAACTTTGAACCCTAATTCCAGCACACCTGCTGGGCCCCCAACCTTGCTAACATCTTCTAGATGTGCCTGACAAGAACTCTGATTTCAGAACATAAAAGCCGGACATAAAAATATTAACATAACATTCCTCTCATCAATTGTTTATTTTCACTAATGGTTTATTTTTGAAATCTTTAATATTACAATTACAAATATTTAAATCTGAAAGGAACCTTAGAAATCATGTAACTCAGTGACTTCTAGATATTGTTGGTCTTTAAACCTGTAATATCAGAATCTGCCGGGGGACTTGTTAAACATACAAATTCTTAGGCCCTAATACAAACTTACAAATTCGGAGTTTCTAGGCACTGGCTCAAAGAATCTGCATTTTAACAAGCTCCACAAGCAAGTCTGATGCAGATCTAGGACTAAGCATATTGATTATCAAAGCCTGCTATTTCAAATTCTTGTTCTTTGCATGATACCACTTTCTCTTCTGCCGGGAGAAGTATTTTGGAACTATCTTGCATAAAAGCTAGTTATAAAGTCCATTAACAGTAAAAAAAAAAAGCTTGTTTTATAAAAAAAATCAGTGACTTGTCTGTTCAACTCTCTTAAAACTCTATTTTAAAAAGGTAGCACACTACTTCAGTCAGCCATCTCATGGTGACAAATATTAACTGCTGTAGATTTATGATTTCTTCCTCCCAAAACTTACACGGTCAAAGGCAAGAGAGGGCATTGAGTTTTAGCAATGTATTGGCACATGAAAGAATTTATTGGGATGATTACTTGAGCTATCTGGACTACTTATTACCTTTATTGTTTTTTTTAAAAAAGAACATAACAAGAGCTTAATTTTTTTAATTCTTATTTAGTGATTTGAGACACAGAGAGGGAGCAAGAGAGATATAGAGAAACATTGGCTGTTGTACCACTTATTTATGCATTCACTGGTTGACTATTGCACATGCTCTGTCTAGGGATCAAACCCACAACCATGGTGTGTTCAGCTGACACTCCAACCAACTGCATTGCCTGGTTACTGCGCTTGTTACCCCTTCTTCATAAAGACTATAGGATGAGAGTCAAAGGGCCAAAAACAAAATTGGAAAGAAACCTGACTAGGCGGTGGTGCAGTGGATGGAATGTCAGCCTGGGACATAGAGGACCTAGGTTCCAAACCCCAAGGTCGACAGCTTGAGCGTGGGTTCATCTGGCTTGAGCATGGGATCATAGACATGACCCCATGGTCGCTGACTTGAGCCCAAAGGTTGTTGGCTTGAGCCCACAGTTGCTGGCTTGAGCAAGGGGTCACTCACTCTGCTGTGGCACCTCAGTCAAAGGCACACATGAGAAAGCAATCAATGAACAACTAAGGAGACCAAGGAGCCACAACAAAGAATTGACATTTCTCATCTCTCTTCTTTCCTGTCTATCTGTTCTTATGTGTCCCTCTTTATGTCTCTCTATCTCTGTCACACACAAAAAAAATTGGAAATAAGCACTAACTAATGGCCAGTGGGTGTAGCCTCTGTGTTCCCGAGGTGTGGTCTGCTTGCAGGCCCACCGCTGCTGTCTCCTCCTCCAGAGTTTGTGCACGGGCACCGCCAGGCGCAGGAGTGTGCGGTCTGCTGTGCAGGCTACCTTCCTGGTCACTGGCCATTAGTTGCTAAGGGCCAGTCTTAGGCAGAAAGAAGTTGCCAGAGGATAAAAACTAATTGGTCTTAGCCCCTCAGACAGCTACCATCTTTTATTGAGAACTATAACTTACATGTAACCATCAGAATAGAGTCAAACAAAGATTTTTTTTTCCATTGCAGATAAATATGTTGGAAACAAATTTATTACAGGCAGTCCCTGGGTTACTAAGAAGATAGGTTCTGTAGGTTTGTTCTTAAGTTAAATTTGTATAAATTGGAACAGTTATATTTACACATTAAATACAACTTAGATAGCTGCTTGTCTTAACATAGTATTTATTTTTACTTTTTTGTGTATGTAAATATTTAATTGTTTTCAAACCTTCAGAACTTATCTCCCTAGTAACCCAGGGACTGCCTGTAATGGACTCTTTACAATTGGTATTAATTAAAGGAACAGTGTGGTTAATAAATAATATAAACTACTAAGAATTTAAGATAACACTCAAGTACTCTTTGGCCTGGGTGAGATGAACATAAAGTCCATTACAGCACTATCAGGATCTCCCATTAGTAAAAATGTAAAAGGTCACTTCTAAATTAATTAACTACAATCGCCAAAAACATGCAAAACAAAATCAACTGAAAACACCAGATTGCCTTCTTGATCTAGGACTTCCTCCTGGGTGCCTCTGAGAGCTTAGTTTGATTATAAGAACAGAATAAGGCCCACAGATGATTCAAGAAATACCAGATGGTTCTCTGAAGAGTTGCCACAAAGATGTGAAAAAGGCAATGGGCTTATATAAGCTCTCAGAGAGGACATTAAAAGTATTTGGATATAAATTTAGCCGATCCAGATTTAATGAGCATTGAGAAACACTTGTACAGCAGTTGCCTATGAAACCACAGGGCTTTAAAACCTAGAAGTCTGCATTAAGAAGTCTTAGTTGTGTCGCACTCTCTTGGTTTGGCTCTGAGATGCTGCCCTGCATGGAGTGCTCCTACCCCGCGTGTTACCTGAGGGTCCCTGCAGTTTTGGACTTATCTTTGGAGACACATGGGAACTTTCTGTACCACAAACCTGCAGTGGTGATGGGCCATTCCCAGGGTTCCTGCCAGGAAGCGGCATCATGACCGTCCTCTGTCTCTGGTGTGGAGATCGGTGCCTCACCATGGATGTGCAGACTTGGCTGCCAACTCCAGTCAACCCTACAGGTTCAATACATCATCCTCCTCCTTCTCTGCATGAGGAAAGTTAGGCACACCAGGATGAAGGTACATGGATAGCTGTGCCAGCACCATGTTTTGAACCCTAACAGCATGGTCCAGAACCAAACCTTGGACTAGATCATTGATTCTTTCAATTCAAGAAATACTGGCTGAGAGACTAGAAGATGGCGATGGAGTAGGCGGATGTTACAACTCCCACCTCCCAGAACCAAAATGAATTACAAGTTAACTTGGGAACAATCATCTTAAAAAACCAACTTTGGACTAAACTAAGAGAAATCTATAACCAAGCATCACCAAACAAACCACACTGAGACTGGTAGGAACAGCAGAGATGCAGAAAGGGCTGCCCCAGGAGTGAGGACCGGCCCAGACGGACCCCCACGGTGGGATGGGTTGCCCCGAGAGTTGTGAGTCCTCAGCCCAATTACAGGAGCCCCAGCCTGGAGCCCCAGAGACTAGAAGAGGTGTACGGACATTATTTAGCAGAGGGAAGAACTGGGTTATTGTTTGCAACAGAGAGACAGAATTCTCAGACTTAGGCTCCATCTTAAAGGGACCATGCAGACAACCTCATTCATAGCCACAGTGGATAGAGCATTGGACTGGGATGCAGAGGACCCAGGTTTGAGATGCCAAGGTCACCAGCTTGAGCACGGGCTCATCCAGTTTGAGAAAAGCTCACCAGCTTGGACCCAAGGTCTCTGGCTCATTCAAGGGGTTACTTGGTCTGCTGAAGGCCCATGATCAAGGCACATATGAGAAAGCAATCAGTGAACAACTAAGGTGTCGCAACGAAAAACTTGATTGATGCTGCTTCTCTCTCTCCGTTCCTGTCTGCTATCTGACCGTATCTATCTCTCTCTCTCTCTCTGACTCTCTCTCTGTCTCTGTAAAAAAAAAAAAAAGATCTAGAAGCAACACAACTGGAAGCTGGAGGAAGAAAACACGAGATGTCTATTCCACATATTTCTGGAAGTCCAAGCCACAGCAATCAGACAAGAAGAAGAAATAAAAGGCATCAAAATTGGAAAAGAAGAAGGAAAACTATCATTATTTGCTGATGACATGATACTATACATAGAAAACCCTAAAGACTCAGTCAAAAAAGTACTCGACCTGATAAATGAATTCAGCAAGGTAGCAGGATATAAAATTAATATTCAGAAATTAGAGACATTTTTATACACCAACAATGAACTATCTGAAAGAGAAATTAAGAAAACAATTCCTTTCACTATTGCAACAAAAGAAATAAAGTACCTACGAGCAAATTTAACCAAGGAGGTTAAAGACTTATACTTGGAAAAATATAAAATATTGATAAAAGAAATCAAGGAAGATACAAACAAGAGGAACCATATACTGTATTCATGGATAGGAAGAATAAACATCATTAAAATGTCTATATTACCCAAAGCAATCTATAAATTCAATGCAATTCCTATTAAAATACCAGTGGCATACTTCAAAGATATAAAACAGATATTCCAAAATGTTATATGGAACAAAAAAAGAACATGAATAGCCTCAGCAATCTTGAAAAAGGAGAATAAAGTGGGAGGTATCACACTTCCTGATATAAGGTTATACTACAAGGCCATTGTACTCAAAACAGCTTGGTACTGGCATAAGAACAGGCATATAGATCAATGGATCAGAACAGAGAACCCGAAAATAAACCCACACCTTTATGGACAATTGATATTTGACAAAGGAGGTCAGAGCATACAATGGAGTAAAGACAGCCTCTTTAATAAATGGTGTTAGAAAAACTGGACAGGTACTTGCAAAAAAAAAATGAAACTAGACCACCAACTTACACCATTCACAAAAATAAACTCAAAATGGATAAAAGACTGAAGTCGTGAAACCATAATCATCTTGGAAGAAAGCATAGGCAGTAAGCTCTCTGACATCTCTTGCAGCGATATATTTGCTGATTTATCTCCAAGGGCAAATGAAATTAAGGACAGAATGAAGAAATAGGACTACATCAAGCTAAAAAGGTTTTGCGCAGCTAAAGACAATAAGAACAAAATAAAAAGACAAACCACACAAAGGAGAACATATTTGACAATGAATCTGATAAGAGGTAATAACCAAAATTTATAAAGTACTTGTAAAACTCAACACCAGGAAAACAAACAATCCAATCAAAAAATGGGCAAAAGAAATGAATAGACACTTCTCCAAAGAAGACATACAGATGGCCAATAGGCATATGAAAATATGTTCAACATAACTAATTATTAGAGAAATGCAAATTAAAACCACAATGAGATATCACCTCACACCAGTCAGAATAGCGCTCATCAACAAAACAAGACATAATAAGTGCTGGTGAGGATGTGGAGAAAAGGGAACCCTTCTGCACTGCTGGTGGAATGCAGACTGGTGCAGCCAACTGTAGAAAACAGTATGGAGATTCATCAAAAAATTACAACAAAATGGTGGGATCTTGATAACATTATACGGAGTGAAATAAGTAAATCAGAAAAAAACAAGAATTGCAGGATTCCACACATTGGTGGGACAAAAAAACGAGACTAAGAGACATGGACAAGAGTGTGGTGGTTATGGGGGGCAGGGGGAGAGAAGGAGGGGGAGGGGGAGGGGAAGGGGGAGGGAGGGAGGAGCACAAAGAAAACTAGATAGAAGGTGATGGAGGGCAATCTGACTTTGGGTGATGGGTAAGCAACATAATTGAATGACAAGATAACCTGGACATGTTTTCTTTGAATATATGTACCCTGATTTATTGATGTCACCCCATTAAAATTAATAAAAATTTATTTATTAAAAAAATTAAAAATGGAAGTGCCTTTAGACCCAGCTATCCCAAATTTAGGAATATATCCTAAGAATACCAAATCACTGATCCAAAAGAAGAAATGCACCCCCATATTTATGGCAGCATTGTTTACCATAGCCAAGATCTAGAAAGAGCCCAAGTGTCTGTCAGTGGATGAGTGGATTAAAAAGCAGTGGTGCATATACACAATGGAATGTTATGGGACCACAGAAAAGAAGAAAATCTTTTCTTTTGCAACAACATGGACCTGGAAACCATTATGCTAAGTGAAATAAGCCAGGCAGAGAAAGAGAAATATCATATGATCTCACTCATTTGAGGAATCTAATGAACAATGTGAACTGAGGAATGGAATAGTCAGAGGCAGAATCAAAGGGAGCAGAGGAAGAGGGGACAGAGGGAAAGGGGATGAGAGGATGGGATCAGAGAAGGGAAAGAGATTAGTGAAATTATATATACATAACATGGCGTTATGGAGAGCAGGACAGCAAATCCTGGAGGGAAGGGAGGAAAGCGTTGGGAGGGGGGAGCTTGGGGGGTGTTGAGGGAACACGAGGGTGGGGGGAGATATATTCAGTAGGACACTTGAATCTATGTAAACAGAATAAATTAAAATCAATAAATAAATTTTAAAAAATGAAGTTTTAATTGTCTTCTTCCTTCTTAACCCATTAGTATTTTGTTCATCTAGAAAGAGAGAACAATTACACAAACTTCCCATTTTATGCAGAAGAATCAACAGCCTACTTATCTTGATCTCTCTCTTCTGTACTGCCATTTTACATTGTATCTCTGATACTGAATTGTATACACTATAGTGTAATGACAGCCTATACTTATAAATCCATCTTTGCAGTATGAGTGCTCTGAGGGAAAAGATTATGTGTCTCATTCATCTTACTCCAGTACCTAGGTACTCCAGCTTCTGTGTATCGGAGGTTCTTGATGTGTTTGCACTGATTGAATAAATGAATGAGAATTCAATGAATGTTAACTGGACATCATGAACAGTTCACACTGTGCCATACTGAATGATGAAAATGAAAGAAAAAAAAGTCAATCCATCAATTGGTTTGTTTCCATGACACCAAATTAACAATCTGCTTGTTTTCTCTTCCTCCAAAAAAAAAAGCAAGATATTTCAGGTTACACCATTAAACAAGAACTGAAGGATATAACACATCTTAGATTACTGCACAACTCCTGGAAAATTTATACATGTTCTGCCTTTGGTTTTACCCCTTAGGAAATGGTCTGCAATTGTGCTTTGTATTTTGAAAACATCTCTCTTATCAAAGGAAACCACAAGGACTTTATTAATAGTATCTCACTAATCTTCCAAAGATAGCTATAAGACAATAGCAAATTTTACTGATGAAGAAACAATTACAAAGGAGGCTAAGTGATTTTCTTAATGTTAATTAAGTTAATCACTGACTTAGTTGGCATTTGACACTTTTGATATCCTCCTTCTTAAATTGCTTTCCTTTTACTTCCATGACACTAAACTATTCTTACTCTTTGTTTTTTCTTATGAATTTAAGCTTTTTTACCAAAGAATAAATCTAATGATAAATTCATTTATTTTCCTCACTGCAACTTGTCTTTAATAATGTGTCTATATATATATATAGCTATGTCTACATACTTTTTGATGTTCTTTTTCATGTATAGTAGTTAAGAGTATGAACTCTGGAACCACAATATATTCTTTCAAATCTTGGTTCCCTTCCATGCTAGATATTTGACCTTGGGCCAGTTTCTTAATTTTTTGTACCTTGGATTTTCTATCTGTAAAGTTGGTTAAAAAAAAAAGTACCTATCTTCAGAAGGTTGTTTTGAGGATTCCATGAAAATATATATGAAATGGTTAGAACATTCTGGCATATCATAAGTACTCAATCAATGTTAACTCTTATTAATAACATTATTTCATATACACATTTCCATGTTGCTATATCGTGTTCTGTTGTGTTAATACATCTCAGTTTGCTTAGCCAAGTTCACCTTGCATGATTTTGGGTAAATTCATAGGAGTTTGGAAAATCTCAGAAAATCAAAATAGGACGTAGAACATATCCATCATTTTTGTTATTCTGTGGTTTTTTTTCAAACTCCTTCACTAGTTCAACTCCTTCCTCTCCTACTGATCTTAGACCCTTTCTCCCCAAGGCATTGCTACAACCTCAACACCGGCACTCAGCACCTCATAACTCTTTACTGCGGCCCGTGTAGGATGCACTGTAAACTGAGAAAGCCCCCATTAAAGTGATATAATATAGTGTTAGAACACAACACTCCTAGCAATGTCTATATGGCACCTTTATATAAATGCTCTATGGATAGATGAAATAATATGGTAATGGGGAACATATGGAAAAGGATGCTGGCAGCAGGCTGGGCCAGGCTGGGAAGGGACCTAGATGCCATGCTAGAGTTTAGATTTGATCTCATAAGTTAGGGAAAATCACTAAATTTTTCTGAGTTATAAATGTGGGAAATAAAAAAAAGGAAAAGCTACTTAAAAACTAGAAAGACTGTTTTAGCTTCCTAAATACTCAATAGTGAAGTTCATTTTGTCTTAACCTTAAGAAATAGTCTTAGTAAATTGAACTTTGAAACTGCCCCTGCCACCGTACTTCAGAACCTCCCTTTTCTTGTCCCTCCATATGGAGACTTTTTAAAGTTATATTTGCTTTTGTACTTTGTTTTAATGACATATTCTGGGGGTTTTTTGGTTGTTTGGGGGGTTTTTTGGTTGTTTGTTTTTTGAGGTTCAGTAATAACTCATGTTAAATGCCTTTTGGTGTTATAACATTTAAGAAAAACAATTGGTGTCCAATATTACCCTGTCTGAAAGACAGGCAGTAAGTAGCTAGAGGCCTGGGAAGCCTGAAGCTGAGCTAACTGCGAGTTCCAGGTGGTTAGTTTCAACTCTGAGAGAAATTTATATGGGAACATATAATTAATTACCTACCACCCTGCTTTTGTGACACTGAAACTTCAGTCTCAGTGACAAGCACCACTCAGAAATGTGGCTCTTAACCTGGAATGAAGCAAGTTATATTGCTAGTGGTCTAGAAGGAGATCAATGAGCAATATCATCACCTTGATAAAACCCCTTGAAGTCTACTTGAGCTATTGTTATCCCAAAGGGAAAGAGAACAATGAATTAGAGTACCTCAATAAAACTTCAAAAATGCAGGCTCCAAAGGAGTTCTGTTTTAGTACTATTATAACATAGTCATAGTGAACAACTCATCAGGAACCTTTCCCCATAGAGGCTTGTTTCTTTAAGTGTTTATTTTAGTGATTTTAGAGAGAGGAAGTGAGAGAGCAAGAAAAGACAGGAACGTCTCTTCCTCTATGTGCCCTGACCGAGGATCAAACTGGCAACCTCTGTATTTCAGAACAATGCTCTAACCAACCAAGCTATCCGGCCAGGGCCATAATGGCTTATTTTAAATATTTATTTTTCTCATACCTCAAACCCTGTGGAATTACAATGCTCTCAATGACTTATTAAAAAGTGTTGCAGAAAGGATGCTCTCGATTCGGAAATATTGTATTTCCTCCCCTGATTACAGCCTTACGTGTTGTTTATTTTTCATTCTGTATTTTTACAGAATTGATCCTCTGCATCTACATAGTTAGTTCTGTATTTGCTTTCCCAACTGCCTCAATGATGAAGAATTCTCTGGCAATATATTGTAGGCTAGAAGAAAATCTCTGTCTCATTTCCTTCACTTCAAAAGTAAATCCACTGTTTTGCCTCATCCACAGAAATGTAATGGGAATAGTTTCTTGCCACAAGAGTCAATCTGGTGCAGGAAGAGTGAAAGGCCAGGCCATAAGGCAACTGTCACAGCTGGCTGACTATACTGCCAGAATTACAGAGTCTAGAGCTAAACCAGGTGTCACAGTTCAAAATAAGGCAACTAGGGATTCTATGAAATGACTTTAAGGCCAGGCTGACAAGACACCCATAAAGCACTTTTTTGGACAGACTATAAAAATAACTTGCACCACTATTTTTACAATCTGACTTCTTTGTAAAGGTGAATTATAGACTGTTTGGCAGTGATACATTGGAGTAGACTTCTCTTCTTAAACCCTTGACAAGGCTGATGAAGTAGAAACTGGGTATAACCTTGCCCTGGGAAGGTAGGAAAAAGCAAGCTTGAAGTGAGGAAATTGAGTAAGGCCAGGAAACTGCAACAGTGAAAAGCTACCTTTACCTGTTTGGTCTCTACTCCTGTGTACAGTAAGTGCTTGCTTTGTGCCAGGCACTGTACTAAGGGTGCCAAGAGTCAGAAGGAGAATCGGGCATGATTCTTGTCCTAAAAGAGCCTACTGATTGGTGTGAATCAACTATGCTCTTAAAAGCTTATTTAGGACTTGGGGGAGCTTTACTTTTCTGATACTCCTGAGGACAGAAATTCATAACTCCTTTTGGGTCAGAAGTGCTGTCATCTGTAAAGACCTCCATGAGTCATGCAATTCAGTGATTCATCATCAGAGGGTCCATTCCCAAAATAGCAATGCTGCAAGAGAAAACAGCTTTTAATGCTATCATAGGGATCCTACTTATTGAAGACCCCAGACATTCCCTTCCATCTTCTCTGTTTGAGACAGACTATTCACCAAAGAAACACTGTGGCTAATCACATAATCTGCAAGCTCACATCCTCTGCTAGGGGCTGGGTCCTTCACTGTAATTACTAGCACTTGTTAAATTTCGACTCTAAGGAAAGTATAATAAAAAGGTGTCTGTTTATCTGAGGAACACTTATTAGAGTAATCAAGCTTGAAACTGTGATAGAAACACAAACCTAAGGTTACCATTTAGCAAACAGAAGGAAAAGGAGAACCCAGCAGAGCACGCCTTTGGAAGCACTCAGCACTGCATTTATTTATTTATTTATTTATTTATTTATTTATTTAGCCATATTGAATTGATAGATATTTCAGGACATGCCATGTCAAAATAAAAGAGTCAACTCCTGCCTTTAACAATAACATTGTATTATAAAAGCATTTTACAACTCCATCCAACCTTTGAGTTGAAATTACTGGTATGTGGGATAATGATTATCTTAAAACATTTTTCTATTCAAATTCATTATCCAGGTGTTCTCTGAATAATAGAAGCTGATAATAAATGGAAAGTGGAGGAGGATAAGGAAAGAGAGGGGAGTAAGGTTCTCCCAGTTAAGGGTTTTGTTGCAATAAGGGGATGAGGGACTATCAAGATACTTTTGTTGTCTTTTCATCTTTATAATGTGTTAAGTAATGCTTACAACATAAATTCAGCAGGCTTTTCTTGTCTTGTAACTCAGAAATTTTCTTTTTGCAAATAATAAATTTACAAATATGTTTATTAACTTACACAGCAATCTGACAATAAAATGGTGCACTCTTAGTATATTTTTTGCAGTGTTTTAAAGAAAATGCATATTGCCGTGTGATGAAACTCTAAATAGATTAAACAAAACATCTAAAAATTAAAAGTAGTTTTTAAAAAGGCAAAGAAATAAATACCACCAAAGAAAAAATATATTTTAGTTTAAATATAAAACTAAATTACTGGTTAATTAACCAAACTATACAAATCTAATAAAAAGCAAGACCAGCATGAAAGACCCAACATTTTTTTAAAAGCTAAACAATAAGGCATAAACTTGCATAATATTGAGTTTTATTTCCATTCTCTTCTTAACCTCTAGGGGATTATATATAAAAAAGAAACAATTTTCCAGCTCTGGCCGGTTGGTTCAGTGGTAGAGTGTCAGCCTAGCGTGTGGGAGTCCTGGGTTCGATTCCCGGCCAGGGCACACAGTTGAGAAGTGCCATTTGCTTCTCCACCCCTCCCCTTCTCCTTCCTCTCTGTCTCTTTCTTCCCCTCCCGCAGCCAAGGCTCCATTGGAGCAAAGTTGGCCCAGGCGCTGAGGATGGCTCCATGGCCTCTGCCTCAGGCACTAGAATGGCTGTGGTCACAACAGAGCAACGCCCCAGATGGGCAGAGCATCGCCCCCTGGTGGGCATACCGGGTGGATCCCGGTTGGGCACATGTGGGAGTCTGTCTGACTGCCTCCCCATTTCCAACTTCAGAAAAATACAAAAAAAAAAACCCAACTTTTCATTTTCTATTTGACATCAAATACCCTGAGCAAAGTATTTGCTATTCTGTTGAGGATTCTTTTCTTGGTAAGCTTTAGATATCATTGGGTATAGAAGTTTTAATCAAGGTGCCAAATTTAATTTTTTTATTGGTGTTTTTAAATAAATTTGATTTCTACAATGTCTTGCCTGCATAGCATTAAAAAACAACAAGAGAAATATCTATTGCTTAAAAAGTTGTTTTTTAAACAAACAGAATAATTCTATGTTGACAATTTGAAAATCTTGGGAGAGATAGTTCACTAGAGGAATTAAATATTACAAACGTGTTCTAGAGCATTTTCACTTTCTCTCCTAGAGTTTAACATGTAAAAGGACTATTTTTTCTTGGTCAAAAATACATTTTGTGTTCATTTCTTGTATTATGTTTGTTAGGACTCATTTTAAAGATGCACCAGAGCAGTTTTTCTATTCAAACACTTTCCCATGATAGTTGAATTTTGAGTACATAGCAAATAGCATCACTAAAATTGAGGGAAAGTTCCAGTGGGCTTTGTCTGACTGCTGCTTTGTCACCTCTCTTGTTTGTTCTGAAGGAAGGATAGTAGAACAGGCAATGGGGTAAGGGAGAGGTAGAAAAAGCTTGTAGATGTCAAGTAGGTAGGCAAGTATTGCTATGAACAACAGTTCCTTAACCAAGCCACATACTGTTGAGATTTCCATCATTTTGTGGTACATTAGTACCTTCAGTTATTTCAACTCACAGAAACACTCTACACCTCTCAGTATGTCTCTTCATATTTTCTATCCCACATGCCCCCCACTCTCTAGCTTCTCTTCATCCTCCTTGTTCTTTTACTTTTCCCCATTTCTTCTTTTCTTTCCTTTCCTAACACTTTACCATACAATGGAAATCCTGAGCAGACTCAGAGCAATCTCTGTACAAACATGGCTGCCTGATAGATTGTACATGTCCATTCCACATCAAACAATAATGGATTTTAGATCATCCACTTTATCAGATTACCTATGCCTCTGCTTGCCTTTCTTCCATTAGCACTGATAAGATATGATCATATAGATCATATAGATCTCGACTGGCTGTCAATCATATAGAATTTCTGTGTCAGTTCCCATGGTAACAGATAAAGATCTATCACAAGGAAAAATGTTATGACTATGCAAAAAGGATGCCAAAACTTTCAATTCAGACAGCCAGGAGACAGGTTAGCAGAGGATAGGCCTGAGACTTTGTTAGGCCAGCATGGTCAGGCAGATGTCAAGGTTTCAAAAAAATGTTAAGATGCAAGTATCCTAGAACTCAGCTTTGTTAGAGTGCCCAAGAAGATAGAGGTCAAGCAGAGAACCAGGGATATTAGACCTGCAGGTGCGAAGACCACAAAAAATCAAGTTACAACAACCCCTTCCATATCTGAACTTCGGGACAACATTTCTAGGAGCTATTTAACAACTGTTACCATGCACAACAATATAGGCTGCGTTTAAGGAGGTGTTAAACAGCTCTAGGGAACAGCATAGTTTCTGAAACTTTTTGGAGTCCTTTAAAAAGAGATGAAAATTTTTATTTTACAGAGCCTAGAAAGATAAGCCAGCAGACCTCAGGTGTCTTAGGGCAGATTACCGTTCTTTCCAGTTCTTATTAACAAAATTAAGCAAGGCAGATAGATGAAAGGATAGCTAATGTTGATGCACTTTATTGCCTTGCTTTTCTTTTTACTTCTCTGTGTTGACCTGCAACTGTGCAAAAGACCTTTGAAACACAAAAACCATCATTGTTTTCATCTAGTTTGCAGAGGCCTCTTTGAACTGAGTGTTAATGCCATCCTTCTCCAGCTCAGCCTAAAGTTGGACAGGAATCTAAAAAAGGCAATAAACAGGAGATGCTAACCATCAGGGCATCTCTATTTTTCTCCCTCTTTTACTCTGATGCATCCCGCAGAGTGAAATGAGTACCAATATATAACTCACAGGAAAAATACATTATTTTCAGCATATCACTGCTCTCCCCCATTAGCATGGATAATCAAGCATGGACTGTGAGCATTTGGATCCTTAAAAAGCAAAACTAAGTTTTATAAACACTTTCTGAGCCTTGTTTTAAGGGAGACAAAAAACCTTGTATTGGTTTCTATGACATTTATCAACATTAGGGATTTTAGGACACATTAAATAGCATCACAAGTCAGAGCAGATTGGATTCATTAATGGAATTGGACCGCCTCCCTAAACATCAGAGCAAGTTTTTCGTAACAAGAAACCTCACTTCCTCCACCTAGTTGAGCTGGAAAATTAATGTAGTGTGCTTCTGAAGAAACACATAATGAACATGATGAATTTTCATTATCTTGCTGGAAAGTGATTCTTTATGTTCTTATTCCAAATCACAGCAAGTAAATTTAATGTTCCCAAGCTGCTGAGCCTTCTTAAGACCTCACTATCAATTTGTGGGTGCTTCACCTGATTTCAACCTAGAATTGATTAGTGCTTTCTAAAAAAACACACATGTAGCAAGTTGCTACACTTCCAGATAAATCAAGTTATTTGGGGGACATTTCTTCTAAGAGGGAAAAATAAATAACAGCCTTTACCTGAACACCCTGTGGAGAGGCAGAGACCGAAACTGGATCTCTGACTTTCACAGGAAATTTGTACTCAGGGAGTTAAAAGTTTCCACTGATAACTAGGAGCCCATACTGACCAGCTCCTGGGCCAAGCTGATTTCAAAGTCTCTACTGCTCTTTGGTCAAAAGTCATAGCCCACAAATAGCATTCCAGAGCACTGTGAACCTTTAGAGACATGGACATTTTTTTTTGTATTTTTCTGAAGTTGGAAACGGGAGGCAGTCAGACAGACTCCCACATGCGCCCAACCAGGATCCACCAGGCACGCCCACCAGGGGGCAATGCTCTGCCCATCTGGGGCGTGCTTTGTTGCAACTAAAGCCATTCTAGCGCCTGAGGCAGAGGCCACAGAGCCATCCTCAGGGCCTGGGCCATCTTTGCTCCAATGGAGCCTTGGCTGTGGGAGGGGAAGAGAGAGACAGAGAGGAAGGAGAGGGGGAGGGGTGGAGAAGCAGATGGGCACTTCTCCTGTGTGCCCTGGCTGGGGATCAAACCTGGGACTCCCGCACACCAGGCCGACGCTCTACCACTGAGCCAACCGGCCAGGGCCAAGACATGGACATTTTAAGTAGATGTTCCATTTTCCTTTTTTAAGAAAAAACAAACAAACAAATATATTTTATATAGCATAAAATTCACCACTTCAAAGTGTATGATTTGGTGCTTTGGAGCATATTCACAAAGATGTGCAACCATTACCACTGTCTGATTCCAGAACATTTGTCTCTATAGATTGGACTGTTCTGGTAATCATTCCTTTTTGCATAAGCATTTTGTTTTTTATTTTTAAAAAGTAATCACTGGGTATTTCCCTTTAAAAAACAATAAATCAGTAGAAAGTGTTGAGGTGGTCCCATTTAAAATTCAAGTCTTTGAATAAACCAGTACGGAAACTTCCTTGGAAGAAACTTTCTTAGGGGACTTTATTTGTGGATGTAAATAGTCACCGAAGCACTGCTTGAGCACAAACTTTCCTACCAGATATGAATCTCTCTTCTTCCTTTGGTTGGGGAAATGAGGGGGAAGGTCTTACTTTATTTTTTGTCAGAGACAGGATAGGCTTGAATATCTCAAAGCCAGTTCCAATTTGTTTGTGTGAAGCAATATAGCTAAGCAAACTCCAAAATCAGGTAAACTGGGTTCAGACGATAGCTCTATGGGTTACAGACTATGAGGTTAGGGGCAGGTTATGCAACTTCTCTGAAGCTCAGTATTTCACCTGCAAAAAGGAGATGATAGTACCTATCTCATAAGATTTGTTTTGAGGACTAAATGTGATAAGTGATAAGTAATTGTAAATATAGCTAGAGATAAGTAGCTTGGGACTGTATCAGGCATTAGTAAGTTCTCAATAAATGATACCTAAAATTAAATCCCTGTTTTGTGCTAAGTACTGGTTTTTACATTTACTGGTTGCTTACTTACTGGTGCTAAGTGCACATCACCAAAAGGAAACATAGGATTATGAATAGAAAAAATGGCAATGCCTCTGAAAGATATCAATATAATGACATCTCTGATTAACTGTGTGAGATTACTATCACAATAGTAAACACTAACCCCAGATTAATTTCTTGAAAGGCAAGGTAAATTGACATTCTCGGGAAATTAAAATTCAATATATTCTGCAAATAATACTATAGCACATGAAAATCAATATGTTTCACCTTGTCTATGTGGTGGTCATAATATAGGTATAGCTATTCATGCACAGTATAATATAAAATCTGTAGATCATTAAGCTTTTTGATTTATCAAAGGTTACCACAAATCCCCAGGGACAAAAGATAAATGTCTCTCAACACAAGACTACTTTAAACATAATCCTTTCAAAATAAAGAATATACATTTTATAAAGTATGTGTGATGACTCAATAAGATCTATAAACATAATCAAGCATCTGTGTTCACTAATAAAAGTATCAAAGTTAAATATTTTATAACTGCATACATAGTACATCTGGTAGGTGCACAAAAACATGGGAATTACCATAGGTCTCTAGCTGTAATGGTTATTTAAGTCCATTCTCAGTTTAGATGGACAGTAAGTTAATGCTTAATACTGTTTATAGCAAAATAGTAATCTCAGAGCAGAGCCTTCTCAACAGAATTCCATTTCTATAGAATTTACGAAAGTCTCAAGACCATTTGAATCCCTAGTCCATGATACTACTTAAGCCTCATTAAATTACATCCAGGAAGAACAGATTGGAGCCTCTAATATTAACCAATGTCAAAAGAATGAGGAATCTGATATAATTGTGTTTAATTAACCCGATACTGGAATGTATATTTTTTTCTCTCACTCATTAGCAATGGCCATCTAGTTAGGTTCTGATGGTGACATGCCAAAGTCCATGACTGTATGAGACAATGATTCACTTTAGGAATTTTTTCCCACTGTGTTGTGGATGGGCTTCACTTCTAACAATCAGGATTTGGGTATAGACAGGAGGAACAGTGGTCAAGTGTTTTAGACCTCTTAGAATACAATTAACCATCTCTTTCTAGCACAAAAAAGTTTTAAACAGGGTAGAATAAATGGGGACTGGTAGGTGCCTAAAGAGTCCCAAGCTGTAGCCAAGTGGGCGTAAGGTCAGTCCTCTGCTCAACAACTCCCATCCTATCTTCTCCTGCACACTCCATCCTAAATCAGCTGAACTGGTTTCTGGTCCCGCTTCTGTCACTAACTGCATGATCTCAAGAAATGGACTCAATATTCTGGGCCTTTTTGCCCACATCTATAAAATATGGAACTGGAACAAGATAATTTATCTTTCTGTGCATCCCAGGATTCAATTCCAATACCGTTGGTCACTTTCTGTTTTATTCCTATCATTATAAGCACTTGGAATGAAGAAAGGACAAACCCACTCACATAGAGGCCTTCATTCAATAAGGCAGTGACTTAGACTTTCATTAACATTCACTCAGGTACTGTGTTGGTCCCTGGGGATTAAAGATGAATATGTCTCTGCCCTCAAAGATTTGTTATGAAATATATACAGTGGTCCCCGTCTATCACAGGGGTTAGGTTCCAGAACGTAATAGGTGAAAATCCCCAGATTAGTGACCTTATATTTATTTTATTATTTATTTATATTTTAGGGCTTTATAAACCCTCCCTACACTCTTACAAACCTTTCTCACACTGTTATTAACCATTTCCACACTCTTATAAACACTTCCTGTGCTCTTAAACATTTCTACACTTTTAAATCTACATAATTTTAACAACATATAAAATTCTATATGGGTACTCACCAGTAAATATATTACAACTTGAATGATGAAGATAATGATGATTTAATATTCTTTTAATATATGTTTAATTAATATTTTATATATTTTTTAATATTTTAGGCTAGAAAATGCTTATTTTACCACAAAATAATTAAAATAACAAAGAAATAAAAATACCTAAATACCACAAAATCCCACGATACAGAGAAAAATCCACAATACAAAATTAGATATATACAATTTAAAAGTCAACGAAACAGTGAGACCACGAAAAGTGAACCACAATATGGCGAGAGATGACTTGAACATAAAATACAGACGTATCTATAGTTATTCAAGGCAAGTGTCATTAGCTTCCTGGTTAAAGAGACATTGCAACCATAGGAGGTCATAACAAAATTTCAGTGGAAAGCTCTGCCCCTGAGCTCTAGCCAAGACCTAGATAATGGGCAGAAACAAAACTAGAGTTTAAGAGTAATGGCGGGATAGGAAGCGATACCGATAAATCTCCCCCAAAACTCAACAAGATCTTCAACCAGAAACAGAAAAACCTATACTTGGAGCCTCCAGATGCTTCGCAATACACTCAAAGGTATGGTCGAGTGAAAAATTGGCTAAATATATAACCAAACCCCGAAGGAAATAGGGAGTAAGAAATGCTCCGCCTTCCTCACTAACCTAAACAGGGCGGCTTTCTCTGGTAACTGTGAATATAGAAACTGAGATGGGCAAAGGGGGTGAATAGATCCAGGCCGCGGCACAAACGGCCAAACCAGGATGTGGCACGAAGATCCAAGCCGAGGAAAAACCGATCCTGTGGCAACCCGGGCAATACAAGCTAACACTCGCGCCGAACCCAAACAAAGAAAGACAAGCGGGGCGGCCATTTTACCCTGGTCGGTGCACAGTTAGTGGGCGAGAGATTTCTTCCTAAGCCCCGGAAGTGGGTGCCCGTGTTACCCCACAGAGAGGCAGAGTCAGAGGCCTTTCTGTGGGCTGAAAGCAGAATCTCTGGGCAGCCCCAGTGCTCTGGGAAAGCCACGCACAGGAGGGAGCGAGAACTAATTCCAACGGTGGAAATTTTCCATGCTGGTGGGGGTTTCACTGAGGGAAACGCGGCCGGCCTCATATCCTGGTCTGCGCGCGCAGACAGTGAATGAGAGATTCCTCTGAGTGCCTCGGCAGTGCGCGCCTATGTTATAGCACAGAGGGGCAGAGTCAGGGGCCTTTCTGTGGGCCAAAGCGGAATCTCGGGCCACCCCAGCGCCTTGTAAAAGCTGCGCACGGGGACGGAGCAAGACTCAATTCCAACACTGCAACTTTTCCATGCGGTTGGGGGTTTCACTCAGAGCATGAGACTGCTGGCCAGATATCCTGGTCTGCGCACACAGATAGTGAATGAGAGTTTCCTCCAAGCGCCCTGGAAGTGGGCGCCCCACCTGTGTTACCAGACAGAGTGGCAGAGCCAGAGGTCTTTGAGTGGGCGGAAAACCCGCCTGATTATGCTAGCAGCTCTGACTGACTGAGCATTACCAAGAGCCCTGTGTTGAGTGGAAATAGAGTGGGGAGTTGCCAGCTCTTTGAGCCTCTAACTATCCAGGCAGAGGCAGCAGCAACCCCATAGCTGAATTATCAGGCTACTAATTGAGGAAGGAAAGACTAGGAGAAAGGCTCCAGGAACACGGACTCTCTCACTGTCGGAGCCTATAAATGCTAATGAGCCTCGACTCCCAATGAGACTAAAGCACAATACATGACATTGCCATAGAGACTTATCAACTGCAAACCTCTACCTGAGCGTGCCAAAGGGGCAGAACCCGGGGTACAGAGTCACCGACCAGGAAGAGGGAGAGAAAAGTAAAAGCAAGAAGATAACCTCTCAAAATCAAGAATAATCTGCAGACTTTATAACCTATCCCATTTTATTATATTTGTTCGTTTGTTTCTCTTATCTTCATTCTTGATACTTTTTTTCCTCCTCCAATTTGGCCGATTAACTCTCTACCGGTCTTACTCTCTACTCTTCTTGAACTACACTACCCATAAGTGTTACATCTCCCATTATCTTTTCTCTCCTCTTCCTTTCTCTCTATGAGGGTTGCACTCCAAAACCCTTAACTCTCTCTCTCTCTCCTTTCTTTTTTCTTCTTTTAGTGGCTCCCTCTTTTTTTCTCTCTCTCTCTTTCTTTTCTCCCTCTATATTAGTTTCTTCCTTTCTACTTTACATCTCCTCTCATTCAAATCTCAATAACAAACAAATTATCTTATCGGGACTCAAACTTATGTTTGTGGTATTTTGGGGTTTTTTTTACTTCACCTTTTTAACTCACTAGCAGTGCTCCCATCCCTGGCTCTCCATTTTATCTAGTTCTTGTTCCACTAAATACAATAGTAATTTTTTAATTTGTCCCCCCATTTTTCTGTTTTCCTCTTATTCCTCTCATCATAACTCTTGGACAACCAACACCTAAAAGTAAATCATTTTATTCTTGACCCAAATTTTTTCCTTATTTCCTTTTTGTGGGTCCATACCCACTTTTTTCTTTTTCTTTTTTTTCTTTTTTTTTGCCCCTTTATTACTTTTCCCCAATTCAGGCCCTCCATCACAGGCATTGTTTGTTAAAATTCACAGTTCACCACAAGATTTTCTCAAGAAAGAGGGGAGAGGAGAGGAGAGGAAAAAAGGAGGGGGGAATAATTTCCTTTTTTTTTATTTTTATTTTATTTTATTTTTCTTTATTTCATTATTAATTTTTTTAAAAAAAACAACTCTTCGATATTTTTTATTTTTTTATTATTTTTTTATTTTTTTAACTTTTTATTCTTTATTAAATCTCATTAATACTATCAACAAAACCACCCTCAGATGCCATTAAGGAAGAGAAAATCGAATATCATGGATACAAAAGAATGAGAGGTAACACAGCTAGATGAGGAAAACTCTATGGAGAAAAAATTTAATATATTGGAAACCTTGGAGCTAAATGACAGAGAATTCAAGATAGAAATCCTAAAAATCCTCCGAGATATACAAGAAAACACAGAAAGGCAATTTAGGGAGCTCAGAAAACAACTCAATGAACACAAAGAATATATGTCCAAGGAAATTGAAACTATAAAAACAAATCAAACAGAGATGAAAAACTCAATTCACGAGCTGAAAAACGAAGTAACAAGCTTAGCTAATAGAACAGGTCAGATAGAAGAGAGGATTAGTGAAATAGAAGACAAGCAACTTGAGGCACAACAGAGAGAAGAAGAAAGAGACTCAAAAATTAAAAAAAATGAGATAGCCCTGCAAGAATTATCTGACTCCATCAAAAAGAATAACATAAGAATAATAGGTATATCAGAGGGAGAAGAGAGAGAAAATGGAATGGAGAACATACTCAAACAAATAATAGATGAGAACTTCCCAAGCCTGTGGAAAGAACTAAAGCCTCAAGTTCAAGAAGCAAAGAGAACTCTGAGTTTTCTTAACCCCAACAAACATACTCCAAGGCATATCATAATGAAATTGACACAAATCAACAGCAAAGAAAAAATTCTCAAGGCAGCCAGGGAAAAAAAGAATACAACATATAAAGGAAGACCCATTAGATTATCATCAGATTTCTCAGCAGAAACTCTACAAGCTAGAAGAGAGTGGACCCCAATATTTAAAGTCCTGAAAGAGAGAAACTTTCAGCCACGAATACGATACCCATCAAAGCTATCCTTCAAAATGAAGGAGAATAAAAACATTCACAGATACAGAAAAGATGAGGGAATTTATCACCAGAAAACCCCCACTCCAGGAATTACTAAAGGGGGTTCTCCAATCAGATACAAAGAACAAAAAAAAAACAGAGCCACAAGTAAAAGCTCCAAGAAGAACACAATAAAACCAAATTTAAACTGTGACAACAACAAAAAGAAAGAGGGGGAGAAGATGGAGATTAACAGTAGCAAAGGACGATGGAATGCAAAAGTACTCACAAAATAGTTTGCTACAATGAACAGGGTAGGGATCCTTTTCATTACTCAAAGGTAACCACCATTGAAAAAACCACCACAGAAGCACATTACATAAAAGAGATAGCAACAGAGGAAAGATGTATGGAATACAACCAAATAAAAACAAAAGATAGAAAAATGAAAGAGAAGGATCAAACAACACACAAAACTAACGGAAAGCAAGATATCAAATGGCAATAGGGAACTCACAAGTGTCAATAATTACACTAAATGTAAACAGATTAAACTCAACAATAAAAAGGCACAGAGTAGCAGAATGAATTAAAAAAGAAAATCCAACTATATGCTGCCTACAGAAAACTCATCTAAGTAACAAGGATAAAAACAAATTCAAAGCGAAAGGCTGGAAAACAATACATCAAGCAAATAACATCCAAAAAAAAAGCAAGTGTAGCAATACTCATATCGAATAATGCTGACTTGCTGACTACAAGACAGGAAAAGTACTCAGAGACAAAAATGGCCATTTCATAATGGCTAAGGGGACACTGAATGAAGAAGACATAACAATTCTTAATATATATGCACCAAACCAAGGAGCACCAAAATATATAAGACAGCTACTTATTGACCTTAAAACAAAAACTGACAAAAATACAATCATACTTGGAGACCTCAATACATCACTGACGGCTCTAGATCAGTCATCTAAACAGAGAATCAACAAAGACATAGTGGCCTTAAATAAAACACTAGAGCATCTGGATATGATAGACATCTACAGGACATTTCATCCCAAAGTGACTGAGTATACATTTTTCTCCAGTGTACATGGATCATTCTCAAGAATTGACCATATGTTGGGCCACAAAAACAACGTCAGCAAATTCAGAAAAATTGAAGTTGTGCCAAGCATATTTTCTGATCATAAAGCCTTGAAACTAGAATTCAACTGCAAAAAAGAGGAAAAAAAATCCCACAAAAATGTGGAAACTAAACAACATACTTCTAAAAAATGAATGGGTCAAAGAAGAAATAAGTGCAGACATCAAAAGACATATACAGACTAATGAAAATGACAATACGACATATCAGAATCTATGGGATGCAGCAAAAGCAATGATAAGAGGGAAGTTCATATCACTTCAGGCTTATATGAACAAACAAGAGAGAGCCCAAGTGAACCACTTAACTTCCCACCTTAAGGAACTAGAAAAAGAAGAATAAAGAAAACCCAAAACCAGCCGAAGAGAGGAGATAATAAAAATCAGAGCAGAAATAAATGAATTAGAGAACAGAAAAACTATAGAAAAAATTAATAGAACAAGGAGCTGGTTCTTTGAAAAGATCAACAAAATTGACAAACCCTTGGCAAGACTTGCAAGGAAAAAAGAGAAAGAACTCATATAAACAAAATCCAAAATGAAAGAGGAGAAATCACCACGGACATCGTAGATATACAAAGAATTATTGTAGAATACTATGAAAAACTTTATGCTACTAAATTCAACAACCTAGAAGAAATGGATAAATTCCTAGAACAATACAACCTTCCTAGACTGAGTCAAGAAGAAGCAGAAAGCCTAAGCAGACCTATCAGTAGAGAAGAAATAGAAAAAAAACATTAAAAACCTCCCCCCCAAAAAAGTCCAGGCCCTGATGGCTATACCAGCGAATTTTATCAAACATTCGAAGAAGACTTGGTTCCTATTCTACTCAAAGTCTTCCAAAAAATTGAAGCAGAAGCAATACTTCCGAACACATTTTATGAGGCCAACATAACCCTCATACCAAAACCAGGCAAGGATGGCACAAAAAAAAGAAAACTACAGGCCAATATCTCTAATGAATACAAATGCTAAAATACTAAACAAAATACTAGCAAATCGAATACAGCAACATATTAAAAAAATAGTACATCATGATCAAGTGGGATTCATCCCAGAATCTCAAGGATGGTTCAACATACGTAAAACGGTTAACGTAATACACCATATCAACAAAACAAAGAACAAAAACCACATGATCTTATCAATAGACGCAGAAAAGGCTTTTGATAAAATACAACACAATTTTATGTTTAAGACTCTCAACAAAATGGGTATAGAAGGAAAATATCTCAACATGATAAAGGCCATATATGATAAACCATCAGCTAACATCATATTAAATGGCACTAAACTGAAGGCTTTCCCCCTTAAATCAGGAACAAGACAGGGTTGTCCACTCTCTCCACTCTTTTTTAATGTGATACTAGAGGTTCTAGCCAGAGCAATCAGACAAGACAAAGAAATAAAAGGCATCCATATCAGAAAAGAAGAAGTAAAGGTATCACTTTTTACAGATGATATGATCCTATACATCAAAAACCCCAAAGAATCCACAAAAAGACTACTAGAAACAATAAGCCAATACAGTAAGGTCGCAGGATACAAAATTAACATACAGAAGTCAATAGCCTTTCTATATGCCAACAATGAAACAATTGAGAACGAACTCAAAAGAATAATCTCCTTCACGATTGCAACAAAAAAATAAAATACTTAGGAATAAACATAACAAAGAATGTAAAGGACTTATATAATGAAAACTATAAACCATTGTTAAGGAAAATCAAAAAAGATATAATGAGATGGAAGAATATACCTTGTTCTTGGCTAGGAAGAATAAATATAATCAAGATGGCTATATTACCCAAAGCAATATACAAATTTAATGCAATTCCCATCAAACTTCCAATGACATTTTTTAAAGAAATAGAGCAAAAAATCTTCAGATTTATATGGAACTATAAAAAACCCCGAATAGCCAAAGCAATCCTAAAGAAAAAGAATGAAGCTGGGGGCATTACAATACCTGACTTCAAACTATATTATAGGGCCACGACAATCAGAACAGCATGGTATTGGCAGAAAAATAGACACTCAGACCAATGGAACAAAATAGAAATTCCAGAAATAAAACCACATATATATGGTCAAATAATTTTTGATAAAGGGGCCAACAACACACAATGGAGAAAAGAAAGCCTCTTCAATAAATGGTGCTGGGAAAACTGGAAAGCAACATGCAAAAGAATGAAACTGGACTACAGTTTGTCCCCCTGTACAAACCTTAACTCAAAATGGATCAAAGATCTAAACATAAGACCTGAAACAATTAAGTACATAGAAGAAGACATAGGTACTCAACTCATGGACCTGGGTTTTAAAGAGCATTTTATGAATTTGACTCCACAGGCAAGCGAAGTGAAGGCAAAAATTAATGAATGGGACTACATCAGACTAAGAAGTTTTTGCTCAGCAAGAGAAACTGAGAGCAAAATAAACAGAAAGCCAACTAAATGGGAAATGATATTTTCAAACAACAGCTCAGATAAGGGCCTAATATCCAAAATATACAAAGAACTCATAAAACTCAACAACAAACAAACAAACAATCCAATAAAAAAATGGGAAGAGGATATGAACAGACACTTCTCCCAGGAAGAAATACAAATGGCCACCAGAAATATGAAAAGATGCTCATCTTCTTTAGTTATTAGAGAAATGCAAATCAAAACTGCAATGAGATACCACCTCACACCTGTTCGATTAGCCATTATTAGCAAGACAGGTAATAGCAAATGTTGGAGAGGCTGTGGAAAAAAAGGAACCCTCATACACTGTTGGTGGGAATGTAAAGTAGTACAACCATTATGGAAGAAAGTATGGTGGTTCCTCAAAAAACTGCAAATAGAACTACCTTATGACCCAGCAATCCCTCTACTGGGTATATACCCCAAAAACTGAGAAACATTGATACGAAAAGACACATGCAGCCCCATGTTCATTGCAGCATTGTTCACAGTGGCCAGGACATGGAAACAACCAAAAAGCCCATCAATAGATGACTGGATAAAGAAGATGTGGCACATATACACTATGGAATACTACTCAGCCATAAGAAATGATGACATCGGAACATTTACAGCTTAATGGTGGGATCTTCATAACATGATACGAAGCGAAATAAGTAAATCAGGAAAAAACAGGAACTGCATTATTCCATACGTAGGTGGGACATAAAAGTGAAACTAAGAGACATTGATAAGAGTGTGGTGGTTACGGTGGGGAGGGAGGAATGGGAGAGTAAAAGGGGGAGGGGGAGGGGCATAAAGAAAACAAGATAGAAGGTGACAGAGGACAATCTGACTTTGGGTGATGGGTATGCAACATAATTGAACGACAAGATAACCTGTACTTGTTATCTTTGAATATATGTATCCTGATTTATTGATGTCACCCCATTAAAAAAATAAAATTTAAAAAAAAACTAGAGTTTAGGGGACTGTTTGGATCCCTGAAGAGAGCACCAAAGAGACTCAGCTCAGGGATTTGGTGTTTTTATCACAATTATGAATTCTCCAATACCACATGTGACCAATTCCCTCTTCTCAGGTGGAATTCAGCCTGACTGTTTCATCTCCAATACAAAAGCCACACCTCTTTCACCTAATTCAAAAGTTTTCTCGGTTTTTGCCTTCCTATCTCTACCTCACACCAGGACCATTTTTCACCCCTGTACATCTCTATTGGTAGAGAAGAATACCATAAAGGCCCTATGCTATTTTGGGTTTCCATCAGCTAGATATGATGCTAGGCAAATTGTTTCTGATGCCAAAAACAAACCTGTTTTTTCTTCCTCCTCATCTACTACTACCACCTTCTATCTGTACAGTTTCTAAAGCACTCTGAAGATGCAGATACCTAGGTTCAGAAAGAAGAAATGACTTGTACAAGTTTACACAGTCTATAAATATAAAAATCTTTAGAGGTTCAAAAGAACACGTGCATTGAAGGTGTTGCCAGAGGTATTGAAGGATGTTGCCAGAGAAGGCCAACTAGGCAGTCAGTATGAGGCTTCACAATGGAGGTTAACTTTGACAAATTTGCTCTGGTCCAAAATTTGGTCCTCAGCCTCACCCATTAAAAAATACAATTTTGACAGTGCCCCAGTGTTCATCTGACTCATGCTAAGAAAGTTCCCAAATAAACTGGCATATGCAACAAGAATGCTTAAATATTCATTTGCAATATGAATTATTACTACAAGGGGAACTCGATTCTCAAATTCTGTAGCCATATTCCCTATAAACAAGCTAGTTGAAAAGATAAGTTATAGGCATACCTTGGAGGTATTGTGGCTCCAGATAACTGCTATAAAGTGAATATTGCAATAAAGTGAGTAGTAATCTTTTTGCTTGTGGAGGGTCTTGGCTTCAATTTGTAAAAAGAAATGCATCATCTGTGAAGCGCAGTGAAGTGAAATGCAATAAAACGAGGTTTGCCTGTATAATCAGAAAGTTGATCAGTGAGCTTGGAATCATTAGCAAGTGAGGTAATTAAATTATGTAAATATTCGGTGACAGCACATCTTTGTAATCTAACAAATAATCTCCAAAATGAAGATAAACTTGCCATAAGAACTGTCTCTTAGACACCCACACCCTTAGACAGAACTGAACACGTTTTGCAGTTTAATTGTCAGAGGACAATCCATTTCGAGAGTCTTCGGGAGACACCTGTCACTTCCATGGACAGCAACCAAGACCAGACTTTCTGAATACATCTGCAATGCTTTCAATGTCATCTTTCTGTCTCACTATCAAATAGGGATGATCCCACATTCTTCCCAGAGTTGTTCCAGGAGAAATATGAAATAAATGCAAAAAAATGCTTTTAAAGTACCACTGTGCACAAAATGATCATTTTTCTGTCCTTAAACTTAACCAAATAAAGTGGTAAACAAGAGCAGAGAGCACTTACTGGAAGAATTTTCAAAGAAAAAAATATCAGTCAGCTAAAAACTTAGGGAATTCTTACTTAAATAATGTTTTTATTTAAGCTCTTCAAGGTGATCACTTATTTCCAAAATAGTGTTGATGCAAGTTATACAATGAAATGAGGTCAGTGAGTGCAGGTTCTTTCCCAACCAGGAATGGGAGAAGGCTGGGGTAATCACTGCACAATTAGTTGTTAACTGATAAATGAGGAGTCAAATGGATGGATGACAGAAGAGTGAAGATCAGCCAAAAGAAGATATATTGGCTGACTTATGAGAAAGATAAAGTAAGAGGGAGAAGAAGAGGGGGTGAGAGAATGGGATTGAATCTGAAAGCTCTAAGAAATAAATAAATGTAGCAAAGAGGTCCTAGGTATCAGCAATCACCAGAGGCAAAAAAAAGAATTTCTTCCGCTCCCACCAACCACATGGAATGTTTCTCTCTCTGGGAAGAGGAGGCAATTATTTCTTTGGGAGATTGATTACACTTACACAGGCCATACTAAAAGTTGACCTCATATTATATTAATCAAATTTCACTTCAAACTCTTATTTTTTGATTGTTCACATGTTTCATTTTCCAAATTGGGAGTAGGCAGAAAATGGTATGTTATTGTCAGAGATAAAATATACCTATATTTCAGAATGACATGTTTTCTGCTAGAGATTTCTTTACTTCAAACATGCTCATTAAAAACATCCTTTTGGTAGTAGGAGAAGCAGAGGTAAAAAAAAAAAAGACTAAATTAGCCTGACCAGGTGGTAGCTCAGTAGATAGAGATCAGCTTGGGATGCAGAGGACCCAGGTTTGAATCCCCGAGGTCACTGGCTTAAGGGTGGGGTTCCTGGCTTGAGCGTGGGATCATAGATATAAGCCCATGGTCTCTGACTTGAGCCCAACGGTCAGTGGCTTGAAGCCCAAGGTCACTGACTTGAGCAAAGGGTCACTTGCTCTGCTGGAGCCCCCACATGAAGACATATATGAGAAAGCAATCAATGAACAACTAAGATGTCGCAATGAAGAATTGATGCTTCTCATCTCTGTCCTTTCCTGTCTGTTGCCATTTTTCTCTTGCTTTAAAAAAAATAAAAGATTAAGCCAGTCACCTATGATACTGCTATTACATGCCTACTGGTATGTTCAAAGGCATGTCCCTAAATAGTCTCTCAGATATAACACCATATCTACATATGATAACAGTGTTTATAAAAATGAAAATAAGACCTTAAAAGTCAATTAGAGAAATCCTATGATCTAATCTTAGAACATGTGTAAAAGGAAATGAGAACAGGAGGCTATATTTTTCTGAAGAAAGATTCTGAGCCAAAACACACAGTATAGATAACCCCATGAAAGGAATGAGAGTTGGAAGGTAAAAGGAAAGAGGGCCAAAGGCATAACAGAAGTTGGGCATGGAACAGGCTTTAAACAAAGACAGCAATTCCTTGGTCTAACTAACCTAAGTGACTGAAATGCCATGTGGATGAGGGTTCTGGTTCATTACTACTTTGACCCTGCCTCTAAATCTGATGACCTTCTTGCATCGCCCCCACAGCTTTGGGAATAATAGAGACCTTCCTTTCATAGAGTCCTCCTGACTTGGGTCCTTTTAAAGCAAACCAAGATAGTCTCCCCTCCCAATATGGAGTCCAGAAGAATACAAAAAACAGTCATTCTGCTGGGGCAGAGGTAAGGGTGGAGGGAGAAAGAGCAAGTAGCCTCATGCTGCATCTACCCTGGAAATTCATCCTCTCTGTCACACAGGCCAGCAAGCACTCAACTGGGTAGTTCCAGGTGCCACAGGATTACCACATCATCTTGACCAATAGGAATCAGTCACGCAGGTGACTGCTGAGTTTTCAATGCAAAAGATACCTGTGAAACACAGACATTCAGACATTTAGCCCCTTAACATCAGGAAACTCACCTTAATTCATGTTTATGTGTCTTCTAACTCAGGGTCTAGCTGTCTACCTGATAAACAGAAGCTGTCCCATAAATAATGTTTTGTTATTTTACCCAGGTAAAGTACAAAGATAAAAATAAAAACAACAGCTTTAGAATCAGGGAATATGTATTCTAGTACTAATTCTACCATGAAAAAGTTGTGTTTTTTTTCTGGGGTTTTTTTTTTTTTTTGAATTTTTATGAAGTGAGAAGCAGGGAGGCAGAGAGACAGACTCCCCCATGCGCCCGACCGGGATCCACCCAGCCCGCCCACCAGGGGGCGATGCTTTGCCCATCTGGGGCTTTGCTCCATTGTAACTGGAGCCATTCTAGCACCTGAGGTGGAGGCCATGGAGCCATTCTCAGTGCCCAGGCCAACTTTGCTCCAATGGAGCCATGGCTGCAGGAGGGGAAGAGAGAGACAGAGAGGAAGAAGAGGGGGATGGGTGGAGAAGCAGATGGGCACTTCTCCTCTGTGCCCTGGCCGGGAATTGAACCTGGGGCATCTAAACACCAGGCTGATACTCTACCACTGAGCCAACCGGCCAGGGTCAAAAGCTGTGAGTGTTTAGGCCAGTCTCTCTCCCTCTCTGGCCTCACTTCCCCAAGCAGGTTCCCAGTGGTTTGTTCTCTCACTTCATTCAGTTTTCCTTTCAGATATTCCTTCCTTGGAGAGGCTTTCCTCACCAGCCTATGAAAGATATCACCACCCACCTCATACCTCTTAACCTCTACTCTACATCACTTTTATTCCTATCAATTACATCTGATTTTAAATTGCTTTTATCTATTTCTTTGTTTACTGTCTCCTTGCCCTCCACCCCCAGTCCCACCAACAGAGTTTAAGTTCTATTAAGGCAACAATTTTTCTTTGTCTCTGAATCTTTTACACTGCTGTTTCTTTAGCTTCAGAGCACAGTGCCTAGCACACAGTAGGTGTAATTAATATCTGTTGAATTAAAAATTAACAGCATAGTAGATGCTCAATAAATGTATGTACAATGAGATGATGAAGGTTGCGACGTGGATGAGCTCAAGGTCCTTCCCAGAGTTGAAAGTCTATGGACCATGGCATGCACATGTTCTGATAAGAATCTGGCATTCCAGCAGACAACTTCATATTTGCTCCCAAGTACCAGTGAAAGATCAAGCATTTTCTCCCCTGGGTTCCTAGAGTCAAGAGCTGAAGGTTTTCAGCACCTCTCTGAGTTGGACACCAGAGGGCAATATATCCACACTTACTGCTTCTCTCCAGGGCCAGAGGTGGGGGAATCCAAGTTTTGGATAAATGGCAGTACTCGGGTGTCAAATTGGCATGTCAGGACCGGCGCCTAACTGCCCCCTGATGTGAGGAGCTTCAGACTGCGGAACAAAGGTTTCAGTAAAGACTTCATTCAAAATTTGTAACATGGAAATCAAATGTGAACAACAGACTCAAAACTATCTGTTCTTGCCAAGGCCAAGACGAACTCCATGGCCAGCTGCCAGAAGTGTCCTGGGTTGTTCTACACACACTAGGGGAGGGAGCCACGTTTCCTCCTAACAAAAGGCTATTATGCAAAAGGCTGCCTACCAAACACAATCTTCCTTTTCATATATAACAAAAGTAATATAATAAAATAATGATAATCTTATGGTTTATGATTATCCCAAGTTAGCACCAAAAAAAAAAAAAATCAAAAACCAAAAACAAACAACAAAAAAAATGCCCTAGCATCAAAGTAAGCTGATATTACAAGCTTATTATTTGGCTCTCCAAGAAATTTATCATTGTGTCTTGGTTAAAATGCATTTTAATTAAAATGCTGTACCAATTATAAATTGGGTTTTTTGTTGTTGTTGTTGTTTTAAAGCCATTTACTCCACAACAGTTGCCTTAGATTCTTTTTTTTAAAATTTTTATAAATTGGGGTTTTTTAAGAATACAATCAAATCCAAAAATTGAAACTCCTACTATAATATTAAAGGTGAATATGAAAAAAATATAAAGAAAAACATATTATAGTTATCATGTATGGACATATGCACATAATTTCTATTAAGAAATTTAGGATATTAATGAGAATCCAAAATCATCAACTATGTGAATTTCTATTGGGATGGCATATTCTATTATTTTTCAATTCTCAACTACCATGATGCTGATATTTAATTTTAATCATACCCTTTTTATAAAATAAAAGGTTTGATGTTATTAATAAATATACTCCAAATCTTATATCTAAACAGATTCCTCCTCATATTTTTTTCTAAGTCACCAAACGCAGAATATCCTAACATTGCATCTTCATGACATCTTTTTATGGAATCCAATCTTACAAACAACCTTTCAGGTCACAACTGCAGTCTTCTCCCAATACTAACAGCCTATATATTTCTGTGGAAAAACAAAAATCTCTGTCTTCAGAACCAGATCACTGCCATGGGCCTCTGAGAGGCTTTTGTATGATATTTCTTCTATAAACCTACATAGCTTCCCTGTAAGCTTTTGATGAATTAAAGTGTTCATTTGGAACTAGATAAGCTTAGCAGGCTTGTCCCTGCAAGTTCCTGCCTGTTAATAAAGTCGAGAGTATTTCAACCCTCAGGAGGTAAAAAAAAAAAAAGAGCTAGTCCATCTTGTGCTGTCAGAGGTGATCATTTTCAGTTGGCCCCCTCATAGTGCCAGCAAATATATCCCTTTTAGAATAATCTAAACCAAGCTAAGATAGGAGGCTTCTTCTCCATATGCATACAAGACAGCATAATGAAAGAAAAAAAAAACGGCCCTAAACTTATCTAAATAATTCCACAGATAATTTGAAAAACCAAAGCCTCTAATGCAATCCTTTTTCCTTTGAACAAGACATGTGCACAAAACTGTTTTCATTTAGCATTTTTATCCCAGCTGCCCTAGATTCACTTCACCTGGGCAGGGTGTGGACACCAGTAAGCAATGCTTGGTGTCTGCTCCATTTTTAAATTCTTATCATTTCTATGGAGGTTTTTAATCAAGAGAACAGGAAATAAGCTAAAAGCAATAAAACAGAACAGAGCAGGGTCTGTGAATTCCAGGGAAAAAAATGTAAGTGCTTAAGAATGGCCCTAAGCACAAAGGTTTGTGTGAAAGTTGCTAAGAAGGAATTGAAGGAGTAGACAGCTAGTTATGGCTTATTGAAAATATATGAAGTTTACTCCAAGGATTGCAGAGGGGGTGGAGGGAGAGTACACCATACATGCCTGTTTATTTCTTTATTTCTCTAATCTGACCTCCCAGTGCTCTCTAGCTTTCTCCCATTCATTTCTTCCCCCTGCCTCTACTCATTGTCTTTTTGTTCACCTTGGGGAATAGAAAGACCTAAATCAATGACTGCTACCTTAAATTCGAGTTGTAAATAAGTGGCTGAAGATTCTACTGGTTTCCCCATCAGATCTGAGGGAAATTTTAGAATCTATTTAGAATCAAATCTAAAATGCTTCTGCACAGTGAAAGAAACTGACAACAAAACAAAAAAACAGCCAACCAAATGGTAGTTGATATTCACAAACAATAGCTCTGATAAGGGGTTAATATCCAAAACCTATAAAGAAGTCACAAAGCTCAGTAACAAACAATCCATTTTAAAAATGGGGGCAAGACCTGATCAGACACTTCTCTTATGAAGACATACAAAAGAACAAACAGATATATGAAAAAATGCTCATCTTTGCTAGCTATTGGAGAAATGTAAATAAAAACTACAATGAGATACCACCTCGCACCTGTTAGTTTAGCTGTTATCAATAAGACAGGTTACAACATGTGTTGGGGAGGCTGTGGAGAAAAAGGAATGCTCAAGGACTCCCAGTGAGAATGTAAATTAATACAGCCATTATAGAAGATAGTATGGCAGTTCCTCAAAAAATTGAGAATAGAACTACCATATGACCCAGCAATCCCTCTACTATGTACCCCCAAAACTTGAAAACATTGGTATGTAAAGACACATGCACCCCCATGTTCATCACAACATTATTCACAGTGGCCAAGACATGGAAACAACCAAAGTGTTCCACAATAGAGGATTGGGTAAAGATGTTGTGTGTGTATATATATATACACATAAACACACACACACACACACACACACACACACACACACACAATGGAATACTATTCAACCACAGAAAATGATGATATATTCCCATTTAAAACAACATGGATGGACCTTGAGAACAATATAGTGAGTGAAATAATCAGAGAAAGCTAAGAACTGTCTGACTTCACACATAGGTGGGATATGAAACTGAGATTCATGGGTATAGATAAAAGTGAAGTGGTTACCAGAAGAAACAGGGTGTAGGGAGTGGATTAAGGGGGGACAAATATGTGGTGACAGATAATGATTTGACTTTGGGTGATGGGTATAGAACATAATCAACAGTTCAAATGTTACAGATATGTTTACCTGAAACCTAGGTATTCTTATTGACTAATATCACCCCATTAAATTTAATTTCTAAATTAAAAATAAATAAATAAAAACCTATTTAGTGAGTAGGAAGTACAGTAGTCCAACCTTAGCCACAGGGGATATGCTCCAAGACCCTCAGTGGATGCTTGAAACCACAGACACTACGGAACCCTATATATTTTTTTCCTATACTTACAAAACTTTATACTTATAGGAAGCACTTCATGGCTTCTCTTGTCATATCTGAATTACCAGCATCACTACTCTTGTGCATTGAGGTCATTATTAAGTAAAATATTAGTTATATGAACACAAGCACTGTGATCCCATGACAGTCCATCTAATAACTGAGATGGCTACTAAGTTACTAATGGGCAGTGGGCACCTACAGAATGGAGGCACCAGACAAAGGAAGGATTCACATTCCAGATCAGACAAGAGCAGGGCACACGAGATCTCATCATGCTACTCAGAATGGCACACATTTGAAAACTTATGAATTATTTACTTCTGGAAATGTCTACTTAACATTTTTGGACCATGGTTGACTAGGAGCAATTAAAATTGCAGAAAGCAAAACCACAGATAAGGGTGGACTACTGTGGAAAAACAGATTCTAAGAGGCAAAACAATGTCCCTGTATTGGCTACTATAGTACACTTTGAATGCCTTCATCTTAGTCTATCACAATATATTGAAAATACCTATTTATCTATGTCTTCCCTGCTACACTGTGAACCCCTAGAAAGTAGGATCAATGTCTCCATCACTTTTGTGTCTCAATATTTACTTCAGAGCCTGACACAGGAGGGGTAATTAAATAAGTATTTGTTTAACTGAACCAATATCTGTATAAACAGTCAACAAAACAGTAACGTCAGCCTAAATATATTACAACTAAAATATATGCATCTAAATATATGCATCTGATGTAGATCATAGAATGCTTTCAAAAATTAGTAGCTAAGATATATATGGCTATTCCAAACAGAAAATAGCTGATATAATCAAATTAATCAGGGAACATTTTAAAAGCTGTTATATTCTCAGGAATGATGTCCTTTGAAAAGACTTATCCTTTTTCCGCCAGTAAATGACCATGTCCTTTCCTTGTGGTAATTCACACAATGTGGTCATGGCCATGAAAAACTACAAAGGCGGAGAGCCTGCCTATGCTTTGCTAGGATTAGATATTAAATAGATGGATAAGGGTCACATGCGTTCCCAATTCCAAATTCATGTTGCATTTCCTGGTCAAGGTGGAGTGAGATAAGAGAAAAATTTCCATTCAGAACAACCTTGCTTAGGTCCAGTAAGATAGATTATCATGAGAACTGTCCAGTGAGGTGTAATTTTTTATACAAATCTTCAAAAAACAAAACCCAGGAAAACAATTTACTATCTTGTATATGTATCTAAATACTTAGGAACTGAAAATCAGTTTTAAGAAGTTATATTATAAATAATATGAATTATCTTGAATCTTTTGAAAAGCATATTATGTGCTAGAATACTATTCTACTTCCATGATATGATATATGATATATGATATGATAGATATGATATGATGTGATATGATATGATATGATATGATATGATATGATATGATATGATATGATATGAAAAAGGGTGGGCCAGCCCTCTCATAAGTGTCTCAAATAAATAATCATCATCTATGTAGTAGTACATGGGTGCAAGTACATTCCATGGAACAAAAGTCTTTATGGACAGTGATTACAGCCATGTTTCATGAGAGAGAGAGAGAGAGAGAGAGAGAGAAAGAGAGAGACAGACAGACAGACAGAAAGAAAGATGAGAAGAGAGAGAGATGAGAAGCATCAACTCATAGTTGTGGCATCATAGTTGTTCATTGATTGCTTTCTCATACGTGCCTTGACTGGGGGGCATCAGCCAAGTCAGTGACTGCTTGCTCAAGCCAGTGACCTTGGTTCAAGCCAACGACCTTAGGCTTCAAGCCAATGACCTTTGGGCTCACATCAGTGACCCCACGTTCAAGTTGGTAAGTGTGTGCTTAAGTCAGATGAAGCTGCACTCAAGCCAGTGACCTCAAGATTTCAAACCTGGGTCCTCAGCATCCCAAGCTCATGCTCTATCCACTTTGCCATTGCCTAGTCAGACCCATAGCTTAATATCTCAATAATTTAGAATTTTCTCTTTTAAATTTAAAAGGCAATAAGAGCCACTTTTCACACACATCAACAAAATGTTATTTCTGCATGCTGAAGTATAAGTACAAAATCAACCCTGAGCTGACAGTTTTAAAAGTAGCACAGTTTTAAAACACCATATTTTCCCATGTGTAAGACGCATCTTTTATGAAAAAATGTGAGATTTAAAAACTGGGTGTGTCTTATATAGTGGTTGTAGTTTTTTTTTTTTTTTACTTGCATTTCCCGCTTTTTCGTGCTTGTTGTCTTTGCGCTCATTGTTTCACAATTGATACCAGTATATTACGGTAGATTACATTTTGCCATGCTTTGCCCAGAAATGTCTCAGAAAGGATTTTTGTACAGTGCTGAATTCAAGTAAAAAGTGATCCAGTTTGCAAAAGTGAATGAAAATCGTGCTTCTGAACATAAGTTTTGTCCTCCTCCAACTGAGAAATCAATCCAAGACTGGCTATAGGAAGAAGAAACCCTACTGAAAACACCACTGCAGAAGAAGGCCATGAGAGGCAAGTCAGCAAATGGCCTGACTTAGAGAGGGAACTAAAGATATGGACTGAAGAGCAAAGGGCAATTGGAATTCCTGAGTCCACAAAGATGGTTCACCATTAGGCAAGAATTGCTGATTAAAAAGAAGTTACTGCCTGATCAGGTGGTAGTGCAGTGGATAGAGTGTTATACTGGGATGAGGAGGGCCCAGATTTGAAACCCCGAGGTCGCCAGCTTGAGTGTGTGTTCATCTAGTTTGAGTAAGCCTTACCAGCTTTAGCCCAAGGTCACAGGCTTAAACAAGGGGGTACTCGGTATGCTATAGCCCCGCCCTCTCAAGGCTCATATGAGAAAGCAATCAATGAATAACTAAAGTGCTACAATGAAGAATTGATGCTTCTCATCTCTCTCCCTTCCTGTCTGTCTCTCCCTACCTGTCCCTCTCTCTATCTCTGTCACACACACAAAAAAAGTTACTGATTTCAAAGGAAGACACAATTGGTACTTCAGGTTCATGAAACGGAATGGACTAAGCATGTGTACATGCACTATACTTGCCCAAAATATGCCTGAAAGCTATGAGAAGAAGGTCTTTGAATTTCATAGTTTTGTCATTAAATGTCAGATGACACATCAGTTTGAGTTGGGACAGACTGCAAATATGGATGAAGTCCCCCTTCAATATGATGTCCCATGTAACAAACTGTTGATAAGAAGGGGGTGTAAACTGTAACTGTGAAGACAAGTGGACATGAAAAGAGCCATAATACAGTTCTATCTAGTTGTGCCGATGGAACCAAGCTGCCTCTTATGCTGATTTTCAAAAGCAAAAAATAATGCCCAAAGAAGACATTCCTCAAGGAGTGATTGTCCACATTCATGACAAGGGTTGTATGGATCAGGATGAGATGAAGATCTGGTTTGAAACAGTTTGGAAAAGGAGACCAGGTGGGCTCTTACACAAACCTGCCCTATTGGTGCTTGATCAGTTCAGGGCACACATAACAAAAAAATGCAAAGAAGATTGCTGCAGAGCAAAGAACAAAACTTGCTATAATACCTGGATGCTTGACATCCCAGCTCCAACCACTTGATGTCAGCATTAACAAACTCTTCAAAGCTGCCATGAGAGATGAATGGAACCAATGGATGAAGTCTTCTGGGGACAACATGATACCAGTAGGAAAAGTGAAGGAACCAACTATAGAAAAAGTTTGAACCTGGGTGAAAAGATCCTGGGCTAATAGTAAGATTGAGATCATTTTCAGGTCATTTAAGAAGTGTGACGTTTCAAATGCTATGGATGGAATTGAAGATGGGGCAATATATGAAGACAGTGATTCGTCATCAGACACAGATGAATACAAGGTAATGGATGGGAGTTTGACAGCGATGAAGAGTTGTATGAATTTTATGGTGAATAAAACCTGATTTCAATAACTTTATGTAATACTTTTTTTTCAAATTTTGAGCCCCAAAATTAAGATGTGTCTTATCCATGGAGAAATATGGTACATGTTGTATGACAAATCCTTAAAAGTGTTTGAACAGAAATTACTGACTAGTTAGACCTAAGTAAGCTACAGTAATACCAAGAAAGAAATGAACTGGGAGAAGACTAATGGTTTTAAGTTAAAGTATGGTGGTCAGGAATTGAGTATCCCTTATCTGAGACTCTACTTAACAGAAACTACTTAAAAGGCAGCCTTCTCAAAGTCTGGAACAGTCTCCATTTCTATTGACCAGTTCATTACTTTTTTAGATGGGGTTTCTCTAACATCCACTGCTTCAGTTACTTGGGGAATCACCCATCAAGTAAGGATCTTTTGAGGATATATTTTTTTCCAAACTAACCAGCAACTTAAGTAGAACAATTTATAAACAAACAAAAATAACTTTTTTCCTTCCTTCCTTCCTTCCTTCCTTCCTTCCTTCCTTCCTTCCTTCCTTCCTTCCTTCCTTCTTTCTTTCCTTCCTTCTTCTTTTTCTTTCTTTAGTCTTCTAGAAATCTTAACACTTTTTAAGTTTTACTTTTACAGTTAAACTAACTCAATTTTATCACCACTGTTTTCTAAGTGACCATAGAGGAAGCCTCCATAGATCTCTCCATAATAGCCCAGACTTACCTGGGCTCAGGAAAATCTCTAGAACTAGGAAAGCTCTTAGGAAGCATGGTGTATAGCATGAAGTCTCCCTGGGCCTGAAGTCCTGCTCTAACTTTTTTTTTTACCCGACTTGCAATAATTGGGCTTTGGAAACTCCTTGCAATTTACATACCTTGCTCAGTTCCAGCAATCCTGAGTCTGTCTTGACCATCTATCTTCCTTGACTCAGTTCCTTGTAGCCTGGCTAGAACTCTAGTTCTTCAAGATTGCCCTGTTGCTACTCCTTGGGATCCTACCCCTTAGCCTCAGATTGGAAATCTAAGTTCTGAACTATAGTCAGATGGACTCAGCTGCCATTAGATGTCCCAATATATCCCAATAAGGTGCTGGTTGATCTCTCATCAAAACTTTGAGCTCAAGACCAAAAGCTCTGTTACATTCAACTTTATTCCATAGAACAGAGCACAATCCCTAGCATAAAGGAAGCCTAGAAGAGATTTAATAAGTAGATCTCTACCATATTTATCACCTTGAGCCTGGTTGTGTGTCCACAAAACTACACCTCTCCCTATAACATGCACTTGGAATGCTAACTAATCACCAGCTCCAGTTCCCTGAATCTCCTTAAAAGCTAAAGGAAAAGTGCCTTAATTTCTTTATCTAAAGTCCATAAAGGGCTATTAAATCTAATTTCTCCTGTCCTTCTTTATTTTTCTCCTGTCCTTCTTAAGACTTCTTTCAATCCTCTCAAAGTTATTAGGAAAAAAGTCCCTCCTTTTGAAGAAAAAATATATAATAAGTTGCCTGACATCTAAAGTCTACAAATCTTCTTTCAATAGAGTAAGTTTGTCAAAATGTCAAGAAATCCTTTTTTATAACATTTCTTTAGTGCAAGTGAATAAAGGTCAATTTTAAATTCAACTAGAGCTCATTAACACATTAAGAATTTATACTTTATTTTAGGTTTATCTAGCTAAAATAACAGAGCAAACCAGCTTTTCTTTCCTAAAGGATCAGACACTAAATAATTAAAAGAGGTGCTGGTCAGGCATATGGTCCAATAATAGTGTTAATGAGAACCTATTCTATGCATCTTGGGGCCAGTTGGCTTAGATGGGTTCATGTGGTAGGTACCCACATGATGAATGGGGCCCCTCATCCAGACACTACAGCCCCCTTTTGTATGCTTTGATACTCAACATTTCCACCTGAACTGATGCTGGCAAGGCACAACGGAACACCAAGACTGCTAGATATTGAGCATGGGTGTTTGACACCCATGGAACACAGGATAACATGCTGGTTTCAGAGAGCTTAGGCAATCCAGCTAAATTGTTTATTTATGAATAGAACACAGGAACCATCAGACTGACTATGCTTTGTGCACAGAATAACAAGCAAGATCGAGTTTTGTAAACAGCATAATTCAAATGTTTTTGTTGCTGTTGTTGTTATATCAATGATAAACACCTTGCTTAGAAAAAAAAAACTAAAACACAAAAAACCCACCTTAAAAATACATTCCTTTGAACACTACCTTTTGCCCACTACTTTCTTTTAGAAGGCAAATACTTCTTGGAGGGGAAAGCCTTTAAGTCCTCTAAACTTGGTTAGGTATGATTTTATCTGAAGTTTCCCACCCTGGGACAGGGCTGCAGTGGAATGTAGAAGACAAAAGGGTACAAAAAAGGGTGGTTGACATTTTTGTTTCGCCTTAGGCAGACACTTGATAAAGTAGTATGGGGCATAAGCAGGACTGTCCTCATAATTTGTGAGGTCCAGTGCAAAATGAAAATGTGGTATTCGGTGTTTAAAAATTAATAAGAATTTCAAGTGGGCAATAGCATAACATTAAACCAAGTTCTGGGCCCTTCTGAATACAAGGCCTTGTGTGACTGCACAGGTTGTACATTCCTGAAGCTGGCCCTAGGCACAAGGCTTAAAGTTGAGTTCACCAGGACAAAGTAATCTTCATTATTGGGAAATCAAGTCAGGATAGGTATTCTACTGACTGTGAGCTCCATAAATGCATGATTTATATCACATTCATCTTTATAAGCCTGGTATATGGCAATACACCATTTATGTGCATGTTGTTTATTCCCTGTGCTTGAAAAATTTCTTTTAATTTTTTGTCTGTTATTTACATGCCAAATCTTTATTGACCCTTAAAGCTTAAGTTTATGTATTCTCTCTCCTTGAGGCTCTCCTTGATACCTTTTCCTCCAGTCTGTACAAGGCCAGCACAGTCCTGTCTGATAAGACTGTGATTCTTAATTTCTTTTGTTTGGGAATGTATGTTACACCCAGGAGGGGCTTCAGATATCTGTAACCTCTCCGGAGCCTAAAAAGGTCAAAAGTCTAAGACTAAGAAGAAAAATCAGTCTTCCAAAAGTACTTAACCTAGTCCCTTTTCTAGAAGGAGAGGCTTCATTTCTTTTGAGGTGACCTGATGAGTCAAAATGTCAACACAAGGGAATATGAATGATTTTGGGGAGAAACTTCAACTTGTGTGGTATGAGCCACCTAGAATGGCAGCATCCTTCTGAACAGAGATAGCAGATTGACTTTGCAGTTTTTTTGACCTGTGGTACCTCAAATCCCTTCATCCTATGCTCTCTTGAAGATCGATAACCTTGGAGAAACTGAGCTAGTGCAAGCACAAAACAAAAACAAACAAAAAAAAGTCAATTTCAGTATCTGGAATTAATAAAAATAATTAGGTTACCATGTGATTGAAAGGCTATTTTGGCTTCACCTGACCTCCATCATGTGACCATTCCCGAGAGACAAATAATTTTACTGAATGGACCTCAGAAGTATTCATTTCCTCAACACAAAAAAGGGCAATATTTTATAAATACCAGACCAGCCTAGACATTACAGACTACAATCAGGACATTCATATTTCTGTGGACTTGAGCAAAGAATTCCAAGTCCCACTCAATCTGATTTCACCCATTTCATTGTAACAGTGAAGTATGTACAACTCTGAAATATGGTTATTACGATGTCTAGAGACAGGCAGCAATTTGATGAGCTCTGACAATCTGAGCCTTTTTGTGTTCATTTTGGTCTGAAGTCTCCTTTTGTGAGCATTTATTTTTTTAAAAAAGAAAAAGAAACAAACAAAAATAAAAGCACATGCTAATGGCTTTACAAATAACAGCGTAGGCTTCAGATTCAAAAAGCAGAAGCAGAAAATTTGTTAAGTGCATTCAGAAAAGAATGTCTGGAGAGAGCCATTAGAGGTGTGTACAGTAGGAAGGTCCATTTTGTTAACAAAACAAAGCCTGCTGTCTTTTTGAAGTTCAACTATATTAAAAAGCATCATCAAAGAAGACTGACACTGTCTAGGAGGACAACTCCCAAATCTAATTGAAGTTCCACCACTTTCCCTAGGGGAAATATTAAATAGTCATTTAATGGAAAAGTTAAGGCTTTTGTTTAAGCACATCTAATGTGTCCATTTCAAATAGTTTAAGCTGCAATGATACCAATACTGCTTTCATTTGAAATCTACTCATATATGACATCTTCCTTTATAAGCAACAGGAATCTCCCCATTAAATAAACTATGAGAGGCCCTGGCCGGTTGGCTCAGTGGTAGAGCATCAGCCTGGCGTGCAGAAGTCCCGGGTTCGATTCCCGGCCAGGGCACACAGGAGAAGCGCCCATCTGCTTCTCCACCCCTCCCCCTCTCCTTCCTCTCTGTCTCTCTCTTCCCCTCCCTCAGCCAAGGCTCCATTGGAGCAAAGATGGCCCGGGCGCTGGGGATGGCTCCTTGGCCTCTGCCCCAGGTGCTAGAGTGGTTCTGGTCGCAACAGAGCGATGCCCCAGAGGGGCAGAGCATTGCCCCCTGGTGGGCAGAGCGTCGCCCCCTGGTGGGCATGCAGGAGTCTGTCTGACTGTCTCTCCCTGTCTCCAGCTTCAGAAAAATAAAAAAATAAATAAAAATAAAAAATATACTATGAGATCAGAACACTAGCAATCAAGGGTAGTAAGAAAAGCAGAACTGATCAATGAATTCTGAAACTTTCTTGTAAAAAATATCTTGCAAGAGCCCTGTCCAGTTAGCTCAGTAGTAGAGTGTCACCCTGGCATGTGGAAGTCCTGGGTTCAATTCCCAGCCAGGGCACACAGGAGAAAGGCCCATCTGCTTCTCCACCCTTCCCTCTCTCCTTTCTCTCTGTCTCTCTCTTCCCCTGCCACAGCCAAGGCTCCATTGAAGCAATGTTGGCCTGGGCACTGAAGATGGTTCCAAGGCCTCTGCCTCAGGTGCTAGAATGGCTTCAGTTGCAATGGAGCAAAGCCTCAGAGCAGAGCATTGCTCCCTGGTGGGTATGCCAGGTGGATCTCAGTCAGGCACATGCGGGAGTCTGTCTCCCTGCCTCCCTGCTTCAGAGAAATACATAAAAAAACGAATACCTCACAAGAATAAATGTTGGCAACAGAGTTCACCAAGGGGGTTTATTTTTCTACAAAGAGAAATTTCTATGACCAAGAGCTTTTCATCTGAAGCATCATCAAAATTAGATACATAGGTGGTCCTAGTCTTTAACTAGACTATGCAAAATATATTCTTTGAAATACATTTTCTACTTTTTTTCAGGATCAATTGAGAGTATTCTAAGCAATGGAATCACTGTTTACTGTTTTACTTACTTTGGAAAATGGTGGCTCACAAGTCAATTTTTAGTGAAGATATGCCTATTAACATCTGATTATACATGCACCTTTCTGCTTAGGAATCCAGTTAGTCCATGTAAAGTACAGTATAGTGCAAAATTATAAAAATTATGCAGGTAAAACACTTTTTGCCTCTAGGGGAAGAAATATCAAATGTGTTTTCAAAAACTGACAAAAAAAACTGTCATTACTGTACCAAATCTTTGATAACTTTGACTAAATCTAAGTCATATCTTTAAGCTTTCATTTCAAGAAAGTTTAATCAAAAGGTCAGGAACACTAAAAAACAACACAACATGTATTAGCACATCTTAGTTAAACAAAGATCGCTTAGAGATACATTTTGTCAAGTCGGTATAGATTCTTTATACCATAGGCATTCAGATGAACTTCACTAATAGTTTTCTTAAGCATTTTTAAAATTTTTATATATTATCTCCATGAAATCTTCATCCTAAGTTTAATTAGACATGAATGAATTGACCATCTAAGTGTGTGTGTGTGTGTGTGTGTGTGTGTGTGTGTGTGTGTGTATGAATGTAAAGGGTGTACTTAGTGTGAGAATGCAACTAAAAAACTGAAAATAAGCCTAGGGGGAAAAAGAACCCTTTTTGATATCTTCATGTCCATCATCCATTTCCAACACAATTATAAACTCTCATAATTTTCATAAATAATCATAAATTTCAAGGCATATAACCCATTCCCAAATGTAAGAGTCAATACAGATAGAAAATGCAGATAAATAATCACTTTGCTGAAGGTCTGGATACAAGCAACATTTCACAGGACCACATATTCAATATCTTCAATATAGTACAGTCATGTAATACATAATGACATTATGGTCAATAATGGACCACATATACAACAGTCATCCCATAAGATTATAACAAAGCTGAAAAATAATTCCTATAACCTAGTGATATCATAGCAGTCATAACACTGTCATAGTACAATGATTACAAAAATCAATAAGGCTGTAGTTGAGATGGCAAACAGATTTAATGTAGGTGGGGAAGAGAATGACTTTGAGGACTTCCTAGAGGTGGTTCCTGAGAAATTGACTAATGAGGAATTACTGGAAGTGGAAGAAGAATTTGTAGCTGAAGAAGAGGTAAAGGAAAATTGCCAGAGAAGAAAAAGAGGAACCCCCAAGGAAATTCATAGTGAAGGGTTTCACAGAAACTTTTTTCAGACCTCAACAAGCTCCTTTAAAAGTTTGAAAACAAAGATCCAAACATTGAAAGGCTTTCATTAATAGAGGAATGATGCATTAACTGTTTACAAGCAAATGTATGATGAAGAAAAGAAGCAAACCACCATGGACATATTTTTGAAAAGAGTGTCACCTCCTCAAGAAGTGCCTCAGGCAGGTCCTGTAGGACATATTCAAGAAGAAGGCATTGTTATTATAGGGGATAACAGCTTCATGCTTGTTATTTCCCCTGAAGACAGTCCAGTAGGACAAGATGTGGAGGTAGAAAATGGTAGCGATATTGATGATTCTGACCCTGTGTAAGTCTAAGTTAATGTGTGTGTTTGTGTCTTAGTTTTTAACAAGAAAAGTTTAAAAAGTAAAAGAATAAATAAATGAATAATTTAAAAAGGAAAAAGCCTATAGGATAAGATTGAAAAGAATAAAATATTTTTGCACAGCTGTATAATGTGTTTGTGTGTTATAAAACAGTTGAAAAGTTAAAAAATTTAAAGTTTATAAGGTAAGAAGTTACAGTAAACAAAGGTTAACTTACTGAAGAAAGGAAAAATATTTATAAATGCAGTGTAGACTAAGTGTACAGTATTTATAAAGTCTACAGCAGTGTACAGTAAAGTTCTAGGCCTTCATATTCAGTCACCACTCACTCACTGACTCACCCAGAGCATCTTCTAATTCTATAAGCTCTATTCATGATAAATGTCTTATACAAGTGGTACCATCTTTTATCTTTTATACCACATTTTGACTGTACCTGTTCTATGTTTACATATGTTTATATACATAAATACCATTAGTTTACAATCATTTATTCAGTATAGTAATACACTGTATAGTCTTGTAGCCTAGGTGTGCAGTAGGCTACATCATCTAGGTTTCTGTAAGTGCACTCTATGAATATTCTCATAATTACAAAATCACCTAACAATGCATTTTTAAGAGCGTGTCCCTGATATTAAGTGACACGTGACTGTGCATAAAATGATCACATTGCTAATTTCAAAAGTCCTCTATCAATGAAAGAGAAAGCAAGGAATTCTAATCAGTATACACATTCACACAAAAACCCTCGTCAGTTCATGAAAAATTAATAGTATTTTAGAAGGTGGTGCTGTAGTCAAAACAACATAATATATAAGAGCCTCTGTGGCTCATTGTAGCCTACAAATAGTCTTGTGTGAACTGTATGGTTTTTAAGATAGTGCTCAATAATTTTCTCCCTATGGGCAAACTAATAATGATGCTGATCCTGTGCATGCAGATTAGCAAAACTCTTTCAAAGCCCATGCACATATATTCTCTATCGATCACTCCTCTTCTGATTCTACAGGAGAGCTTAATGGCAGGAACTCTGAACTAAAATCATTCCAAAGCTTTAATTTTTAGTCTATAAAATGGTGATAATAAATCTACCCTACCCTTTTTTCACAGGACTATTGTGAGAAGTAGGTAACACATGTAAAACTGTTCTGAAAACTTCCTCCAAATATGCAACAATTAAAATTTTGTCAATATAAACTACCTGTATATTACACACTAGTAATTGATCAGTCATTCAGAAATCTATGTTTCCCATCTAATGAGAATTCCTGCTAAAGAATAGAAAAAGTATCCAGCTTCACTGGGAAACATCTGTCTACATTAGCAGCAGGAGAGAATAAGCAGAAGACCTAAAGACATGTAAAAGGATGCAAAGTCACAACAGAAGAAATTGACAAAGTGAAATATGACTCTAGCAGGGCTCCACCAAAACAAAATACTAAACTAAGTTCCTAATCAAAGTAGATATAATGTTTTAATTCTATAACCAAGAATGTACACCAATCCAACTGACATTTCAAGTCCCCTATCATGCTCAAAAATTGTCCCATTCTAGGCTTCTAGATCATCTGAGAAGACAAGTCTGGTTCATTGACCCTTTCTAACCTCATTGATCTATAATAGCCACTTATCACTCCATCCTTAAATTTTGCTGGAGTGGCCTTTAATGTTCCTTAGGGAATGGTACCTTCTTCTCCAAATACATAGTCATAAATGGGAAAAATCCTAGATGGGTTAGTCTGTCTCAAATGAGAAATAGATCTGATTCATGATGTCTGGAGTGTCCTTAGCTTACACTTAAACCTGAGATAACACTAAGGGGAAAATATCTAAAAGGCAACCTCAAACATGGCCCAGCATATATACCTGGTGCAGGTTAATTTATCCCAGAACCATAATTTACTTTGTATTACTGTCCAAAGACCATTCTTTCTCAAAGCCCATATATTCTTTCCATATCTATAGGGCTCTATTTTTTTTAAATGTAACGGTATTTCTAATGTGGGCACCACTAATATTTGCTAAGTATATTTTATTTGTTTAAAATAATAATATTAGCCCAATATCCTGGGGTTTTTATATGACTTTTGAAAATATAAAGAAATTACCCATTAAATATCTGAGTTAAAAGTCCACAAAAAGCCCTGACCAGTTGGCTCAGCGGTAGAGTGTCGGCCTGGCGTGCGGGGGACCCGGGTTTGATTCCCGGCCAGGGCACATAGGAGAAGCACCCATTTGCTTCTCCACCCCCCCTTCCTCTTTGTCTCTCTCTTCCCCTCCCGCAGCCAAGGCTCCATTGGAGCAAAGATGGCCCGGGCGCTGGGGATGGTTCCTTGGCCTCTGCCCCAGGCGCTAGAGTGGCTCTGGTCGCAGCAGAGCAACGCCCCAGAGGGGCAGAGCATCACCCCCTGGTGAGCAGAGCCGGATGGATCCCGGTCGGGCACATGCAGGAGTCTGTCTGACTGTCTCTCCCCGTTTCCAGCTTCAGAAAAATACAAAAAAAAAAAAGTCCACAAAAAAATTCTTTTTCTTTAAGAAGACAAATAAATCAAACCCAAGATTGCAATGGAAATGGCTTCACTGTCCCTGGAGTTTTCTGGAGTTTTCAAAACTACCCTCTATTGAAAGGAAAGAAGAATTATTCACATTTTTTTAATCCCATTTGGAGGCAACAAAGCAACAACCAAACCTGAATTGATGGATGAGCAAATGAGTTAATCTGGCTGAAAATCAGAATGGCCAGGGAAGCTTATTAAATAAAAGGAAAAAAACAAAATAACAACAACAATAACAACAAAACACAAGCCCCACCCAAGAACCTCGATGGGCAGAACCAAGGATATTGTACTTTTAACTAGTTCCAAAATATTTATACCAGTTCATCTCATCCTCAGTATCAACTCTGCTATCTTCTGATAATTACTCTATCAGCCCTGACATCTCCATCTCCCTTATCTCCAGCAAAGTCCTCTGGCTATCTCAGGGACACCTCAAATGCTCTAGGGCCAAAACATTGAATCTATGTCTTTTCTTCTGCAACTTGGTATTTCTTTAAGTCTGAATTCAGGTTGTTTTTCTAACATGAAAATTTGGCACTAGGTGGATGTTCAGTGGATAGAGATTTGGCCAAGCATATGGGCATCTGGGTTTGATTCCACCAGGGAACACAGTAGAATCAACCATTTGTTTCTCCCCGTTTTCCCCTTCTATCCCCATTCCCCTTTCATAGCCAGTGGCTTGATTGGTTTGAGTAAAAAAAACTTGATTGGTTTGAGTAAAAATATCTTGTTACTCAAGCATTGGCACAAGATTGGGTTGCTAAATGGATCCTGGCTGGAGCGCATGTGAAAGTCTGCTTCGCTATCTCTCCTCCTCTCACCTAAAAAAAAATAAAATAAGAAAGACAGAAGAATTGACCTGTGCCAAATCCCTTGCATTTCTATGAATTAGAATTTTAACTTGCTCCCAACCTTGTACTTCAATCTTTCTTTAAAAAATAATTTTTAAAAAAACTGACCATCAAAAAACTTGTCATAAACATTTACCATCCTGCATTTGACATTTTTCTTTATTTTACATTTATTTTTTTAAAGTATGGACCACAGAAAACATCCTTCTGGTCCTGATTCAAGTATTGATAAATCACTAGGAGATTTCAGTTCTGTTTTCAACATTTCATTCAGAGAGATTGTTTATTCACCAAATTACAGAGAAGCAGGCATATCTGGTTCAAAATTGGCCCCACAGTTATGTTGAGTATATGAGAATAGAATTTAAGCCACATCTTTGTTTGAATTATCTAATCTGTTATTTAGTATTGCAAGTCTAAAGGAAATGTAAAGAGGATAAAAATCAAACATACACGGAAAGTTGTATTAGTGTCACAAAATGGGCCATTGACAGGTCTTCATCTTGGTCTACTCTATCCACCCCCTCAACTGTCCCTCATGCCCATCTTGCAGTAGGAAAGAAACAAAGGTAGGTGGAGTTTCATGGAACTTTATCTACTAGAATGCCTCAGGAAAAAATTAAGTCAGTGAAAAAGAGAAGAGGCAGTCTAAGACTTGAAAATAATGAAATATAAGGTCAAGTTCTAAGCCAAAGGTAGACCTGGATAAAACACAACTTATTTTTGCATGTGATCACCAGTAAACTCTGCCCCCTGTGCCTTACCATACATAATTCTCTATACTTAATCACAACATAAGAATGACAGTACAATTAGAAAAAGCCCAAGCTTTGAAAGCAGCCAAACCTAGATTGGAATCTCAGCTTTGCTAATGCACACTTGTGACTTTGAGTAAGTTGTTTAACATCTCTAAGACTCAGTTTCTTCCTTTATAAAGAAAGGAAACTAATAGTATTAATTATATATTCTAAGGTTGCTGAAAGATGTTAATGAGAAATCATATACACAGTACACAACACATAGCAGGCCCTGTATAACAAGTATTAGTTATTTTGAAAAATATTTTATATATTGATTTCCAAGAGAGGAGAGAGACAGAGTAACCGGGGTAGTATGGGAAGCATCAACTTGCTTCTTGTATGTGCCTTGACCAGGCAAGCCCGGGGTTTTGAACTGATGGCCTCAGCATTCCATGTTGATCCTTTATCCACTGCACCACCACAGGTTAAGATAAATGTTAGTTTTTATTCTTATCATTATCATCATCATCTTCATTATCATCATCATCATAATCATCATCATCATTATCATTATCAAGTACCTTGAGGAATCACTTTACACTTGATCTTAGCCAAAAGGCCAAGAATTGATGAGGAATCACTTTATATGTCTATTTTTAAATTGTATAAGTTAAAAATATTAGGTGGACCCATATAAAATTGTCATTTCTCCCAGATTAAAAAAAGCAAAAACTAGCAATTTTGTGCAATGTAACTTAAAAATTTACAAAATATATCTGCAAAAAGGTACACTATGTTTAATACCTGATTCTATGTGGCAAAAACACAACCTAAGCTTTTGAAAGTATGAAAAGTAAATGAGTGTAGTTGAAAGGTGAATATCTGGTTCTAAGTTCAGGACACAGAGAAAGCCATTCTGTTAATAATACTGGCTAAGGGCTGAAGGCCAAAGTATTACAATGTCATTGGCATGACTTGGCTACACTACTATAAAGCAATCATAAAATGACCCTGAGAATAGGGAGGGGGAAAGTTCTGCATAAAACAAAATTAAATATAAGCCTTGGCCCACAGAGTTGTTCCCTACAAGAAGGTTAGAGAGCTTAATGAAAACCATACACTCAAGACAAGGAGAAATTTAACACACTCTGCCTTTCCCTTTTTAGTCTCAAATGACAGTTTTCTTTTTCAAAGTAACCCACGTTTTGAACAAAGAAAAGGGGGAAGGGTTCTCCAATCCCAAAATACAAATCAAAGCTTAGAATGCTTTAAAATAGAAAAAATTAATCTACAGTCTTTGGGAGAGAAAAAAAATTGAATACAAGAACACTAAGGCCAGTAGGGAAATGTGCCTGGTCTTTATTTATTATAATAGAAAGTTGAAAAACCAAAAATCCTTTATGTTTGGAAGCCATAGAGTGTAATGAATAGAGAGTGAGGCTTTAGGATCAGACAAGTCTTCATTCGAATACCAGTTTCACCACTTACTAGCTTTGAGATTACGGGCAAGACTCGCACCTTCACAGAATTGTTCTAAGAATTAAATGAGGTAATATATTTAAAGTACCTTCTCCATAGGATGGAATGAGAGGGAATTCAGAGGGTGGGGTTGTCTACAAGATACACACAGATGAAAAGCAAAAGGATGTGGAAAGATAGTTTATGCAAATGGAAGGGGGAAAATGGCTGTGGTAGCAATACTTATCTATGACAAATAGACTTTAAAACACACAGTATAGTAAGAGGTAGAGAACAACAGTACATTATGAAAAAGGGAGTAATACAATAAGAGGTTATAAAACTTGTACACTTTTAAAGACCCATCAAAGGAGCAAGTAAATATGTCAAGCAAATCTTAATGAACATAAAAAGAAAGATCAAGAGAAATACAGTCATAGTAGAGGATTTTAACACCCACTAACATCAATGGGTAAATATTCTAGACAGAAAATCAAAAACAAAACAACAGCCTTAAATAATACAAGCAACCAGATGGATTTAATTGATCTCTTCAGAGCATTTCACCCCAAAAAGTATAATATATGTTCCTTTCAGGAGCACATTGATCATCTTGTAGGAAAGAACATGTGGTTAGTATGCAAAACAAACCTCAATAAATTTAAGATTGAAACCATATCGAACATTTCCATTGACCATAATGGTATGAAGCTAGATATTAATCACAGGAAAAAAACTAAAACACACACAAAGACATGGAGACTTAAAAATCTTATTAAACAATAAAAAGATTAACAACGAGATCAAGGAATACATTAAAAGTTACCTTGAAATAAATGAAAATAAGAACACAACAACCCAAAATCTATGAGACACAGGAAAAGCAATCATAGGAGAGAAATTCATAGCATCACAAGCCTATCTCAAGGAACAAGAAAAGTCTCAAATAAACAATCTAACATTACACTTAAAAAACTTAAAAAAAAGAAAAGAAAAGAAAAACACACCCCAAGTAAGTAGAAGACAGGCAATAATAAAGATGAGGCAGAAAAAAATAAAATAATCTAAAAAAATACAAAACATCAATGCAACCAAGAGCTCATTCTTTGACAAGAAAAACAAGCCTGACAAAACTTTAATCGGATTAATCAAGAAAAAGAAAGGACCAAAATAAGAATTCAGAAATGAAGAAAGAGAAGTAACAATTGACCACAGAAGTACAAAAGATTATAAAAAAATATCACTAACAATTTATACACCAACAAATTGGACAATCTGGATGAAATGGATAAATTACTAAAACCTATTGTATTCCAAAACTGAATCCAGAAGAATCAGAAAATTAGAATACACAGGTTAGAGCTAACAAAATTGAAACAGTAGTCAAAAAAATTTTTCTGACAAACAAAAGTCGTATACCAGATGGCTTCACAGGTGAATTTTACCAAACCTTCAAAGAACTAACACCTCTTCTTCTTAAACTATTCCAAAAATTTCAAGAGGACGGAAGATTCCCAAACTCATTTTCTGAGGTCAGTATTTTCTTAATTCTAAAACCTGATAAAGACACCACAAAGAAAAGAAATTATAAGCCATTACCTTGATGAACATTGATGCTAAAATCCTCAACACAACACTAGCAAACTGGTTCAAGTAATACATTTAAAAAATAGTACACCATGATGAAGTGTGATGTATTCCAGGGATGCAAGGTTAGCAAAATATTTGCAAATAAATAAATGAGATAACACATAAACAAAATGAAGAATAAAAATCACAGGCTCATATAAACAGATATAGAGAAAAAATTTTCTAGAATTCAGCACCCATTTATGATAAAAACTCTCAGCAAAGAGAGAATAAAGGAAATATACCTAAACATAATAAAGGCCATATATGTTAAACCCACAGCCAACATTGTAGTCAGTGGACAAGAACTACAATATTTCCCTTAAGATCAGAAAAAAGACAGGTATGTCTACTTTCACCACTCATTCAACATAATTATGAAACTTCTACCCACAGCAATCAGACAAGAAAAAAAAACATCCAAATTGGAAAGAAATATGTAAAACTGTCATTATTTGCAGAAGACATAATCCTATATATAAAGAACCCTAAAAATTTCACCAAAAAACTACTAGAACTCATACATGAATTGAAAAATGTAGCCAGATATCAATAAATGTCCAAAACTCAATTGTATTTTTTTTAATATTTTAAAATATATATTTGGTATTCCTGGGTTTTTTACTTAGCCTTTGTTGGCTTTAATCTCTCTCCTCATCTGCTTCCTTTTTCCTTTATTGACTTAAATTTATTGTGTTTACATAGATTCAAGTGTCCCACTGAATATATCCCCCAGACCCCCTGTTCCCCTCAACATCCTCCTTGCTACCCTCTCCCCAACGCCCTTACTCCTACCCTCCAGAATTTGCTTTTCTGTTCTCTAATACACTGTATTATGTATACATAATTTCACCAATTTCTTTCCCTTATCTTATTACATTCTCTCATCCCCTTTACCTCTGTTTGCTTTCCCTCTGGTCCTTTTGATCTCTTCTCTGCCTCTATTCCATTCCTCAGTTCACACTGTTCATTGGATTCCTCAAATGAGTGAAGTCATATAATATTTTTCTTTCTCTGCCTGGCTTATTTCACTTAACATGATAGCTTCCAGGTCCATCCATGTTGTCGCAAAAGGTAAGGTGTCCTTTATTTTCACGGCCGTTTAGTATTCCATTGTGTATATGTACCACTGCTTTTTAATCCACTCGCCCACTGAAGAATACTTGGGCTGTCTCCAGATCTTGGCTATTGTAAACATGCTGCCATAAACATGGGGGTACATTTCTTATTTTGAATCAGTGATGTGGATTTTCTTGGGATATTTTACTAAAAGTGGGATGGCTGCGTCAAAAGGCAGATACATTTTTAATTTTTTGAGGAATCTCCATACTTTTTTCCACAGTGCCTGCACCATTCTGCATTCCCACCAGCAGTGCAGGAGGGTTCCCTTTTCTCCACATCCTTGCCAGCACTTATTCTGTGTTGTTTTGTTGATGAGCGTCATTCTGACTGGTGTGAGGTGATATCTCATTGTGGTTTTAATTTGCATTTCTCTAATAATTAGTGATGTTGAACATTTTTTCATATGCCTATTGGCTATCTGTATGTTCTCTTTGGAGAAGTGTCTATTCATTTCTTTGCCCATTTTTGATTGGATTATCTTCATGGTGTTGAGTTTTACAAGTTTTTTATACATTTTGGTTATTAACCCCATATCAGATGTATTGTCGAATATGTTTTCCCATTGTGTGGTTTCTCTTTTAATTTTGTTCATATTGTCTTTAGCTGTGCAAAATCTTTTTAGTTTGATATAGTCTCATTTATTCATCCTATCTTTTATTTCACTTGCCTGTGGAGATAAATCAGTAAATATATTGCTGTGAGAGATGTCAGAAAGCTTACTCCCTATGTTTTCTTCCAAAATGCTTATGGTTTCACAACTTACAGTTAAGTCATTTATCCATTTTGAGTTTATTTTTGTGAATGGTGTAAGTTGGTAGTGTAGTTTTATTTTTTTGCAGGTAGCTGTCCAATTTTCTGAACTCCATTTGTTAAAGAGGCTGTCTTTACTGCATTGTATGCTCTGACCTCCTTTGTCAAATATCAATTGTCCATAAAGGTGTAGGTTTATTTCTGCTCTGTTCCATTGATCTATATGCCTGTTCTTATGCCAGTACCAAGCTATTTTCAGTACAATGGCCTTGTACTATAACTTCTTATCAGGAAGTGTGATAACACCCACTTTATTCTTTTTTTTTTTTCTTCAAAATTGCTGAGGCTATTCATGTTCTTTTTGGTTCCATATAAATTTTTGAAATATTTGTTCTATATCTTTGAAGTATGTCACTGGTATTTTAATGGAAATTGCATTGAATTTATAAATCGCTTTGGGTAATGTAGACATTTTAATAATGTTTATCCTTACTATACATAAACAAGGTATATGCTTCCACTTGTTTGTATATTCCTTGATTTCTTTTATCAATGTTTTATAATTTTCCCAGTACAAGTCTTTAGTCTCCTTGCTTAAATTTACTCCTAGCTACTTTATTTTATTTATTTATTTATTTATTTATTTTTTGCTGCAATAGTGAAGGGAATTGTTTCCTTAATTTTCTTTCAGACAGTTCATTGTTGGTGGATAAAAACACCTCTGATTCCTGAATATTAATTTTATATCCTGCCACTTGTTGAATTCATTCATCAGGTACAGTAGTTTTTTGACTGAGACTTTAGGGTTTCTATGTACAGTATCATATCATCAGCAAAAAATGATACTTTTACTTCTTCTTTTCAAATTTGGATGACTTTTATTTCTTCTTCTTGTCTGATTGCTATGGCTAGGAATTGCAGAACTATGTTGAATAAGACTGGTGAAAGGGGGCACTGCTGCCTTGTTCCTGATCTTAAATGGGTTGCTCTTAATTTTTGTTCATTGATTGTTATGTTGGCTGTGGGTTTGTCATAGATGGCCTTTATCATGTTGAGATATGTTCCCTGTATTCCTACTTTGCTGAGATTTTTTATCAAAAAGGGTGCTGTATTTTATTAAATACTTTTACTGCATCTATTTATATAATCATGTGATTTTTTCTCCTTCCTTTTGTTTATGTGATGAATCACATTGATTGATTTGCAAATATTGTGTCAGCACTGCCTCCTCAGAATAAATCCCACTTGATCATGATGTATGATCTTTTTCATGTATTGCTGGATCCGGTTTGCTAATATATATTTTGTTGAGAATTTTAGCATTTAAATTTATCAGGAATATTGGCCTATAATTTTGTTTCTTTGTATTTTCTTTGCCTGGTTTTGGAATCAGAATTATGCTCGCCTTGTAAAAAAAAAGTTTGGAAGGCTTCCTTCCTCTTGAATTTTTTTTAAATAGCTTGAGAAGAATATTCGTTACTTCTTCTTTGAATATTTGGTAAAATTTGTCTGTGAAGCCATCTGGCCCACGGATTTTGTTGGTTGGGAGTTTTTTGATAACTGTTTCTAGCTCATTTGTTGAAATTGGTCTGTTTAGGCTTTCTGATTCTTCTAGATTGATTTTTGAAAGATTATATGTTTCAAGGAATTTGTCCATTTCACCTAGCTTGTCTATTTTTTTTGCAGACAGTTCTTCATTGTATTTTTTTATAATTTTTTGTATTTCTGCTGTGTCAGTTGTTACTTCTCCACTCTCATTCCTAATTTTATTTATTTTAGTCCTTTCATTGTTTTTCTTGGTAAGTCTGTTCAAAGGTTCATCAATCTTATTTACCTTTTCAAAGAGCCAGCTCTTGATTTCATTGATCCTCTGTATTGTTTTCTTAACCTCTATATCATTTATTTCTGCTCTGATCTTTATTATTTCCTTCCTTCTACTTCCTCTGGGCTTTACTTGCTGATCTATTTCTAGTTCTTTTAGATGCAAGGTTAAATTGTTTATCTGAGCTTTTTCTACCCTCTTAAGGAATGCCTGTAATGCTATGAACTTCCCTCTCAGGACAGCTTTTGCTGTATCACACAAATTTTGAGTTGTTTTATGTTCATTTTCATTTGTGTCATGGAAATTTTTTATTTCTTCCTTGATCTCATTGTTAACCCATTCGTTATTTAATAACATGCTATTTAGTTTCCAAGTGTTTGAATGTATTTCAGTTTTTCTATTGTAGTTGATTTCTAGTGTCTTGCCATTGTGATATGAGAAGATGCTTCATATGATTTCAATCTTCTTAAATTTATTGAGACGTGTTTTGTGTCCTAACATGTGGTCTATCTTAGAGAATGTACCATGAGCACTTGAAAAGAATGTATATTCTGCTGCTTTAGGGTGAAAGGTTCTGAAGATATTTGTTAAATCCAGTTAATCAAGTGTGTCCCTTAAGTCTGCTGTTTATTTGTTAATTTTCTTTCTTGAGGACCTTCTTTATCCCTTCCCATAGCCTTTGCTTTAAGTCTATTTTGTCAGATATAATTATTTCTAACCCAGCTTTTTTTAAATTTCCATTTGCATGAAACATTTTTGTCCATCCCTTTACTTCTATGTGTATCTTTTGTTTTGAGGTGGTCTCTTATAGACAGCATATGTACAAGTCCTGTTTTCTTATCCACACAGCTATCTTACATCTTTTGATTAGAGCACTTAATCCATTTACATTTAAGGCTATTGTTGATATGTTGTTGGCTATTATCATTACATTTTTAAAATCTACATTAGTCTTTCTCTAGATTTTTTTCCCCTTTGTTCTGTTTACAACAGGCCCTTAAAAGTTATTGCAGCACTGGTTTGGTTGTAATGAAATCCTTGAGGTTTTTTGTTTTGTTTTTTTTTTGCCTGGGAAGCTTTTTATTTCTCCTTCAATTTTAAATGATAGCTTTGCTGGATAAAGAAGTCCTGGTTTTAGGCTCTTGTCCTGCATTACGTTGAATATTTCTTGTCATTCCCTTCTGGCCTGAAGTGTCTCTGTTGAGAAGTCATATGTCATCCTTATGGGGGCTCCTTTGTAGGAGATTGCCTGATTTTCTCTTGCAGCTTTTAGTATTCTTTATCTCTTAGTTTTGGTATTTTAATTATGATGTGTCTTGTTGTAGGTCTCTTTGGGTTCCTCTTTAATGGGATTATCTGAGCTTGAACTTGTGTGACTTTTTCCTGTATTAACTTAGGGAAGTTTTCAGCTGTGATTTCTTCAATCAGGTTCTCTATCTCTTGTTCTTTCTCTTCCTTTCAAGAAACCTTATATGAAGATATTGTTTCTCTTCATATTTTCACAGAGTTCTCATAGTTTCATCAGACTTTTTGATCCTCTTTTCTTTTTGCTGTTCTGCTTCTGTGCTTTCACTTATCTTGTCCTCTAAATCACTAATTTGATCCTCTGCTTCATCTAGCCTGCTTTTAATTCCTTCTAGTGTAGTCTTCATTTCTGACATTTTGTTTGTCATTTCTGATACCTTTTTATGATCTCAGTGTCCTTTTTGAAGCCAGCTATCTCTTGGTTTAGGTGCTCATTTTGTTCATCTATTGTTGCTCTAAGATCTTTGAGCATCCTATCAATCATTATTCTAAATTGTGCATCTGGTATCTTGGTTAGTTCCATGTCATTCAGTTATTTTTCTGTGGATTTCTCTTGTTGATTCATTTGAATTACACTTCTCTGTCTTCACATTTTGTCTCTGTATAGACTGCTCCTTTGGATGTGTTGTTTGTGTAGGTAGCTGAGTATAAGGTTGGTGTTGCCTGCCTCCAGCTTTCAGGTGTGTTGTTTCTAAATCTTCTTGGGATAGCTTCAGCTGTTTTTAATCTACTGTGGGCTACTTATCTGCTGCTACTACTCTTTTTGCTGTTTGTGACAGCGTTTTCTATGCCTAGCTGGGTCAGGTGTGAGGAGACTTTCCTTAAGATACCACTCTAACTATGGTTGTTAGATCCTGAGCTTCTGCTTCCCATATCTTGCTGCTGGATGTACCAGCCATTGACCTTGGTAGCCAGAACCTGGCACAGATCAGTGGGGGTCACTGCTTTTGACTGGCCCTTAGCAACCTTCTTGTAGCTACAGGTGATCCAGAATTTGTGTCTGCCTCTGCTGGGCCCTGATGCCATTGTAACTATGAGCTGTACTCCTAGGCTGGCTTTTATCCACTCTTGGCCAGCGTGTGTGGCTTCTAGATTTCTGAAGTAGGTCTTTCTTGGCAGTGCCACTCTGTGTCCACCTCCTTAGGCACTCAGGCAACAGTGTGGGTTCACAGGCTGCAGTTCCAGCTACTCCATGGGTGTGGGTGACTCCCTGCCTGGCTGGCTCTGCCTCCCTCAGGTAGATGGGCTGCATCTCCAGGTTCTGCCCGCACAAGCCTGAGGTAGCCTCTTTGGGCTCTACCTCTCTTTTGTAGCACAGTTCACCAGGCTCTGCTCTTCGTGGGTGCACTGGCTGACTCTCTGGGCTCCGCTGTCCACAGGTATGCTAGAAGGTTCTCTGGGCTCTGCCTCTCACTTTTGCAGCATGGACTGCCTCACTCTGCCCCCTGCAGGGCCTGTGGGATGCCTCACTCTGCTGGGGTCCGCCCAGCATTAGTGCAGCTGACTCCTGGCCCAACAGGGTTCTGTCCTTATGGGTGTATGGGAGGCCTCTCCAGGCTCTGCTCCCCACCACTGCAGTGTGGGCTGCCTCACTGAGCTCTGCCTCCATCTGCCACACAGGACAAAGTTGGTGGCCACTGCTACAGCCAGGACCTCCACCCTTCAGAGGGTACTCTGCAGGTTGGGGTGCCATGTAGCCCAGACCTCAGCACTCAAATCCTGTGTCCCTAATGTGCCCCCTGCTTCTAAGTGCCTCTCTGCACTGACCAGAGCAGGAGAAACTCTGGTGGGTGGGGTAATTGCTTCCCTTTGCCGGCTTGGTTCTCCCAGGAAGAATGTCCACTTTAGGTTTGGAGAGTGACCCAGTACAGGGGTCAGGGTGGCTGTCCCCCACAGTCTCTCCCTCTGCCCTGGAGAATACACTCTCCTCTGGCAACTCCAGTCTTCTCAGCGCTCCCCACTCCTGGAGCCCTGGGTAAGTGGCTGTGAATGAGGTTTTCTGTGCATTCTCTTTAAGATGGAGCCTGTGTCTGAGACTTCTGTCTCCCTCTTGCAACACATGCTGGCCAACAGTAACCCAGCTCTTCTTTCAGCTAAATACTGTCTGTACACCTCCTCTAGTCTCTGGGACTCCAGGCTGAGGTTCCAGTCCTGTGGCTGAGGGCCTAAAATTCTCTGGAATCCCAGCCCACCCTGAGAGACTCTCCAGGCCACCTCTCACTCCTGGGGGCAGGGCAGCATTTTTGCCTTTCCTACAAGCTCAGTGTTCCCTTCAGTGTGCTTGGTTATATATTCCTCTTAATGTAGTCCAAAGTTGGTTTTTCAAGATGATTGTTCTAAGTTAAGTTGTAATCCACTTTGGTTCTGGGAGGTGGGAGTTGTAACATCCGCCTACTCCATCGCCATTTTCCCTCTCCTGATCTACTTCCTTATTTCCTTACTGGTGTTTTGTCATTGAGCAAGACACTTGCACCCCTGTGCGAACCTCCTCTGGCCATGCTTTCTGGTCTCTCTGGCCTCCAGGTCTCCCTGTTTGCAGCACGTGGGTGTCCCCAGGGTAAGGCAGGCCTGGGGCCACTCAGGTGCTGATCCCCACTAGGCCGGCCTCCTCCTGCTCCCTCAGTTGTATTTTTATATACTAATACTTAACAATCAGAAAGGGAAATTAAAAAAAAATAATCTCATTTATAATTGCATAAAAATACTTAAGAATAACTTTAACCAAGGAAGTAAAATATCTGTACTCCAAAAAATTATGAGACATTAAAGAAAGAAATTTAAGAAGATAAAAGCAAGTGGAAGCATATACTGTGCTCATGGACAGCAAGAATTAGCATCATTAAAATCCATACTACCCAAAGCAATCTGTAGATTTGACACAATTACTATCAAAACACCAATGGAATATTCCACAGAACTAGAACAAATAAGAACAAAAAGAAAGAAAGAAAAATTAAGCAAATGAGACTACATCAAATCAAAAAGTTTCTGCATAGCAAAGGAAACCATCAACAGAATAAAAAGACAACCCAATGGATGTGATAAGAGGTTATATGTGAAATTTATAAAGAAGATATAAAACTTGCTTTACCAAGTAGTGGCTCAGTAGATAGAGCATTGTACTGGGACATGTAGAACCCAGGTTCAAAATCCTGAGGGTGCCACTTGAGTGTGGGCTCATCCAGCTTGAGTGAGGGGTTGCTGGCTTGAGCATGGGATCATAGACATGACCCCATGGTCGCTGATTTGAGCCCAAGGTCACTCGCTTGACCCCAAGGTCACTGGATTAAGCAAGGGGTCACTAGCTCTCCTGTAGCCTCAGGTCAAGGTACATATGAGGAAGCAATCAATGAACAACTAAGGAGCTGCAAAGAGGAATTGTTGCTTCTCATCTCTCTACCTTCCTTTCTGTCTGTCCCTATCTACCCTTTTCTCTGACTTTCTCTTTGTCTCTGTCAAAAAAAAGAAGTTATAAACTCAACACCAAAACACCCCCAAACAATCCAATTTAAAAATGGGTAAAGGAGCTGAATAGACAATTCTTCAAGGAGGATGTGCAGATGGCCAATAGATATATGAAAAGATGCTCAACCTCACTAATGATAACAGAAATGCAAATGTAAAACACAAAGGATATCACCTCATACATGTCAGAATACCTATAATCACTAAATCAACAAACACGTTATTGGTAAGGAGGTGGAGGAAAGGGAACCTTTGTGTACTGTTGGTGGGAATATAGACTGGTACAGCCACTGTGGAAAGCAGTAGACTTACCTAAAAAAATTAAAAATGGAACTGCCTAATGTCACAGCTATTTCACTTCTGAGAATATATACATAGAAACCAAAACACTAATTTGAAAGAATATATGTACCCCTCTGTTCATTATAGCACTTTTTACTATAGCCAAGATTTCGAAGTAGCTCAAGTATCCATCAGTAGATGAGTGTATAAAAAACTTGTGGTACATTTACACAATGGAATACTACTTGGCCTAAAAAAAAAAAGAAGGAAATCTTTACCTTATGCAATAGCCTGGATGGACCTGGAAATCCTTATGCTAAGTGAAACAAGACAGTCAGAGAAAGACAAGTTTCATATGATTTCACTCATATTTGGAATCTAATGAACAAAATAAAGTAACAAAATAGAAACAGACTCATAGATAGAGAACAGATTGACAGCTGTCAGAAGGGAGAGGGTTGCAAGGACGGGTGTAAAAGGTGAGGATTAAGAAAAAAAAAGTCATAGACACAGACCACAGTATGGGAATTACCAAAGCGAAAGAGTTTGAGGAGAGGTAGAAGAGTATATAGGGAGGAGGAGATAAATGATGATGGAAGGAGACTTGACTAGGGTGGTGAACACAGGATATAATATATAGATAATGTAGTATAGAATTGTACACTTAAAAGCTATATAATTTTATTAACCAGTGTCACATTGATATATTCAATTAAAAAGTAAAAATTAAAATAAAGTGTCAGGCACTTAGTATTATAAAACCAGAAAGCAACCAAATACTGTTTCAAATGCAAATATGTAATACCACCACTTACAGTTTTTATTGTGTCCTACACATCCACACACAAGATGAATAACACACAAAATGAAACTTCAGACAGTAAAAAAGATAGTTCTGGATTCTAGGTATTTCCAAATACAAATACAAGACATGTATTTAGATGGAAATATATTTTAAATGCACTAGAAAAGATGGTTTTTAACTGTATTTTTCAGGTTATTCTCTTTTTCCTATTCAATCTGTTATTACCTTAATTTAAATATGGTCAATGATGTGAGAATAAAATACAAGATAGAGAAAAACTGCAAGCATATGAGAATAAGGCTATAAAGTGATCCAAAATTAGGGCCAAGCATAAAAACATCAACTATAGAAAGTGTGTAAAAGGAGGAAACATAAGGTGTTGGGAAGGACCAACAAGTGCACAAATGACACAAGGAAATAATTGACCAACCCTTAAATATGCTCACACAATTTTATGTAACTCCATCTACAAACTTTCTCTGACGTTCACTTACAATGAAGTTAGTTAAGTTTGAACTCCTTTCCAAGTAACTTATGAAGCCAAAAGGATAGCTTGCCTGCATATCCAGTTTATTTGGATAGAAGAGGAGAAAGGTCCAGGGTGGTTAAGTCCTCAGGTAGACAGTATCAGCAAGTAAGGAAAAAAGGAGGGAAGATAGTGAAAAGGAACTAAAGACATACTCATATTCCATCCCTGAACAGTCCATGTGTGTGGGGGGTGCAGTTTCCCAGCTTTCTAGCATTACTTGATTCTTGTTATCCAAATGTATAATTCTGGTAAAACAAATGCAAATGTTGTTACTGCTGACCACCAAACATACCCTTACTTAGAGTCATTAGACAAAAGAAAGGAAAAACTCATATTAGTTTGGACAATCTATGGTGACATCCAGCAATTCTATTCAGTCACAAGTGATTTTTGAACTATATATGTTTAAAATGGGAATGGGGGCCTTCTATTAGTCACATCCATATTTCCATTACAATCTGCCAATATTTTTATTCTACAAGTCTTTCTTTTCATGTACTTAAACTCATCTGTTTATTTTTATGTCATCTCTTCAAGTAGTAATGAAGTTTCTGACAAGAAAATATATTGTTGGAGTTTGTACTCTTCATTAATGAGGTTATCACTAAACTCTCTTATCACCAGGGCAAATGTATCCACTGTGTACACAGAGGTGAAAGAATATGCGCAGGATAACAGCAAGAGGAGATAATAAGTGTTGTACCTACAACCTTCATTTCATTTTTGGTCCCCCCTTTTTTTTCACTTTCAGACATGTCAGCCATAGTTTTTGAATTTAAACTATTTGAATGTTGCTTTAGTATCTAATTGGCTTAGGTACATCATCCTAATTAATTTACAAGAAGTTGAGGGAAAGATCATAGTGAGTTTTCAGTAGAGTTTCAACCAGAATGAGTTCACTGGTTTAGTTGTAAATCACTGATTTGGAAGAATGAAGGGCTGAAGGTTTTCATATCTGAAAAGTTTTATATCTGAAAGTTCTTTGTCGGACAAAAAAAATATAAGAGAATAAGGTGGCTCTATACTGTATGTCCTTCAATCTTACTTGAGTGGTAACACAGGGGGAGTAGTTGAAAGAAACCTGGACTAGGAGTTAGAAGACCTAAATTAGAACCAGTCATTGCAGGTGCAGAGGCTCTGTTTCCTCTTCTAAAAAGAATAGACTAGATGCTCTCTTAAGCCTTTTACACTTAACATTCTAGTCATCTCTGAATAAGGTGACAACGTATCCTGAGTAATCTACTATATTTTCAGTTATACTTGGTAGGTCAACTAACCTGTTGATTTTTTAGTATTTCATTTCACTTGCAGAAGTATCCCTTTTTCTAACAATAGTTTATATTTTCATTCTATCTGTGAGTTATTTTAAAATGTAAGCTTTGAACTTTAGTACATAGTTCTAGAAAATTACATATCTCTAGCTAATATACTTAAAATTACAGAGCTTCATACTCAAGGAAGGAAGAGAGAAAAAAAAGAAGAATGAAAGGAAGGGAGAGAAAACGAAAGAGGAGAAAAAATAAACCCAGTGAGGTAAAAGAAACAAGTTTGAGTAAGGGGAGCATTAAGTTGAGTTTTACCTATTTGGCTAAATATATATGAAGACTCTTTTAACTGAAATAAGTAAGGGTTTTTTGTTTTTGTTTTTATTTGTTTGTTTGGTTTTGCAGAATAATTACACAGGAAATTCTCCTATATAACTGAGCTCCCAGGAGACCATTTAAAATCTCTACTGCACATCTAGAGACATTTATAATCTGCTTAATGGGTACTGATGCTGTGTTAGTGTGACTCACTCCTTTTTATTATCAAACATCATTTACATATAGTGTAGATGAAAGCACATAAGTTAAATTGAGAGAAAAAGGTCTAATTCTGAAAACTAATCATTTCAAAGTCAGAAAAATCAACGAAGTTTCTCATGTAGGGGGAAATTTGCCCTCAAATGTCGTCCACAAACAATTCCCATCTGATGAATCATAGAATTTAAGGGGTAGTTTAAAGTTATTTTCAGGCTTAAATATGTTTTTTTAATTTTGAGTCTACTTATAAGAAATGTTTCAACAACTATCTAGACCTAGTGAAAATGTATGTCTTAAATAAAAGTTTTAATTAAAAACCAAGGAAGGAAAGGAGATTTTGTTGGAAATTATAATGAAAGATTCTGTTCTTCTTTTTACTGGATTTAAAAAGGCTATAGCAAGCTATTGTGAAGAACCGAAATAATGTCATCTTCCAAAATTGCAACTAACATTTATGGTATTTGAAGAAATCTCAATGAAATTTCATTGGAATTTAAATGTTTCAATTTTTTTAAAGCCAGAAAGAGACATGAATATATCAAATATACTTCATGATATCAAAATATGTATTTAGATTCTTTTAGTAAAAAGTTACCTGGCAGACCGCTCTAGTCTCAAAACTATACCATTCCATCCAGAATAATCTACTTGTTAAAAATTATTCCAAAGCCAACTGATAAATAAAATGCTGTCAATATTCACACTCAGATGACTTTGGATCTTGATACAGTTGATTCAAGTTATGTTTACAGATACTCAGATGTCTTTGGAAAGCAGTACCGTGATTTCTCTAAGTCCTAAAGGAAATTGGGGCTGGGGATGGACATAGGGGTCAATGGGATAAAAAGAGACCTCAGTCCAGAACTTTCTAAATTGAGTTTGACTTGATCTTGCTTCGTGGAACCTGACTTAGGTTTTGGGAGACCACTTCTGTTGGAACTGGACTCTTGCCCTCTTGGTGTGTGCTTGACTGTTAATTTTGTCTCCATCTTCCCGCCCCCCATCAGCCAAACAACTGAACCTACTACTTCTGAATATTTGACTCTCTGTGTTTTGTTTTGTTTTTGTTTTTAAACAGTCCCTCTTTTGGAAACCAAAAAAAAAAAAAATTGCTCAGAATGGCTACTGTTTACAGTAAACACATAGTGTTCTGGCTTCCTGTGAGCCTCTCTCTGGCTCAGTTTCCTGTGAGCTCATATTCTTTGACTAGGAATTACACACCAGACAATCCAGGAAACAATCCTGCCCAATGCTCAAATTCTCTGGGTGTCAGGATAGTTGTTAATCTACCTCTCTAAAGTTTAAATGCCATTGTCAAAGCCATCTGGTTAAGACTTAGCTCCAGCTACAAGCTAAAGTATTAGCTTCCTCACTCTGAGACTCTGTAGTGAAGGAAGTGCTTCCTAACAAGAGTTCTCTGCTGAACATTTCGCCTGAGAAATTCTCTTCCAGAGAATTCACTTGTCAACTTAAATGGCAGGGGTTCAAGCTCCTTGACAGAATTTTTGACTTTATAAAACTTGCTATTTAAGGTTACAGTTTTCCCATTTTTGGCTCAGCCAGTACCTACTTATTCTGGCTCCTAATACTAGTCTTTATAAAAGAGGGATTTCAACTCTGTAGGGTCTTCGGATAACTGCTTAGCAATACTTCTGTTAGGGCAAAGAATGTTAAACACACACACACACACACACACACACACACACACACAAGCTGTTGTAGCTCCTTACCTAAAATGAATATCCACATCTTACTTATAAAGTTGGTCTCCATTCCAATAACAATGGCTGTAGCTAAGATCAATAAACCCAATTACCCTGTCCTATGTACTCTGAGGACTAACCTCTGAGGAAAGTATTATTGGTGGAAACACTATATGCAGCTTTAAGTATTAATGACACTCTCAGGTTTTCTGAAAGGATAGGTAAAGCCAGTAAATAAAAATGAAAAAAAAAAAAAAAACACTCTGATTCTCTAGCCAACATTAAAACCAACCTGCCTGTGAATGTCAATACAATGTCAATAATTCTGGCACAGAATAGAAGTGTGGCACACATAATTAGTGAGGGTTTGGTGCTAGTGATGCATGGAAAACACATCAACAAACAGCCTGGAGGACAAGCCAATATTTCTTCTTTCCATTGTGCTCACTAGAATATCCTGAGAAAGCAACCTGCAACTTAATATGGATCCAGATCTGAGCACTCAGTGGAAGAGCAGCATTAAGATGCTGCTACTGAATACCCAGGCTTCTCAAGCATAGATGGCCTGTTCCATATAAAAGCAACTCTTGAGCTCCAAGATGCGATTCAATCATACAAATGCCAGAAACTAAAAAGCCTAATATGCCCTTTTGTCGAGGAATGCTGAAGAAACACCTGCAGCATGGCATCTTGCAGGTCATTAGGGCAAACAATGAGGGCTGGAGCATGGAGAACTGACAGTGTGCTTTTAGGGTATATTTTTAGATGAAGAGGTCACTGGAAGAATATGCCAGTTGGCTTGGTGAGTTGCCTCATGCTAAAAGAAACCAGATCAAATTTTTGGTTGGTTACCCAGGACACTCCAGGATACCTCCTCTATAATATAATTTTCAACCCACATCCTCTTTCAGTAAAGGGAGGAAAATTGTTTACTCAATTTTCCTTTTTCTCTGAAGCACCCATACTTTATAGGGCTCCTTGTCAGAAACAGTTCTCCACCCTGGAATGAACTCTGCTGATGTGGTTTTTTAAAGTGAGGCTTGTCTACTTAGTAGGAGAGACAAAGAGTTTCAATTAAAGACAGAACATAAGCCCTGTTTGAGATGCTGCATTCTGTCACAACCAAAAGAAGCCAGGGAAAAGATAAAAAGTAAACCAGGATGATGTCTTTGGAGCAAATTCTTACTTTTATCAGATTCCCAGTCATAAGGGGTCAGGAGATTTAGAAAGTTCTAGCTTAACATTCTTGTTTAACCAAATATTTCTAGGAATGAGGAAAATGAGGAGCTTGGAGGAGGGAAGTGATAGGTGGCATTCCCCAAACCACCAAGCTTGGCATTCGATTTCAAGCCTTCATACTTGGGCTCAAAGAAAATAAGTTATGGCAGCAAGTTTTTAATAATATATTTTCTGCCTCCAGACTTTGATAGTTTGATAAAACAACCAAATAAACCAACTAATATACCAAGTAATTAATTATATGGTAACTAAAAGTTGTTACAAGTCATGGAACAGAGAATAATTACAAGACCTGATTCCTGTCTACAAACTGCCTTGATTAAATAGAAAAGATATAAAACCATGAAATGAGCAGTAAGCAAGCAGTAAAAAAGTGAATAGCTTCATATTTTGCAACCCTATAAACCCATAAGTAAGGCACATCATGCAAAACAGTGTTTATTATAAGGTACTAAGTGGGCAGTGTAGTCAATTCAAAAGGATAATTAGAAAATGGTGAGAACTGAGGGGGACTGTGACTGTCAAGGAGAGTACAGGAGCTGGAGCTTGAAGGGAGGCTAAATGAATGAGGTCAGATACTCTTAGATGAGGAATCAGCATAAGAAAAAACTCAGAGGTGGGAGGAAGGTCTGCATTGTGAGAGCACATATAGGAGTGATAGCCTTATGTACACACCTTCTGGGAGTAAGGAAAGGTTGGAAAGATAACAATAAGGACTAGTTTCTGGTATGTCTGGCAAGGCAGATAGAAGATTTTATGTGCTGTGAGGTAAGCATTAGGGGAACATTTTATGTTTTTTTTTTAGTAGGAAATAATAGCTTTCTACAGAAAGCTTGCAATGTGCTAGTACTCTGCTAAGCTCCATACATGGATTATATCATTGAGTCTTCACAACAAGCCTAGGTGGTAGTACCAGCACCACATTTATGTTCAAATGATGAAAATAAGGACCAGAACTATTAAGCAACTTTACTAGGGTACACAGCAAATAAAAGGAGAAATCAGGGTTGTAACCCAGATATGTTTGATTCCACTGCCCATAAACCCTATTCTTAAATATCATGCTTTACGTGATGAGGGTAAGTTTTAAAAAACTAAATCTGGCATAACTGTTAATTAGAGAGGGTTAGGAAGCAAGGATACTAGTTAAGTGTAACCTCAATAGTCTAGACACCAGGAGGAAAGGCCCTAAGAGAGGTGATCAAAATGAGAGCACAGAAAGAATAAATTCTTAAAGCAATGGTGTTATATTAGATGTGTGGGGGGAAAGCAAAAGATAACTTGGAGAGGAATAATGATAATATCAAAAGGTCAGGGAGGGGTTGGGAAGAGTAACTAGTTTACAGGGAGGTGGTATACAGGTTAAGTTTTAGAACTGTTGACTTTGAGGGGATATTGAGAAATGTCCAATGTAGAGCTAATGGCATGAGCATGAAGATAAACCTTTGTTTTATTTATGGGTGCCTAGTGAAATCTACAAATCCATTCCCCAGAAAATGTACACATCTACATTAGTGATATTTTGCATCACATTTCTGAGGGCCAGTGACTTCTCAAAACCCACCCACAGAACCTTTGGTACAAAGCACAAGCAATAAATGGAGGATGGAGGTACATATATTGAGGAGTCTTATTCATAGCAGGTATCACATGAAAAGCTCTTTGCTTCCATGATCCTGCCCAGTCCAGTTCCCACCCTCTTTTCCAATTGCTCTTTTTCCAAAGAGTTCAGATTATAGTTTTCAAGCTGAAAATTCAGAAGCCAATCATCTTTGCCGCCAATTCTCCCCTAATCAAGTCCCATGCATTCAAAACAACTACTGGGGCAAGAATGTCATGCAAATATACCTCTGGTAGCTTTTAAATGAAACAGCATCCTCTTATCAGTTCCCAGCATAGTCTTTCCCAATGGGACCACATATGCTTCTCAACATACAAATAAATGTCATGTTCTTACATTTGCAAGCAGTTTAATAAGGTCTCTTGAAAAACTGGCAGTATGTCTTCAAGTTTCAAGGGGTAGAGCTTAGTTTCCTAACTTATGTTTCATGGGCCACATACCAAGAGAGGTGTATCACTCTGAGAAATTTCTACAGCTTTTGATTGATAGTTTTTCCTTTTAAAAATCATATTTGGCTACTTCTAGGGATCTATTAAGTTAAAGTGGAGCTCTACTGGTTGATTTTAAGAATGCAGGGTTAAGTTCTACTAAATCTGCTCCTAAATCACTTATTAGAAGTCAGCAGGACACCTTATGAAGGAGATGATTATTTTTTCCCCAGCAACTAGGTATTGATAGGGTTGCAGGTAGGGGCCGTAACTCCCTCCTCCCTTAAGTGGACAAAAGGACACTGACAAATTGGATGTTCCAGGTCACTACCTGCTGGGTATCCGAATTGATTCACCCAGGTATGGAAGGTCCCCTAGCTTACATAAATCACTGAAAGCTACATTTTTCCTTAACAACTACCAGCCCCTATGCTTGAATCCCCTATTTAACCCTACCTGTTAGAGAACCGGTTGCTGATCTCCACCTTAGGAGTCAGCTTGGCAGATGACCCCCTAATAAACTTTTCTTAACCTGAACTTGGGTGTCCTCCTTCAGATGACCTTACAGGTATTATCACTGAAAAATATGTGCATGGAAGAGGGAGGATGTGGAGAGTATTTGAACCATTTCTGTAAATAAACAACTCAGTGAGTATGATGCATAATTCCTAAAATTTGCATCTGTAAATTTGCATTTCAGATTTCTCAAAAAATTATAATTGCATGTTTAGCAGCTTTTTTATTCCTGCTTTTTCTCTCTTGTGATCATCCCCAATTTTAGCCATGATTTTCCCTAAATATTTTTCCTAAATGGACATTATAAAATGATATCTTGGCTCACTTTCATTTTTTTTTATTGAAATTCATTGGGTTTTTCATACATTTATACTGTCAGCTCTCCTTCCCTTATTGTAAAATCTTTTTTATTGACAATTCAATCATATCAAGTTTGGAAAAGGAGAGGCACTGATTTGATCAGTTATCATTGGATTTACAATATATAAATGACAGCACCATATCTACCCCTCATCTAAAGCATCTGCCTTTTATCGATTTATATTCCACTAGCAAGTAAGAAAAATTGCAGCACAATGTAGTGCTATGGTCCAAGATCAATACTAATTTTTTTCTTAAAGACACAAAAGCCAAGAAAAGGACAGCATAATTCAAAGCTAGACAGATCAAATTTGTCTGATATCCCTTTCAATAACTGAAGAACATGCACAGGGATGTATAACATTAAAGCAAAGAAGAATATTATTCCAAGTGGTTTAAAATTATGACATCACAGACTCAGTAGCATCCTCAGATAGGATATGAAATTGAAATAAGTTGAGAATGGAGGACTGCCTCTACCTTGGTCTGAAAGCAGCTAGGCATCTCAGAGTTAGTCTAACTACTAGAATTCAGAGCACTGATTGAACTGTGTGATCCAAGGGATGGAAATTTAAACCAGGACTCCATCACCAAACACACTGCATTCCTTAGAAGTTGGTATTGAACAAGGGGTAATGAAGAGTGAAATAGACTGGTTGCCCCTGAGAATATGTGTTACAGGAAATTTAATAGCAAATTACCTTAACAACTTAACAAGCTCTATAAAGGCCATATAAACACTGGCAAAGTTGTAAAGTTATAACTATCTCCACTATGTCGATATAAGGGTGCCCAATCCTGTGACAATCTGGGAAGATGCCTTATTTCAGCAGAAATGGAACTGGGAACGGGTCAAAGCAGTTCATCCTAAAACTGGTACACCACAACCTCAAACCCACATTATGCAAATTATGATAAAAGTCAGTTTGGAATATTGGACTGGAGACTGCCTTGGTGATCACCTTTTTGATATTTTTTTAAACCTGCTAACAACACTAAAAGAGGGCTTCTCCTAATTAAACTATGCCCCTGTTCCACTTGCATATCTTTCTGATAGCTCCTTCCCTTCAACTGTGTCCTCTCTAAAATAACACAAGCATGGTTAAGCATCTTAAATGACAACAGATTTTTTTTTGCCATAGAGTATAAACTCAACAGAGATTAGGTAAATTATAGATAAACTAGAAATGTTCAAGAGAAGTATGATAAAATCTTGGGAAGGCTTTTGTGAAATATGTTGTGAAGGGAATTCAAACATCTAATCAGTGATATTATGTAGGTGATGTTTGAATTCCTCCCAGGTTTATGCTTCTATATTTCTAAGTAATAGCAGCTAATATGCCTTACAACTAGTAGTAAAATTAGAGAGAGAGACAGAGAAGAAAAGAAAAGCATGGGTCTTGGGAATCACACTTACTTGGGTTTCCAGCAAGACTAGACCTTGCAATTTACTAGCAGTATGACTATGGGCAAGTTATTTAATCTCTCTTTAGATCAGTGGCAGACACAGTAACAAGTGTGCTATATACATTCTATCTCTTTTGAATTTCACATCAATCCTATTAGGTTGTTCTCTCCATTTTAAAGATGAAAAACTGGTTCAGTGAGCTTAAGTAAATTTGCTCAAGATCATACACAGTTATAGAGTCTGGATTCAAACCGTGATTTATATAGTTCCAAAATCTACCTTTATCACTATTCCCATCATGCTGCAGTCCTTCCAGTCCAATCCAAGCCTGAGCTATTTTCTTCACTATCTCTCTGGTCACGGAGAAATCAAGTTAAGGCCAATAGCTAACCACAAGAGAACTCTATAATCTCATCTATTGTACAATGTGAGTAGCCAGTGACAATTTAGATGTCTGTTCAAGGAATGCTTTCAAATAAAAAATGGAAACTTCACTTCTTTAAGCCAAGTTTGTAACCAATATCAGCATAATGATATATCAACTTAAGAGAAATGTGTCTGTAAAGCCAGTATCCACAGCCACCATCACAGCCGCCTGGTCTATGCAGGTTTGCATTTGATTCAGACAGACGGTAATGAAAAAATGGAGCCAAGAACTGGTGACCCATTACATTTAATCTTAGCTTGCACCTGGCGGGTGAGAAATACACACAATGGAAAAACACTTCCTTTCCATTCAGGGCTCCCAAAGCCACTGACTTATCCGAGTTTCCTATAATCAAAGTTTCTACCTCACCAGCCTTATTCACCTCTGTTCCCCATCTCCTTCTCTCTGCACAAACTGCACAAACTGGCTTTTCCTTCAGCACTCCACCATCTTAGCTACTTCTCCTGTCCTCCATGTGGCCTTTCTCTCCTCTCCTTTTTCTGCTCTCTTCCTGCATGGGCTCCTCTGCCCCATTTTATATTGTAGAAATCAAAACCTGAGAGTGACGTCACGGAAATGGCGCCGTGAGAAGCGCGTCCGACAGCTCTCCCCTAAATCACAACAAATTTATCAACTAGAAACAGAAAAATTTATCCTCGGACCATTCCGGAGTTCCAAACAAACTGAAAGCAAAAGGACTGTTATCACTTGAATCTGAGAGACGAGGGTGTGGAGGAAGCTACCGCAGCGACGCTCATTCAAGCCGCCAGGGAGTGCGCCTGCGGTGAGTCAGCCCATATACTTGGGAACCGCAAGCCGCCGCGAGCGGCCGACCGCGAGCCGCCGCGAGCCCCCGCGAGCTGCCGCGAACCCCCGCGAACCGCCACCGCGAGCTGCCGCGAGCCCCCGCGAACCGCCACCGCGAGCGGCCGCCACGAGCCGCCGCGCGCGCCCGGTCCGGTTGAGCATCGCTGACGTTCCCAGCGGCCCGCACACTGCGAGTGGGGGTCGCCGGCCGCCGGTGCCCTGAGCAACCCATTCGTGCGCGTGCCTTGGGCATTCCACGCGCCCAGGGCGCCCTACTGGCCCGCACACCCAGGGGGCTCCATTATCCTGCGACTGGTGCGGTCCAGCCGCCAGCAGCCGGGCGAGCGGGAGAGGCATGGGAGATTCTCTCCGTGGGCGGGGCACCTCACCCAGCCATTCAAGCTAACAATCAAGCGTTGGGGGAGAGGCGCGTGCAGGCAGCCTAAAATACCTTCGAAAACACAGCTGCGACCCAATCACTGAAATTAGCTTAACCCATTAAATCTGCGCACCCTCGGTTCTAATTGATAAGATCTCTCTCAGTTCAGCGATCCAAGACAAGAGGCGTGATATTTTTTAGTGCCTCTCGCTAAAGGGGCGGGGGCAACTTCTGATTGATAGAGCCTCCATATTCAGGGATAAACGCTAACAAGAAGGACTTGGCAGATAATAAGGTCTATACTACACTAGTCGTAAGCAGAGACTAGTGCCTCTTCTTCCCTGCAAAAACAGGCTACAAAGTGTGGAAAGCCTGGGTTGAGAGGTCCAACTAAATGCTAGGCGCTGAACAGTCACCTTGACAACAATTGACTCCCACCCCCGCCTGATTACACTGGAGGCCCTGACTGTCAGAGCCTTTCCCAAAGCCTTGCACTGAGTGGGGATAGAGTGGGGATTTCCCAGCTCTTTGAGCCTCTTACTCCCCAGGCAGAAGCAGTTGCAGACTTATAGCTGGATCACCAGGCTGATAATTCAGAAAGGGGGGACTAGGAGAGAGAATCCAGGAAAGCAAACTCTCTCATCGTTGGACCCTGCAAATGCCAACAAGCCTTTACTTCCAGCAAGACTAAAGCCAATTATATGACATTGCCATAGAATCCCATCAACTGCAAATCCCTAACTAAGAGTGACACAGGGGCAGAGCCTGGGGTACAGAGTCACCGACTAGGAAGAGGGAGAGAAAAGAAAAAGGAAGAAGTTAACCTCTCAAAATCAAGAAAAACCCACAGACTTTACAACTTGATCCACTAATTTTTTTTTTGTTGTTGTTGTTGTTGCTTGTTTCTTCTATCTTTTTGCCTTTATTTCCTCCACCTCAGTCCTTCTATTCTCTGCCCATCTTATGCTTCCCCTTTCTTGAACTACACTACCCATGAGTGTTGCATTTTATTTTTCTTCTTCATCCTCACCCTCCTTTAAGGTTATACTCCAAAACACTTAACTCTCACTCTCTCCTCTTTTGTTTTTTTTTTGTCTTGCTTTATTTTGTTTTTTTCTCCTCCTATTTTATTTCTTCCTTCGTTTTTCTCTTTTTCTTATTTTTTCCTTTCTATTCGTTTTTTCTTTTCTCATTTTACTTTCCTCCCATATAATCCTCAATCATGAACAAATTAGTTAATTTGGGACTCAAGGCTTTTTTTTTGGCTTTATTTCTCTTTTTTGCTTTTGTTTTTATTTTTTTTTCTCTTGTTTGTTTATTTTTGTGGCATTTTGGGTCCTCCCAACCCAAGGTCTCATTGTATTTAGTCTTCGCTCCACTTAATACAACAGATTTTTACTTATTATTTTTATTTTTTCTTCTTTATTATTCTTTTTTTTGGTCCTTTTTTCTGATTCCCTCTTATCCCTCTCATTATATCTCTTAGTTGACCATCACTTACAAGCAAATCATCTTATGCTTGTCTAAGATTTTCTTCCTTTTTTTTTTTTTTTGCATTTAGTAGGTCCCTACTCCCTTTTTTTGCCCCTTGAACTCTTCACCCCAAATCATGCCCTCCATTATAGGCACGATATTTCCCTGAGGAGGGGAGAGGAGGGAAAGAGAAGAGAGAAAAAAGGGGGAAATAATAAATTATTACTGTTTTTTTTTGTGGGGTGTTTTACCCTTTTTTTTTTCTTTTTACTCTTTATTAATTCTAATTAGTGCTATCAATAAGACCACCCTCAGATGCCGATAAGAAAGAGGAAATCGAATATTATGGATACAAAAGAAAGAGAGGTAACACAAATAGATGTGGAAAAATCTATGGAGAAAAGACTTAACATATTGGAAGTCTTGGAGCTAAATGACAGAGAATTTAAAATAGAAATCTTAAAAATACTCAGAGATATACAAGAAAACACAGAAAGGCAATATAGGGAGATCAGAAAACAACTCAATGAACACAAAGAATATATTACCAAGGAAATTGAAACTATAAAAACAAATCAAACAGAAATGAAAAACTCAATTCACGAGCTGAAAAACGAGGTAACAAGCTTAGCTAACAGAACAGCCCAGATTGAAGATAGGATTAGTGAAATAGAAGACAAACAACTTGAGGCACAACAGAGAGAAGAAGAAAGAGACTCAAAAATAATAAAAAATGAGAAAGCCCTACAGGAATTGTCTGACTCCATCACAAAGAATAACATAAGAATAATAGGTATATCAGAGGGAGAAGAGAAAGAAAATGGAATGGAGAATATACTCAAACAAATAATAGACGAGAACTTCCCAAGCCTGTGGAAGGAACTAAAGCCTCAAATTCAAGAAGCAAACAGAACACCAAGTTTTCTTAACCCCAACAAACCCACTCCAAGGCACATCATAATAAAGATGACACAAACCAATGACAAAGAAAAAATTCTCAAGGCAGCCAGGGAAAAGAAGAGTACAACATATAAAGGAAGGCCTATTAGATTATCATCAGATTTCTCAGCAGAAACTCTACAAGCTAGAAGAGAGTGGACCCCAATATTTAAAGCCCTGAAAGAGAGGAACTTTCAGCCAAGAATACTATACCCATCAAAGCTATCCTTCAAATATGAAGGAGATATAAAAACATTCACAAATACAGAAAAGATGAGAGAATTTATCAACAGAAAGCCCCCACTCCAGGAAAGACTAAGGGGGGTTTTCCAACCAGATTCAAAGAACAAAAGAAAACAACACCACAAGTAACAGCTCCACCAAGAACACAATAAAACCAAACATAAACTGTGACAACAAAGGAAAAATAGGGGGGAGAGGATGAAGATTAACTGTAGCAAAGGATGATGAAGTGCAGAAATACTTATAAGATAGGGTACTACAATGAATATGGTAGGTACCCTTTTCATTACTTAATGGTAACCACCCTTAAAAAAACCACCACAAAAACACTTGACTTAAAAAAGGTAGCAACAGAGGAAAGAAGTATGGAACACAAACAAACAAAAACAAATGATAGAAAAACAAAAGAGAAGAATCAAACTAGATACAAAACTAACAGAAAGCCATTTTTAAAATGGCAGTACGGAACCCACAAGTGTCAATAATTACACTAAATGTAAGTGGATTAAACTTACCAATAAAAAGACACAGAGTAGCAGAATGGATTAAAAAAGAAAATCCAACTATATGCTGCCTAAAAGAAACACATCTAAGCAACAAGGATAAAAACAAATACAAAGTGAAAGGCTGGAAAACAATACTCCAAGTAAACAACACCCAAAAAAAAGCAGGCGTAGCAATACTCATATCTAATAATGCTGACTACAAGACAGAAAAAGAACTCAGAGACAAAAATGGTCATTTCATAATGATTAAGGGGAAGTTGAATCAAGAAGACATAACAATCCTTAATATATATGCACCAAACCAAGGAGCACCAAAATATATAAGACAGCTACTTATTGACCTTAAAACAAAAACTAACAAAAATACAATCATACTTGGAGACCTCAATACACCGCTGACGGCTCTAGATTGGTCATCCAAACAGAGAATCAATAAAGATATAGTGGCCTTAAACGAAATACTAGAACACCTGGATATGATAGACATCTACAGGACACTTCATCCCAAAGCGACAGAGTATACATTTTTCTCTAGTGTACATGGAACATTCTCAAGAATTGACCATATGTTGGGCCACAAAGACAATATCAGCAAATTTAGAAAAATTGAAATTGTACCAAGCATATTTTCTGATCATAAAGCCTTGAAACTAGAATTCAACTGCAAAAAAGAGGGGGAAAAACCCACAAAAATGTGGAAACTAAACAACATACTTCTAAAAAATGAATGGGTCAAAGAAGAAATAAGCGCAGAAATCAAAAGATATATACAGACAAATGAAAATGAAAATACGACATATCAGAATCTCTGGGATGCAGCAAAAGCAGTAATAAGAGGAAAGTTCATATCACTTCAGGCCTATATGAACAAACAAGAGAGAGCCGAAGTAAACCACTTAACTTCACACCTTAAGGAACTAGAAAAAAGAAGAACAAAGACAACCCAAAACCAGCCGAAGAAAAGGAGATAATAAAAATCAGAGCAGAAATAAATGAAATAGAGAACAGAAAAACTATAGAAAAAATCAATAAAACAAGGAGCTGGTTCTTTGAAAAGATCAACAAAATTGACAAACCCTTGGCAAGACTCACCAAGGAAAAAAGACACAGGACTCAAATAAATAAAATCCAAAATGAAAGAGGAGAGATCACCACAGACATCATAGAAATACAAAGAATTATTGTAGAATACTATGAAAAATTATATGCCACCAAATACAACAACCTAGAAGAAATGGATAAATTCCTAGAACAATACAACCTTCCTAGACTGAGTCATGAAGAAGCAGAAAGCCTAAACAGACCAATCAGCAGGGAGGAAATAGAAAAGACTATTAAAAATCTCCCCAAAAATAAAAGTCCAGGCCCAGACGGTTATACTAGTGAATTCTATCAAACATTCAAAGAAGACTTGGTTCCTATTCTACTCAAAGTCTTCCAAAAAATTGAAGAAGAAGCAATACTTCCAAACACATTTTATGAGGCCAACATAACCCTCATACCAAAACCTGGCAAGGATGGCACAAAGAAAGAAAACTACAGACCAATATCTCTAATGAATACAGATGCTAAAATACTAAACAAAATACTGGCAATTCGAATACAACAACATATTAAAAAAATAATACATCATGATGAAGTGGGATTCATCCAGAATCTCAAAGATGGTTCAACATACGCAAAACGGTTAACGTAATACACCATATCAACAAAACAAGAACAAAAACCACATGATCTTATCAATAGATGCAGAAAAGGCTTTTGATAAAATACAACACAATTTTATGTTTAAGACTCTCAACAAAATGGGTATAGAAGGAAAATATCTCAACATGATAAAGGCCATATATGATAAACCATCAGCCAGTATCCTATTAAACGGCATAAAACTGAGGACTTTCTAACTTAAATCAGGAACAAGACAGGGTTGTCCACTCTCTCCACTCTTATTTAACGTGGTGCTAGAAGTTCTGGCCAGAGCAATCAGACAAGACAAAGAAATAAAAGGCATCCATATCGGAAAAGAAGAAGTAAAGCTATCACTTTTTGCTGATTATATGATCCTATACATCGAAAACCCGAAGGACTCCACAAAAAGATTATTAGAAACAATAAACCAATACAGTAAGGTCGCAGGATACAAAATTAACATACAAAAGTCCATAGCCTTTCTATATGCCAACAATGAAATATTAGAAAACGAACTCAAAAAAATAATCCCCTTCACGATTGCAACAAAAAAAAATAAAATACCTAGGAATAAACATAACAAAGAACGTAAAGGACCTATATAATGAAAATTACAAAGCATTGTTAAGGGAAATCGAAAAAGATACAATGAGATGGAAAAATATTCCTTGTTCTTGGATAGGAAGAATAAATATAATCAAAATGGCCATATTACCCAAAGCAATATACAAATTTAATGCAATTCCCATCAAAATCCCTATGAGATTTTTTAAAGAAATGGAACAAAAAATCATCAGATTTATATGGAACTATAAAAAACCCCGAATAGCCAAAACAATCCTAAGGAAAAAGAATGAAGCTGGGGGCATTACAATACCTGACTTTAAACTATATTATAGGGCCACGATATCAAAACAGCATGGTATTGGCAGAAAAATAGACACTCAGACCAGTGAACAGAATAGAAAGCCCAGAAATAAAACCACAGATATAGGGTCAAATAATCTTTGATAAAGGGGCCAACAACACACAATGGGAGAAAAGAAAGCCTCTTCAACAAATGATGTTGGGAAAACTGGAAAGCCACATGCAAAAGAATGAAACTCGACTACAGCCCTGTCCCCATGTACTAAAATTAATTCAAAATGGATCAAAGACCTAAATATAAGACCTGAAACAATAAAGTACATAGAAGAAGACATAGGTTCTAAAATCATGGACCTGGGTTTAAAGAACATTTTATGAACTTGACTCCAATGGCAAGAGAAGTGAAGGGCAAAGATAAATGAATGGGACTACATCAGAATTAAAAGTTTTGCTCAGCAAGAGAAACTAATATCAAAATAAACAGACAGCCAACTATATGGGAACTGATATTTTCAAACGACAGCTCAGATAAGGGCCTAATATCCAAAATTTACAAAGAACTCATAAAACTCAACAACAAACAAACAAGCAATCCAATAAAAAAATGGGAAGAGGACATGAACAGACACTTCTCCCAGGAAGAGATACAAATGGCCAACAGATATATGAAAAGATGCTCAGCTTCATTAGTTATTAGAGAAATGCAAATCAAAACTACAATGAGATACCACCTCACTCCTGTTAGATTAGCTATTATCAACAAGACGGGTAATAGCAAATGTTGGAGAGGCTGTGGAGAAAAAGGAACCCTCATTCACTGTTGGTGGGACTGTAAAGTAGTACAACCATTATGGAGGAAAGTATGGTGGTTCCTCAAAAAAACTGCAAATAGAACTACCTTATGACCCAGCAATCCCTCTACTGGGTATATACCCAAAACCTCAGAAACATTGATACGTGAAGACACATGTAGCCCCATGTTCATTGCAGCACTGTTCACAGTGGCCAAGACATGGAAACAACCAAAAAGCCCTTCAATAGAAGACTGGATAAAGAAGATGTGGCACATATACACTATGGAATACTACTCAGCCATAAGAAATGATGACATCAGATCATTTACAGCAAAATGTGGGATCT